>NC_138057.1:37607505-38207505 GCF_964194185.1 Rhinolophus hipposideros | reverse complement strand
ACGTGAGGAAATGGAGTAAATACAAAAACTGGGTTTGGGAATGTTGGAAGGGATGTGGCAGACTTAGTTGGTTAGCAACCCAACAGACATTCTCTCCTTCCTTGCTACCGATTTTGTTTGGGCTACAAAGCGCTCAGCCTCATCACATAAATAAAGACTGGCTTAAGTCAATTATGAGAATCCCATATCTCTCTTACAGTGATTGGTCTAAGGGTCGGCTTCTGGGTAACGAAACATAAGAAGACAGCTGAGGTCTTCTCGAAAAGATTTTCCTTTATGCTAAGAAAGGTACATGTGGATAGAGTCTTTTATTCTCCATAATCCTTTGTTCTTGCTTTGGTCATTGCCATATAAGAGCACGATACTTAGAGAAGCTGCAGCCAGTTTGTGCTTGTGAGAGAAAAGCCAGAATTGCACAGAAATTCATTTGTTCATTGGACAAATATTTACTGGGCACTTACTATTGCCAGGTGTTCTAAGCTTTGGGGACACACCAGTAAATAAAACAGACAATCTTACATTTTACATTCGTCCAGAGCATATTGTGGAGTAGAAGATATTAATGTCATTATTGTTTAAGACACTATAAATTAAGTATTATGTTACTTGCAACCGAAAGCATTCTAATAGATACAAATGGTTTATCATTACTAATATTAAAAGGTTAATGAAGTATCTAAGCTGAGCATAAGCAGATATTGGTGACTTCCTCAAATCCCCAACCTGTACACTGTATAAATAAAAATATTAGGAAATAGGCATCACACACATATTTTGCGGAAGCATAATACGGAAAAACTCTTTGGAGGCAATTTGATAATAGCTATCAAAAGTTAGCGGCCGGATGGCTCAGTTGGTTAAGAGCGCGAGCTCTGAACAACAGGGTTGCAAGTTCGATTCCCACATGGGCCAGTGAGCGGCACCCTCCACAACTAGATTGAAGGACAATGACTTGGAGCTGATGGGCCCTGGTAAAACACACTGTTCCCTAATATTCCCCAATAAAATTAAAAAAAGAAATTTAGATCCAGCAATTTCTTTTCAAGGACTGTATTCTATAGATTTGTATACACATGTGAGCAAACTTAGAATGATAGCCATTGCAGTGTATTCATAAGAGAAAAAGACGGAAACAGTTAAATGTCATTAGGAGGATTTTAGTTATGGTGTATCACTTTAATAGGAAACTCTGCAGCCATTAAAAAAAATAACAAGATAAATCTATATTGACAAATATGGAATGATCTCCTAAATATATTTTATATAGAAAAAATAAAAAGAAAAAAGAACCAGTGAAATGTAATTTGTAGGCTTCTAGTTATTTACAAAAAAGAATCAGGTGTATGTATGTGCACATATATGCTGTATATTTATATAGAATATCTCTTGAAGGCTACACAAGAAACTGGTACCAATGGTTGCCCATAAAGAGATTGGCTGAAAACACTAATTTGTCCCCGATTACCTATTCTCCAGTTGTTCCTTAGTAATAGAACCCCAGATTTTAGCTAACCTCATGTCCAACTGCACTAAAAATGACATTTCCGAGCTTTCCTTCCTCATAGGTGTGGCTCAATTCTGGCCAACACTGAGTCCTTTAAGAGGGGGCTGTGCTCTCCTCACTCCCACTTCTTCATGCCACCGGATTGTGGACCTGATTCCTGGAACCCAAGACGTCTACTTGGAGTATGGGAGCAAAGCCTCATTTTGACAAACGCAAAGCAAGATAAAGGAGTCAGGTTCCTGATGATGGTAGCTTCATCATACCAACCTTGAATTGCTTGCTTCACCACTATGTCTTCCTGGGAGAGAAATAAATTTCTATCTTTAGATGATTGGCATGTGGGGGATTGTGTCATTCATAGCTGAAGCCAACCCTCACTGATTCAGAAAGGGGAACTCGGTGATTGGGGAGCAAGGGTAGGGCTAGGCTTCTGTTACTGAATCCGTTTTACAGTTTAGAAACATGCCAGAGTAGAAATAGTACCATGAAAAATCTATACCAAGGAGTCTATTTTCTCTTTTCTTGAGCACCTCTGAAGTTTCAAGGGCTGTTGGGGCATCTCCACCCCTTAAGATTATCACAGTTTCAGGATATTTTATTCACTCAAAAAGCCTAAAAAGGGCGGCCGGTTAGCTCAGTTGGTTAGAGCACAATGCTCATAACACCAGGGTTGCTGGTTCGATCCCAGCCTGGGCCAGTGTGAGCTGCGCCCTCCATAACTAGATTGAAATAACTACTTGACTTGGACTTGATGGGTCCTGGAAAACACACTTAAAATATAAATAAGTTTTTTTGTTTTTTTTAAAAAAAGCCTAAAAGCCCACTCTAGACCAAAAGAATTCTTACTGAGTACACAGGCTGTGAAAATCTTAAGAAAAAAAAGTGTGTGTGTGTGTGTGTGTGTGTGTGCACGCACGCGCAGTACATAGAGAAAAGAGAGAATTCATTTCTGTATACCTCAATCTCAGTTGGACTCTTCCTAATTATAGATATTCTAAGGCTGAGGTTTTTTATACCATCATAAATTAAGTTATTTGTTACCGGATCCATTCTTAGCTGGAGTCATCCCAGTGCCCTGCTAGGAGAAGCAGCTAGCTTATTCAATTTAGGATGTGCTGGCAACACTCCAAACATCAATAAGAACCCAGAAACATTCTCAAGCAGAAGGTATGATACATTGCAGCAATGTCAATAATCTCCGCTTTCAATTTTGATTTATGGATATTGTTTTAGGAGAGTCAAAGGAAAGAAAGTAAATTTAGGAACACCGACCAGGGTGCTGAGGAACAGAATGCTGATGGGGCTCAGGGCAGGCCGCCCCCAAATACGCCACTTCGGCATTTTGATTATTTTAAATTAAAGTTGCTTGAGAAACAGCCAGTGCAGAAAGGACACTCTGACCGTACCGTGCTTTGTCTCCCTGACGACAGAAAATACATCTCCCGTATGAAAGGTGCCTTCCCTGCACCAGGAGGTAAAGGGATATCCTTATGGCTTAGATAAGGAATTCAGGGCCAAGAGGACTATAGAAATAAAACTATATAAGTAAAACTCTGTTTACACTCTTTACTAATTAAGTAAAGCTTAAATTTCTTTGTCTTGTCAATTCTTCACAAATTTATGGTTGGTTTGTCTAAAAAGGATAAAAGCTGGGTCCAGCCCAGTGGCTCAGATGGTTGGAGCTCTGTGCTCCTAACTCTGAAGGCTGCCGGTTCGATGCCCACATGGGCCAGTGGGCTCTCAACCACAAAGACACCAGTTAGATTCTTCGAATCCCAGAAGGGATGGTGGGCTGTGCCGCCTGCAGCTAACAACGGCAACTGGACCTGGAGCTGAGCTGTGCCCTCCACAACTAAGATTGTAAGGACAACAACTTGACTTGGAAAAAGTCCTGGAAGTACACACTCTTCCCCAATAAAATCCTGTTCCCCTCCACCACCACCCCCTGCAAAAAAAAAAAATTAAAAAAAATTAAAAGGATGAAAGCTGCTTCTTTTGGTCATTTCGTTAGGTCCCACATCTATGAGACCTCTGTATTATGATTTAAGTTTATTTTCCTCCTAGTAATCTGTCTTATGTCAACCTAATTATTAGACCAATCAAAAGAATTTAGAAAGGTAGTCTTTTGTCATTAGCTAAAGATGGGATTTAAGGTGGTGGCTTGGGCCATCTTGGGGAGTTACTCAGTTTTTCTGGGTCTCTTTAAAGTATACATGGGATATACAGGCTAATAAAGTTTTGTTTGTTTTTCCCTTATTAACCTGTCTTTATTATAGGGGGTCTCAGCCAAGGACTCAGAAGGATAGAGGGAAATTATTTTTTCTCCCCTTTATTAGGAAATGGTATATTTTCATGCTGCTTCAACATAGAGAGTATCTTTGTGATCAAGTTGATTGTGGGGCAAACCCCATGATGTCAGCCTAATGACGATATCAATGATTTTTCAGCCTCACTGTTACTCTCAACAGTGGGAAAAACACGTATTTTCTCACACATATTAAGAAAATATTAATACTATCTCTATACACTATTATATAGTATAAAGTCCAGGATATATTGTTGTATTACCTGTTTACTGCTGTATAACATAGCACCTCAAAACACAGTTACTGTACTTAAAACAATGATTTATTATTTCTTATGATTCTGTGGGACAGGGACTTGAGTAGGGCTCAGCTGGGTAGTTCTTTTGTTCCCTGTAGGGTTTTTTAAATTTTATTTTATTGGGGAACAGAGCATTCCTCGAGGGCCCATCAGCTCCAAGTCAAGTAATTGCTCTTCAATCTAGTTGTGAAGGATGCAGCTCAGCTTCAAGTCTAATCGCCATTTTCAATCTTTAGTTGTAGGGTGTGCAGCCCACCATCCCATGTGGGAATTAAACCTTGTTGTTGAGAGAATGTGCTGTAAACAACTGAGCCATCTGGCCGCCCCATTCCCTGTAGGTTCTTGACTCAACTGTATTCATCTGTAGCTGGGCTAAGTTCAAAGGTCCACATAAATAGTTACTATGTATGCGTATATTTAATTATATATTTTAAAGCAATGAAAAGGTAAACCATTTTTTAAATGGCTAGTAATAAGAAGAGGAAGGGAACATGGTAGAAAAAACAGGAATAAATATATCGTGATAGAAGGAGAACTGACTCTGGGTGGTGAACACACAATGGGATTTATAGACGATGTAATACAGAATTGTACACCTGAAATCTATGTAAATTTACTAACAATTGTCACCCCAATAAATTTAATTAAAAAAAAAGAAAAAGAAAAAACAGGAATAAAAGATTTCTCTAAATATATCTTGTTTTGTAGGTTTGACTTTAGAAATCTAAATATTGTAATGAAAATTAAAACAAAATTAAATAATAAAAGCAACCTCCAAATTTAGAAGTAGCAGGAAACAAATGAACCTAACTATATATTTAGTTGGTAGAATGAACACAGAGAGAGAGAGAGAGAGAGAGAGAGAGAGAGAGAGAGAGAGAGAGAGAGAGAGAGAGAGACATTATAACAAAGGATTTTAAAAAACAATAATTGTCTATTCCCAAAAGTATACATTAGAAATATATTCTAAGGACAAAAAGACCTGCAAAAAAAATCAACAAATAAACAAACTAAGTCATCATCAACCATTTTCAGTAATCATGTTGGAGGCGTATGTAGTATTAGAATTGTTTTCTCAGATGGCTGTGTTTTTCTGTATTGTACAGAAAAAATAAAATGTCTCATTCGACTGGTACCATAGAGAACTGAAACTTTTTTGTATGTCATGGCTAGGAGATGTATAATGCATAATTAATAAGGGTAAATAAAAACCATGTCATAACTTGGAATTGAAAATGTAAATATAAACTCATGATGCATTTTATCTGAACAACAAAAAACAAACATATTTTGTAACTCTAACCACTGAAAAGGCGAAGAAACAGTGACCAATCAGGTAGCAATGAGCACACCTAGTGTCCAGATTATGATCCCTAAATATCATTTCCCTCTTAAAGTGAACAAGGCTCTTTACAAAAATGCTTAATTCTGGGTCTGGGGCAGAAAACGTAAAAGACATGCTGAAATACCTTGTTATTCAAAAAAATCAAGGAAGCTATTGAAGACCACCAAGGTGGGTCAAAAGTATTCAGGAATCACACTGAACCATCACATTTTATATATAAAATTATAGTTGGCATTCATTAATGTTTAGCTTCTGGTGTACAATGCCATGATCAGGTATCCACACCTGAAACTAATAAATTAAAAAAAAAAAAATTCATTCCGCTCTCCTCTAAATGCCAATGCCCATAAAAATATATTCAAACTTTATCTGGAAAAAAAAAAAAAGTATTCAGGAATCAACCTAAAAAAGCTTCAGTGGAGCTTTTAAAATTGGAGATTTGAGCATCAATAATGACAATAATTTCAATACATTGAAATTTCATACTAAAACTAAACTAATTAGTCACCTTTGGAAGATGCCAGGGAAACATTTTATTATTTTAAAGTCTGATAAATAAAGGGGGGAAAAATCAAGCCTTTTCTGACCTTCTTATCTAGTCTGTATTACAGAATAAACAATAGTTGATGAAAGGACTATTTATAGAATACATGATTCCAAAAAGTGAATGAAAAAGGAATGATAGAGTATTACCATTTTGTAACCTCTAATGGCCATCATAAAAAGAGAGACACTGAGACATTATTTTCTTCCTGATAGAATAACATACCAGTAACCTAAGAAAGTAGTATTGAAAAAAAGTAATAATCCAACCTGAAACACATCTAGTCTCTAAATATAACTACCAATTTATGGAAATACAGCAAATTAGGAATGTTTTAAACTATGCCATAGGGAAGCAAGCCACAAAATCCAGACTGTAGGAAACTATAAACACCATAAAAAAATTTCAAGGTAAACAGAGATATGCAGGATAATCCTACAAATTAAAAGAGAATTTGAGGATTTACCAACTGATGGAAAATTATGGACCTTATTTGATTGCAATTAAAAAAATAACTATAAAAAGAAGTTTTTTTCAAAATAGGGCTGTCAGTCCCATGTGAACATTTATGTGATGGTAAATTATACATTTATAATAATTTGATAAATTGTAAATTTGTTTGAATGAGGTGGTAATGATTGTGGGTATGCTGAAAAAGAGAGTCCTTATTTCTGAAGATACATTTTGAAATATTTATAGAGGAAATTATATGATGTTCAGAATAATTTTTCAAAATAATCTCAATGAATGGAGAATTGAAGGAATTTAGATAAAAAGGGCTTGACCATGTATTAATAATTTTTGAAGCTGAGTAATGAATACAGTAGGTTTATTACACTATTTACTAATTTTATTATATTTGAAATTTCCTAAAATAAAATAGTTTAACTATCAGTATTCATTAAGGAGTTAGATGAAACCTAACTGGTAGAATCACAGAATTATATAAGCTCCTCTTTTACTGTAACCTTTTCCCTAAATAATCTAACCAGCTTTTTGGTGGGCAGGTTTTATACGTCTTGGTGTACAGTGACTAGAATATAGTAGTCACTCAATAAATGTTTATTGAATAATAATAACCACTTTTAGCATCAGTAGCTCTCTATTACTCTGATCAAATTTGTTTAGTTACCTACACGTTTAAAACACTTTGGATTTGGGGGCAGCCGGATGGCTCAGTTGGTTAGAACGAGCTCTGAACAACAGGGTTGCAGTTTGATTCCCACATGGGCCAGCTGTGCCCTCCACAACTAGATTGAAGACAACGAGCTGCTGCTGAGCTTCTGGAGGGGCAGCCGGATGGCTCAGTTGGTTAGAGCATAAGCTCTCAACGACAAGTTTGCCAGTTCAATTCCCGCATGGGATGGTGGGTTGCACCTCCTGCCGCTAAGATTGAAAATTGAAAAACACAACTGGATTTGGAGCTCAGCTGTACCCCCCACAACTAGATTGAAGGAAAATGACTTGGAGCTGATGGGCCCACACTGTTCCCCAATTTAAACAAAATTTAAAATAATAAATAAATAAATAAATAAATAAATAAATAAAAGACCGGATTTTGTTCATAATTGTTAGCAATACAGTCATGCATCAGTGACGGACGACATATAAGACGGTGGTCCCATAAGATTATAATGGAGCTGAAAAATTCCTATCACCTAGCGATGTCACAGCTGTGGTCAGGTCACAGGGAAAGCAGTAATGCTGTCAGCTAGAAATGCCTGGGGACACTCACTTGAATCCTGATGAATGTTCCACAGATATCTCCCATTTCTAAACCAATGTTACAACTGGGTGGACTCTTGTGGAAGATTACAAGGCCCTGTTCAGTAATAACCATTAGGAAACTTGGAAGAAAAAAAGAATGTATTACTTACAGGCTATGAAGAGTACAAGACACACCAGGGAGCACACAGTGAGGTGTGGGGGTGAGGGGAGAGCAGGATGGAGGCGTGGGGTGAGGGAGTGGGGGAGAGAAAGAGAGAGAGAGAGAGAGAGAGAGAGAGAGAGAGAGAGAGAGAGAGAGAGAGAATATGGGCCTGGGGTCTTGCTTTTATTGGGGTTGAGTGTGGATTTCAAGGCTCACTTTTTATTGGTGAATTTAAAACATAAGCGAGAATTTAAAGCACAGGAAGAGGAAAAACAAAACCAAGTAGCCCAAATGGTCAGTTACTGAAATCAACCAAGATCTCTAAAACCAAGGAGCCTCAGTTAGGGGAGGCGGCTCCTCATCCAGTTTTGTGGCTGGTAATGTGTTTATCTGAGACAGCATCTTGGAAGTGGCTGCCTCTTTGAAATGGATGCCTCAGCAATCAAAACTTGTCAGGGACTTGCATGACAAAAATAAAAAATAAAAAAAAAATAAAAGCCAACTGTCAGGGTTTATACTACAATTACTCATGTGTTTGTGGTGTTGCTGGTATAAACAAACCTGCCTCCCAGTCTTATAAAAGTACAGCACATACAATTACAGTAATAGTCTGTACCATCTAGGTTAGTATAAGTGCACTCTCTCATGCTCACACAATGACAAAATCACCTAACTACACATTTCTCAGAACATATCCCCATCCCTTTCCCCATCATTAAGCAGATTGTGATTGTAAAATAGCCTCTAGCAATCTTCCTGTAAGACTGGGTACTCTCCACATTAAATGTCACACCATCTAGGCATTCCTGCACCAACTCCCTATAGTAACCTTTGTGTAAAACCTCACCCATTAACAGACTTTTCTGCTTAAGGGTCCTTTCCCCAAATACCTCCCAGAAATAACTGAAATCTTGGCAATCTTCTTGCTGCAGTTTTGAGGTTTGGACCAAATATTAAGCTTCTGAAAGTTTTGCTCCTAACTCACTGAATTTCAGCACTGCCTCATTACAGAGTGGTTAGTGGGAGGTAAAAGGAAATCCAGCCAGAACCCAAAGAAAAACATATGGGAAATAGGATCTAAGTGTAAAATGATAGGCTATGTATGTGCTTCTAGAGTTTTAAAAGGAAACCCCAATGTCACTGTTAAAACCTGGGGATGCTTATCAAAATCTCTTAGTATAGTTTGATGAGCATGTGCAAGGGGGAGCTGACAATCTAAATTTAGAAGAAGAAAATTTACTTATGGGACGAATGATGCCCATTCACCTGAAGGTAAATCTTATTCACATGGAACAGTTTACAGTGGGTAAAAACAGATGTTATAAGGTACTCACCTCTGTTCCTAAAAGACCCTGACAGCAACAGCTGGGATTACAGGATACAGAAAGCAGCAGGCCATGACTGAACATTTAACTGATCTGGTGACTGACATAGCAAACGCACTGGGTGACCAAGCATTGTGGGAAATATCTTGGCTTCCTCTTTCCAAGATACTCTTGGCCACTGAATTGGTGTTCTTGTAGAAGACATCTGCTTGTAGGTGATGACTGAGAAAATGGAATAAGTATCTAGCATAAATCGTCTGCCCCCGGTTCCCTACTCTGCCAGCCATTACTAGTACATGTGGGTGTTAATTTGGTAGCTGTCCCAGATTGCAGAAAGGCAGAGATGGTTTTCAGCTAAAAATGGCGACTTGAGGATACATTTAACTACCCTTTATTCCATCCAAGTTAACTCTTGAAACAACCTATAAATCGTACAGCAATGCTGGTAATTAAGAAACGAAGGAATGTTTGCTAAATATCATAACTACAAGACCATGAAGAAAAAGCAAACATCACCCCAGGTTTGAAGTTTGGAAATTAAATTTAAAAAGCAAAATCTGACTATAACCTTCACTGCACTAGCATGGGCTAGAGGTAACAATAGGTCATCGGTGATCTTCTAAAGGGCACTGATAAATCAGTCCCCACCTTGGGGAGTGCACTGCATGCGAGAGTCACACGGAACAGGGATCCTGGGGTCCTTCCAAATAGCTTACACTGGAAATGAACGGCCATGCTAGGAAAAGAGCAGAGAGGCATCCACGGCTCTCTCCAAATGAAGGCAACCCTGCCAGAAAAGAAAATGGGACTGCTGCCCCACCTAACCTCAAGCTTGAATGGTCTGGCACTTCAAATTCACATAATCTCTAAAAGAAATTAAATCACCGATACTGAACAAACCCTGACCTCCCTCTTTAATTTAGTAAATAACTGAAAATGAAAAGAGAGAATACAAATCAAAAAGTTTCCAATCTGAGTAATGAGATTAAATATTTCTATACAAAATTTTGGAAGTTCTCTGATTAGTTGAAGAGGACTTTGTATATTGATACCAAAATAAGCAGTAATTAAAAAGGAGAAAAATCTAAAATCAAAAAAGTGAGAAAATGGAAAACCTTATTGTCAAGTTTCAAACAAATCAGTAAATTAGAATCCAAGCCCCAAGTGATTCTTCCATAACTTGGGGAAAAAATTATAAAGAAATAAAAAGGGTAAAGAAAAAAAAAAGATAACAGCTGTGGAGAATAAATCCAGGAGATCCAATATATGTGTTATAAAACTAAAAGAGTCAGTTTAAAAGAAATAAACATGTAACATTAATATATTGGAGAAATTAAATATTTGATAAATTAACCCAAGGGCTAGATTGTTAAAAACTAATCATACAAACTAATAGAAAGACTAAACAAGAAAATATTTTTTAAAGCAAAAATATACAAAATTACCAATCAGATTTGCAAAATTTACCACAGATTTGACAGAGATTTAATTTATCTTAAAATCCTTAGCGTACACCTGGTGATACATTCGAAACTTATACAGGAACATATAAATTATAAATATATATAAAAGTAAATATAAATTATTAAAATTTGCTTCAAGTGGGAAAAGATTGAGTATTGGATTTTTACAAAAGAAATTTAAAAACAAGGAAAGCAACTTGTCTAAAGTTACACATATTATAAGAGGCAGAGTATGAATTTGAAACTTCACAGCATCTGAAAAAAATATGGAAAGCTTCTCAATTTATTTTAAGAACTTCCATAATGTTGATAGCAAACCTGACCAAAATAGCAAACACAAACACATACACCCAGACACATATGCCCCATGTAGATTAATTTCACTTTATATAGATGTTAAAAGCAGAAATAAAACACCAGAAAATCAAATGCATACTAAAATAAAGTAATACACTATAATAATGTTTATTTCAGTAATGCAACAGTTATTCACTCAGAAAATATATAGTGTTATATCAGTACATCAAAGGAAAATATCCCATGATAATCTAGATAGATTTGATATATCTATCTATCTATCAAAGGCATTTGATATAGATCAATGCCATTTTCTGATAAAAACTCTGAACTAAGACTAAGACATTTTTTCGATACGATTAAGACTTTTTCCCCCTCAAAAAAGCAGTCAGTGACATAGTTAAGTAAAACCTAGATGTATTTGCATTGAAGTTTGGAATATTTAATATTGTTCTTAATGTTCTTACTAAAGGAATACAATGAAAGAAATAAGTACAAAAGGGATATTTTTACAACTATTAAGCTGGCACAGTTTAATCCTACCCACCCCCACCCCCACTGTAAATCTTATTTCTTACAGCCTTGTGAGATTTATAACTTCAAGGCAGAAAACAGTTGCTAAATAAGTTTTACTAAATTCTTGTGGTCCCCATTTAACATGTCAATACTTAATTCCTTTGAATAAGAGTCTATGGGGAGGTCTGATGGCTCAGTTGGTTAGAGCACGAGCTCTCAACAAGGTTGCCAGTTCAATTCCTGCACAGGATGGTGGGCTGCGCCCCCTGCAACTAAAGATTGAAAATGGCAACTGGACTTGGAGCTGAGCTGCGCCCTCCACAACTAGATTGAAGGACAACTGCCTGGAGAAACACACTGTCCCCCAATATTCCCCAATAAAAATAAATTAAATAAAAGCAAAAGTCTAGAGTCCCTCCCATAGACTAGAGAAGATAGTAATGTTCACCATTATAGTTTAACGATGGATCTTAAACAGGTTAAGGATCATATGATACAAGATGCAGAAAGGAGAGACAAGGGAAAGTGATGTGGTCAGATGGTGACTCCAGAGTTCACTCTCCAAACTTTGTCATTTAAAGAGCCAGAGTAGTATGCATTGAGGCAATCATGAAAGTTGAGGAGCTTGTTCCCTATTCCCGTGTGGGACGCTAAAAGGAAGCCATGCAGAAATCTCTATACCTATATCTGTCTGTCAGGTTAAACTAACACAGACAGACAGAGCTTCTACCATTTTTTATCAAATCTAAGTCACTTTCAACTGTAAGACATAATAAAGATGCTATCAAACCATGATATGCTTTGTAAGATCCAGTCCAACTTCAGAGATGGTATAAAGTGAAAAAAAATGCACAAATTCGAATCAATAAAATATGAAAGAACTCCTAAAATGTCATATCAGGTCATGTCATAATCTTCGCAGCTCTGCCCCTAAATTAGCATTTGTCATGTAATAGGTGTTCAATAAATGCTGAAGGAAAAGGGAGGGAGGGCGGCCTGACTTATCCGGCATCTGAATGCTGTCCTCAGAACGATACATAACCTTCTTCGCTTTCATTCTTTTAAATTCAAAATCTTGGTCCATATTCTCAAGCTTTTCTGCTCTTAACTAGCTCAGACAGGTTCTTCCTCCAGTGGATTTCAGCTTGCCCCATTGTCTTAAATCACCTGACATCCTGTATCTATTTTCCTTACTTCCAATGGCCTTTTCTCCTGTACAAAGCATGCCTCAGTGCTTTCTTTGTCCACACTGTTCTGGGGGGCCAATTGTGAAAGGTAAAAAACAGAAGAAAAACTGACCACAAGGAAGGCATCTAAGAGTAGACTGCACTTGAGCTGAGTCTTGAAGCATAACAGGAACATACTAGTGAGCAAAGTAAGACAGGTAGAGATACAGCAGTCTCTCCAATGAATCCAGCATGCCGTGTCAAGGACTCAAAATGCTAAACCTCTGATTGCTCAAAAATATAGCTTTTCATAATTTTACACTATAACTTGTATTTCCTGGGCAAGAATGTACCATGTGTTTCCTTCTCAGGCTATTATTAGGCAAGATTTCTGAAGGTAAAGCCTAGCCGATTGAAAAGGTGAATATTTAACAGGTAATTGTCTAGCTATTTATTGCAGCAGCTGCCTTGACCCACTAGACCTGGAAATATTCCCACTCTTGGAAATTCCTCAGTCTGTTTTACCTTCTACCTTGGTAGCTTCTCCTTCTTAGTCTCTTTAACCTGCAACATCTCCTCTTCCAGATTACTGCCCTAGCCCTCTTTTCTTCTTTATGTTTTATTTTTTATTTAATTTTGAAATATTGATACATTTAAAAGAATACATGTAACATTTTTGTAAACTATGAAGCATAATAGTTAAATAACCCATCCAGCACAAGGACTAGGGTGGGACAAATGAGGCATTTGTTTTGGGGGCAAAATTTAAGAGGTACAAATAAACAAAATATGACAATTTTAGATAAAGACAGGATCTGACCCTGTACTTTTACAACACTGCCGTGCCCTAATCCCAGCCTCCTGGTTCCAATATAATCCTGTTTTAAAAAAACAGATAGCCTGGGGCAGTCAGTTAGCTCAGTTGGTTAGAGTGCGGTGCTCTTAACAACAAGATTGCCGGTTCGATCCCTACATGGGCCACTGTGAGCTGCGCCCTCCATAACTAGATTGAAATAACTACTTGACTTGGAGCTGATGGGGCCTGGAAAAACACACTTAAACACAAAATGAAAGTTTAAAAACAAAAACAGGTAGCCTGAGTGCAGTGATTTGCCAATTTGATTTTTAAATATAGCATTAAAATATAATTTATCTTGATTACTGAGAGTGTTTGGCATCCCTTAAATTTGTACCTGAGCATTAACCTCTGCTTAGTCACAGCAATGCCCAATGTCTAATTTATGAAATGGAAAACGTTTGGTTTGGCTAGTTGGTAAATTTTATAAAATTAAAATGTAAACTCTGTAAAACCTAAATGTATTCTTCTAAGCCATGGCTTTTTCTTTACTTACTATTGAGTCTCAAGGAGTTCTCCATGCTTATGTAAGAAGCTGTGGTTCATTCATGTTCATGGTTATCCAGCTTACCATCATATGACTGTATCTTTATTTGTCCATTTTCCTACTGATAGATGTGTGGGTTATTTCCAGTTACTTGTCATTACAAACCTTGCTTCTATGAACATTCTTGTACGTGTCTGCTTTCCATAGTTTAAGAGGTTTTCTAGGCCCTGGAGTCTACTCCTGGGAAGAAATTAGCTGAGTTACAGAGTATAAGCAAGTTAAAATTTACTAGATAATGCCATAGTGTGATCCAAAATGCTTGTACAATATCCACTATCACCAGCAAGGGTTTCTGTTGCTCGTCAGGCCCAACAGAATACAACTTTTTACAATTTAAAAATTTTTGCTAATCTAGTGGGTGCAAAGTGATATCCCATTGATGTTTTCATTTGTATTTCCATGATTAATAGTGAGATTAATTTTTTTTGTACTTATTGAGCATTCATATTTTCTCTTTAAAATTTCTGCTCATGTATTTTGCCCAATTTTATATTAGAATATAATCTAATAAATATAACATAGATATCATAATATATAGAATAATAGAATATTTATGTATATTTTGTTGTTCTTTTTCTTCTTAATTTTTTCAGAAATTCGTTATGTATTCTGGATATCAATCTTTTGTTGTATGTATTCCAGTATCTTCTCAAGATTTTCTTTAAAATTTTTTAAAAATGTACACATTTTATTTTATTTTACTTTTTTAAGGAGGGCGCAGCCCATGCAGGGCTCGAACCAGCAACCTTGGTGTTATTAGCACCACCCTCTAAGCAACTGAGCTAACCAGCCACCTTCTCTAGGTTTTCAGCTCATCTTTTTACTCTCTTTATGACATCTTTTCACTTACAAAAAATACTTAATTTTAATGTAGTCAGATTTATCATCTTTAGCTTTTTTGTTAGTACTTTTGTTTCTTGCTTAAATAATTGCTTTCTCTGTTGTCTTAATTTTCTGTATGTTTTTCAAATAGTATTAAAACTACTATCAAATAGTAGTTTTTCAAATAGTATTGGCTTTCACGTGTAGGGCTTTAATACATCTAGAATTGATGTTTGGATATCATGTAAGGCAGGGAACTGATTTTTTCGGTGTGGATAGCCTATTTCTCCATGAACATTTCCTAAAAAGTCATTCTTTCCCCACTGGATCTGCCATGCCACATCTTTCATATGTCAAGTTTCAATATAATTCTGTTTCATTGGTCAGTTTGTTTATCTTTGTGATAATTCCATATGGTCTTATTTACTATAATTTTCAAATAAATGTTGACATCTAGCTGGTCACATCTCCTTACCCAGTTTTCTTTAAAGAATATCCTGGCTATTTGTCCCTTTTAGGACCAATTCATCAGCTTCCATTGAAAAACTTTTGGGGGACATAATTGGTATACATTGCATCAATTTGGCAAAGATTGACTAATTAAAACATTTGTGTTCATTCATCTGTACATGGTGCATTCCTCCATTTATTTGGTTCTTTACTGTAGGTAGTGGGTTGAATGGCCCTCCAAAGATATGACCATGTTCTAACCCCTAAAACCTGTGAATGTGACCTTATTTGGAAAAAGAGTCTTTGCAGATGTAATTAAGGATCTCAGGATGCTGTCTCCCTGCATATCCAGGTGGGCCTTAAGTCTAATGGCAAGTATCATAAGACCCAGAAGAGAAGACACAGACAGAGGAGAAGGTCATATGAAGGTGGGGATAGAAATTGGAGCCACAAGCCAAGAAACACCTGGAGCCACCATAATGATCCTGCACATCTTTTTTTTATATTTATTTTTTTAATATTTATTCACAAATGCCTTATTTTTTTATTGTTATTATAAACGACATCTTTTAAAGTTTATGTTTTTTAATGGTTTATTGATGATATTCAGGAAGGCAATTAACTGATCTTGTTTCCAGAAACTTAGTTAAAACCTTTTAACATGTTTAACAAAATAAACATGTCAACATTTTATTACAATCTTGCGTGCATGCAAGAAAAAATATTTAGGTCAGTTAAAATACTTATTCCTTCTAGATTCAGACCTCAAGCTAAACATAATTTGGAAAGAGAATTTTTCTGGAAATCTGGGTATCTGAGCACATGGCTAACCATGACAGCAGAGGTCTTCCAAAGGCTGAAAATGAGTGACTATTTGTGAAATATTAAATTGAAAAAATAATTTTAAAAAGAATATTTATTCCTGGTAGGGAAATTTTCTAGAAAAACAGAATGGATTTGACACAGAAAGAACAGTCTGGTTGAAGGTGATTAGATTCGTGACTGGCTGTGAGTTCATAGTCAACTGCATGTGTCACTATTACCCAGAACAAGTCTTTATTCCATCAAAATTCATTAGAAACTGGCATGAGGATTTATTAGAAATGGTAATTTTCCCCAGAAAGTGGGTGTGAATTAGAGGATTGTCCCAGACCATTTTTTTCTTTCATGCAGACATGCCAACTTCTACTCTCCCTCATCTTCACCTTTTTCAACTTGCAGCCCTATTTTTAAAGCATAATAATAAATCTAATCATGGTATTCCTTATCACTGGCAAAAAATACATTGTTCTTGGATAGAAACCAAAATCCTTAAGTGGTCCATAAGGCCATACAGGGTGTGACCCTCTCTCATCACTCTTATACCAGGGCTACGACCACACTGTTTTTCTCTTAGCTTTTGAGAACCAAAGCACTCCCTTGCCTTATCAAGTACCTTTATAAGCTATTTCTTCGACCTGAAATCTTCTTTCCCCCACCTCTTTCCTGGCCAACTCCTTCTCATCCATCCTTCACAGGTCAGCTTAAAGTCGCTTCCTCAGAGCCTTCCTGATCCCTCAATATAAATAATAAATTAGAACCCTCTTTCCCTTACGTATCTTTTGACTTCCAGTATTTCTCCCTGCCAGCACTCAGCGATTTATTAATTTTTAAAATTTATTTTTAATTTTATAGTCACTGAAATTCACAAATGCATAGTCCTGTAACCACTACCACAAACAAGATACAAAACAGTTTGATCACCGCCAAAAATTTCCTCATGCTAGCTTTTTGTACTCAGGCCATCCCCTCCCCTACAACCACTACAACCCTCCCCTACAACCACTACAGTTTTGCTTTTTCCAGAATGTTGTTTTAAAACATATATGGTCAATTAATTTATGACAAAGGAGCCAAATACATAGAAGGCTGAAAGGACAGTCTCTTCCTTTTGCATATGACGGTCCAATTTTCCCAACATCAATAAGTGGTGTTGGGAAAATTGGACAGCCATATGCAAAAGAATGAAACGGCACCATAGTCCTATACCACACACAAAAATTAACTCAAAACAGATGAAAGACCTAAACATAAGCCCTGAAACCATAAAACTCCTAGAAGGAAACATAAGCAATAAGCTCCTTGACATTGACCTTGGCGATAATTTTTTAAATCTGACACCAAAATCTAAAGCAACAGAAGCAAAACAAAATAGTGGGATTACATCAAACTAAAAAGCTTCTGCACAGCAAAGGAAACCATCAACAAAAATCAGCAACTTACCGAATGGGAGAAAACATTTGCAAATCATATGTCTAATAAAGAATTAATACCCAAAATATATAAAGAACTCATACAACCAAGTAGCAAAAAACAACAAAAAAATCTGATTTTAAATTGGGCAGACTATCTGAATAGATATTTTTCCAAAGAAGACATACAGATGGCCAACAGTTCGTACATGAAAAGGTGCTCTGTATCATTAATCATCAGGGAAAAACAAATCAAACCACAATGAGACTATGGTATAGTCCATACCAAAAATATTATACAGCAATGAAAAATAATAAAGTACTGTTAAGACTGACATAGAAAGATTTTCAACATATTTTTGAGTAAAATACAAGGGGAAAAATAATATGTATAATATGATACTATTTTTTCAAAAATAAAACAAAAAGCAATACTATGCATATTTCCAAGTTACAAGTGTATTATGAAAATGCACAGAATAAAATGAATACCCAACATATTGATAATGTGGTTATATTTGGGAAGACATATTTTAATTCAGTTCAAGAAGAATATATTAATTTGGAACTATATATTTAGAAATAAACATTATTTTTAAAAATCAAATTGCTTTCTGAATGCGCCAATTTCTGCTCTAAAGATATGATACTTTTAATAATCAAGACCAAGAATACAAGGAAGAAATAGTATGTCCACATGACTATATATATTTGAACTAATTAATTTGTAGGATAGTGAGCAAAGACATCTTTAGCCAGATTTACAGTGAATCAGTTTAACTGTTGACTTAGTCTTATTATGTTAATTTTATGAATAAGGCAATTAAGGTCCACACAGATTAGTGTGTTCAGGTGAAAAAATTTTCCTATCTGTTTACTTGGGCACTTTTTACTGTTTAAACTGTTTGGAATCTGGTGGGTCAGAGACTTGCCTTGTCGGTTTGGGTTATAACAGACTTCATCACGTCAGAAATGTTACTTGTTGCTATCCTTTAAACCAGTTCAGACCTAGAAAATTCCCACAAACCTCATCATGAAGGCAGGTAAGTCATGAATAACCGAAATGTTATACTTTAGAGAATCTGACAATTTCTTGCTCTTCATTTGAATACATATTAACTAAGGTCAACTATCATATAATACTTTTCCTTATAAATATGATTCTTTGCAATAAAAGCATTAGTTTATAAAGAAGCATCAATAAATATTTTTCCTTTTGGCTAATAGTCACATGAATTTTTAACAGGATATCATTCTAGAATATCATCTATCTCACTTCATATTTTTGCATTAAACAATTTTTGAGGAAAAAATTAAGGGAAGTGATGGTATTTGATAATGAGAAAACACTTAAAATGTTCTGGAACTAGAAGCTTTATGGTGAATTTTTGAAAAAGACAGGTACCTTTTTTCCCTTCTTCACAAAATAAATTTATTTATACTTTATTAATGAAATAAATGAAACATAGTCATTTCCCTTTTTGATAACAGCTAACATAAATTTGTAACTTTATTACTTCCCCAGGAAAGATTTAATGGTGGGACATATCTTTCTTTCCATCTTCCTTTTTGGCTAGAAATCTAAGAATGAGAAGGACTGTCTTCGGTGGTGTTTTTATCTTATTCTGCCTCTTAAGTGGTAAGACATTAATAAACCATACATCAAAAAAATAGAAAATTACTTAGAAAATTACAGAATTGCAATATAAGTGAAGTGTGATAATTACCTTAAGGTAATTAAAGTGCTTATAACAAGGTCTGAGTAAGTGCTTAAATAATATTAAGAGCTAACATTTATTGAGCACTTACTATATGCCAGGTATTAGTCTAAATGTTTCATTTGTATTAATTCACTGAATTCTCATGAAAACCCTATGAATTAAGTGCTGTTATTTCTGATTTTATAGATGAGAAAACTGAGCTGTAGATGGTGGTCCACATGTTGCTATTATGTATCACTGAGCTGAAACCAACCATACAGGGGTGGCAGCCCTTATAAATATGGCAAGGAAAATGAATTAATTAGACCAAATTAGCACAGGGCGTGGTCTCCCAGTACTTTTCCTTTTATATGTGCTTTTCTTCACCACCTCCAACATTCCTTTATTTATGACAGAACCACATAAAAGACATCACAGGGAGGTTTTTTATTCCTTTCACACAATTCCTAAGGACCCTCAAACCAGGTAGATGTTATCTCCAAACAGGCATGTTCAAGCACCATGAAGGGAATTCTCCTTCTCAGTGAAAAAGTAAGGTGGTAATTAATGAAGATGGCTCTCTATGTTGAACCTATGGGTTAGTAGGGCAGTCTCTTAGAGTCAGAAGATTAATGTACATCTGAGTCCCCTGGGGATCTTGTGAAAATGCAGTCTTATTCAGCAGGTGTGGGATGGGGTCTGAGAGTCTGGACTTCTCAAACTCACAGCTTGCCCTTAGAGTTACACTGCATGGCTCAGACTTTTGGTGCAAGAGGTCTCCAAGGTGGAGAATTTACGTGATGCCAGATCTTTCTCTGCCTTGCCTACGGCCCCTAGACTGTTTTCCTAGGGGAGGTCTGCTCTCATTTTTTTCTCTCTCATACTGGCCCTCCTCCTTCTGATTCCACTCCCAATATCCATAGTCTTCCTAAAACCTTAGCCTTCACATTCTTCACTACAACTGAAGACGATGCCTTAACTTTTAAGCATTTTTGCTGACTATATTTGTTCAATTGCCTGAATACTTATAAATATGATTTCAGATCCCATATCCTTCCTTTTAATAGTGATGAGCTCTCCGGCCAAGGCTCCCTGCAGGAGTTACTATAAAGGAGATTCCTGAATTTGGCAGAACAAGTGGTTCTCAAAAACTGGTCCAGATTTCTACACCCAAATCACAAGCCCTCTGCTGTTTCTGTATATCTAATATACAGATTGCTGGGCCCCACTCCCTATAAATTCTAAACGGTGGAGGTGGTCGCCTCTAGGAATCGGTGTTTATTTTAACTGCTTAAGTAAATCTGATGCACAGTCCAATCTGGAAACAGATCTTCTAGATAATGTCTTCCATTTTTATCTATGTTGACTAAGTTCAAGAATTGCTGGGCTATTTTTACATAACCAAAATTAATAATTTTTTTGAGCCTCTGAATCTGAGTATGGAAGATAACCAATATGTAAACATGAATCAAGCAATAAATATTCACAGGGAACTTACTTTGTATAATATACTGCTTTAGACACTAAAATGGTGACCTAAGAGTGAGTATATGGCTAGAAGTAAATTTTCTGGCTAAATAACTTTGGTTTGACCTAATTAGACACTAAGGAACTGAAAACATTTTAAACAACTAAGTTTTTAAGATCAATCCCCTGACCTCATTTCTAATTAGTGTCAGTTCAGGGCACTTCCAATTCATGAATGTAGCGTATGTGAACTAGAATTACTTTTTAAAGTATTGCTTACTTTTCAAAGTTGAAAAGCACTGCTTTATTTTTGGATCTCTCTTCCCTTTTTTTCCTCTTTTGTCTCCATCTCTATTTTCCCCCTTATATTCTCTCTCCTGTTGCTGGAGATGTTGAAGGTCTGATTTGTCAATCATGCAACCTTTCAATTCCCTTCCATGGATGTATTTTAGACTTTGGAATCTGCATAGCAAAACCTGGTCAGTATTGTATAAAAGAGGTTCACAGTAAAGGTAAGTCTTGACACTTATTAAAAAAAAGAGAAAAGTTATTTAAAGTGAGCACAGGAAAAAACCTTATATATAATAAGAGCAAACATTCATTGAGCATTTACTACATGCCAGATAGTATACTAAGGGCTTTTCCTGAATCATATTCTACCAATGAAACAAAACAATGAGATGAGCTGGATCTTGTCATGAACCCCACTTTTTAAGCATGAGAAATGTGAGGCATAGAAAGATTAAGAAATTTGCATGATGTTATACAAATAATGAATGTCGAAGCCAAGATTCAAATGAATGTACTTTGGCTCCAGAGAATACTTTCCTAATAAATCTATATGCTGTCTCCTTTACACTACTCAGATACTCACAAAAAATAAATGTATAATTTGCTGGCCCTTCTAAGAATAGCCTTATACACACTTATACACACTTATACACTGCACAGGCTGGATGCCCAGGAGGCCAGTCTTGTCTGCATGGATTAAAAAACTAACTGGAAAACTCCAAATGATGAAAACATTAGAAGAAAATACTGGAGAATATATTTTAAGCTTGAAAGAGAGAAGACGTCCTTAACATACAAGAAGGAAACGTTGTAAAGGAAATTACAGATAAATTTGAATATATCAACATTTCAAAATTTAAAATGAATGACAACTCCAAAATTTAAAAGATAAGGAATAAACTGGATGAAAATAGTTAGAATATAAATAACAGAAAAAAAATTAATATCTATCCAGAGTAAAGAACTTTCAAAAAACAATTTTTAAAAAGACCAACAATCAAAAAAAATTTTAAAAACTTGTTAAAGGAAATGAAAAGGCAATTTTCAGAAGAGGAAATATAAATGACCTGATCTAAAAACAAAAAGCTGCTCCACTCCTCAGTAAATATCAAAGAAATGCAAATTACAGAAATCATATAACATTTTCAATCCATCAGATTGGTGAAAGTTATAAAAGTTTTATAATATCAATGTTTAGTGACCGTGTGGAGAAATGGGAACTCTCATGCATTTCCAATAACAGTTTAGATTTGTTTAGCATTGTTGACAATCTCCGTTAAAATTTTAAACAAGCACAGCCTTCTACAAAACAATTCTGTCTTGGCATCTACTGCAGAGAAATATTTACACGTAACACAAAAAGGCATATATCAAGATTATCATTACAACTTTATATTTAATAGCAGAGTAACGGAAATGACCTAAATGATTGTTTATAGGTGATTGTTATGTAAACTATGGTATATTCAAACCATGGAATGCTATGCAACACTTAGAATGAACTAGATCCCTTTGTTAATATGGGAAAACCTCTAAAACATTGTTGAGCAGAAAAAATATGAGTTGCAAAACAGTACATATAGTATACCACTTATGAATAAAAATCTCCACAAAGCAAAACTCTAAATTTCTCTATGGAATTGGAAGAGGAGAATAAAAATGAGAGGAGATCAAAGTTAGTTTGGAGAAAGGAATAGAATTTGGGGGTCATGTCTGCTGGGATTTGGGGATTAAGAAGGTTACTTGAGCTTTGATCTACCTATCTAACTTCGGTCCCTTCTCCAGGACCCAGATTCCCTCTGACTTCTACCTTTGCCAGTCAGAGCACCCTCCTTATTGAGGAAGAAAAGTGCTGAGTCCCCCAGAACCATGAGTGATGGCTCTTTTCCTGAATGTGGACAGATAATCATCCAGTCAGTTTGACATCAAAACAAGTATTAAAGGGCTCTTCACATTAAAAAAGAGCCTGGAAGCTTATATAGCAAAATACTGACAATAGTTCTCGGTGGGACAAGGGCCTGGAATGACCACAATGTTGTCGGAAGAGCCAGTTTCCTAACTTGGGAATGTTGCCATGTCACACTGCTGTGAAACAAATAGAACTGGAACCGATGTTTTTGATAGTTTTATCAACAGGGTTTCTCCTCTTTGACACTGTTGACACTGGCAGGATAATTCTTTATAATGCAGGGCTAGCTTGCCGATTGTAGGGTGTTTAGCACATCTCCAATCTCTGCCCAAGAATTGCCAGTAATGTCTTCCACGTTGAAACAAGAATGTCTCTGGGGAGCTGACTGGGCAGTGAGCACACATCAATATAGATGATGTGTTACACAATTGTACCCTTGAAACCCATATAATTTTACTAACCAAGGTCACCTGAATAAATTCAATTAAAAAAATATATCTGGGCATTATCTACTGGCCTGGGGTAGAGGAACAAAATCACCCCCAGTGGAGAGACTACTGTTGGCTCGTTTCCAACTATCATACGATTTGCAACCTTTGGGCAAATTCCTCCTCTGCATTCTCCCTCATTACAACTGGAGCTGGGGTGCTAGGCTTACAGGACACCACTGTCACTTATTTTGTACTTTTGTGTAGTTTTCACATTTCCTACAGTGAACATGCATTACTTCTATAATCAGGGGAAAATTAAGTAACGTCAAGGACACGCCTCCATTTCTGAGAAACACACATCTAAATGATCCTTCTGTGGATTCAGCCTCGTGAATAACTCATGGCCTGGGTTAAACCTGGGAATGGTATTAGAAAGCTTCCAAACCGTTAACAATTCAAAAACCTCTACATAGTCAATGACAATTGCATGGCTTTTATCATCTGAGTTTGAAAGCTATTTTGTTTTACAATTTCAAACCTTTTGCACTGCAATGTACCCAACTAGAATACTTTTTAAGTGGGAGTTCTTAAAAGCAAGATGATTATAATTTGATAAACCTAGAATTTTGCTTTGCATTTCTTTTTTTAACCTGTTAGTTATCTGAAGCATCTGAGGCCAGGCAGATTGTACCTCCCAAAGGATTTCTCTGCCTCTCCCTCTTTTGTTTCCTTCAGGTGGAATTCAGTGGTTTTCAACTAAAGGCTGCACAGAGACCCAGGAGGCGTGCTTCAAGAGAACTGTGACACATTATAAAACTCAGACTTCTCACTGCTGCCATCTTTCTTTGTGCAATTTCTGAGCCAGCGGCCCAGATATACCCGAATTGCTTGACTGATCAGTCGATCTCAAAGCCTGACCTGGTCATGACAAGAGAACAGCTACCATCCATCAGTTCTCTGCAAAAACCTCAGACCTTTGCAGGTCATAGGAATTATGGTCTAAAACCAATTTTGGCTTTCAAGATGTTTCACTTCTCCCACACCACCTCCAACTCATCTCAGAAACATCCTTTTCCACACCATCTCTTTCCTCTCTTTCTGCTTGATTCCCTTTCTGGTGACTTCAGGGCTACAAAGAAGTGAAAAATGTGATTCCCTGAGTCAAATTATGTACATCATCTCTAGTTTACTAATTTTTCTAAATATTTCCATTCTCCATAATATAGTTACAAATGAACTATATCACAAAATACCAAATGACTTGAACGTGTTAATTTGTTTTCCAAAGCAAACTGCGTTGCTCTTTTGGGGTAATTTATGGTATGGGAGGAACTGGTTTAACAAATACCATAGGAAAAATAAGCCATAAATCAGCAAACCAAGCCTGAGAGAACTATGACCCAAATGGCAAAGGGCTTGAGCATGTGCAAAGGTTGACACTAATTCTCCCATCTGCGTTGGGATTTGTCCAAATTCTGTATTTCCATATCTTAACCACGCCCAAATACTTTGGCTTCTCTGATTTTGGCAGATTAAGCAATGGAGCGTAAATAGGGCAATAGGTTCCCACCCACAAGGAATTTAATAGGAGTTGAACAGCAATTCACATTTTTTAACATGCCACATATGCAATTATTCTCATTCAATGCCTTACTTAGGCAACTGTGAGATTGTTGTGTTTTAAAATTTAAAGTTTTGTTCTCTGTATTTGCAGGAGTTTGAGAAATCCAAGTAGTAAATAATAAATGCCAATAAAACCTTCTTTTGTTGTCTTTTTCTCTGAACCTGGGACAATGTCTCACACAGAGTGTACCCTTAACAAATGCTTTTCCATAAATTTTGAAGAAAAACAAGCATTAAAAAAAAGAAAACCCTAGGAAACTAGACATTTTCCTCCACCCTCATTTCAGCCATATTTCTTAGACCACATTTCTGAACCCACTAAGAAAAAAGTTTCTTCCTCCTGAGATGTAAATCCATTCTGTCAATTTATGCATTAGCCACAGTAGTAAACAGTGGGTACCCAAGATCAGTGACCTGCCTGGAGAGTTTACTTTTATTTTCCTTATTTTTTAAATATAAACTTATTTATCTAATATCCTGGGAGAAAATATGACAAGATCAGATAATCAGTGGCTAACTCCAAACTTAACTCGCAATCCCAGTGATGCAATGAGAAGTAGGAAGCAGGTGCTAGCTTTTTGTGTAACTAAGTAGTTGACCTTGGTGAGTCACTTTGGTCTCTCTTCACCTCATTCTCCTCATGTGTAAACAAAATGAAGAGGATTGAAATATGTGATCTCTCAGATCCCTTCGAATGCTAACATTTTGTGGCTTGACATCAATACCTTTGCTGCTATTTTCTTAGATTAAAAATAAGAGTTGGTGCTCAGCACAGCCCATGAGATAGGCTCTGGCTATATAATTAATGCTCACTTAGCTCTGTATAATCCAGGAAAATGAAAGGAGAAATGCAAGCTAGGACAGCAGTAACCATCACTGAAGTGGTTGAGCTGCATGCCGGTTTGACCCAAAAGTCACCACGGGAAGAACAATAACTTTCACATTCTTGATGTGGTAGGCTGAATAATGGTCCCCCAAAATGTCCATGTTCTAATCCCCAAGCTGTAAATATGTTACTTTACAAGGGATTTTGCAGATGTACTTAAATTAAGAATCATGACATTAGGAGATTATCCTGGGTTACCCCAGTGGGCCCGATGTCATCACAAGAGTATTAACAAGAAGGAAGCAGGAAGGTCAGAGAGAGATTTGAAGATGCTACACTGCTGGCTTTGAAGATGGAGGAAAGGGTTCACCAGCCAAGGAATGCGGAAAACCTCTAGAAGCTGAAAAAGTCAAGAAAACAAAGTCTCTCCTAGAGCCTCTAGAAGGAACACAACCCTGCAAACACATTTTAAGGCTTGTGACATTCAGAATGGTAAGATAATGTGTGTTTTTTAAATTTACATATAATTGACATATTATATTGGTTTCACGTGTGCATGATTATTTGACATATATATAATGAAAGGACTACCACAATAAGCCTAGTTAACATCCATCACTATGCATGGTTACAAAAATTTTGCTTTCTTTCAGCATGGCGATTTGTTACGGTAGCAGCCATGGGAAACAAATACACCAGATCATGCAAAGGATAGTGTGGTATTATCCCCCAAGTGTTGGTTTACATGGGATCTGATTTCAAGAGAGGGACCTCAGTGTCACATTGTCTTTCTTGTAACAATTTCTCAGTCAGAATTTCCCTAGAAACACACAGATGGCCTACAGACATGCAATTGCATCTTTCCAGCTTACACCTCCCACCCTATCCATTCAAGATTTCTTCAGCTAACAAGTTTATTCTTTTCCTATCCATCACACCGGAACACAAAGTGATACCAGATTAGCCTGATTTTTTTAAATCAATATACATCAGACTGAAGGACTAATGGATCTAGGGACCTGCTTTGATCCTCTTAATACTGGGGTGGCTTCCTTGTTGATTCCATTTTTTGCTGCAACTGAAATAGAAACCTCAGTGGTTCATGACCCTTAGTTCATTTAAAAGAAAAGTCTTTGCAATCAAACATTGGGGCATCTAAAGGATGTGGCAAGGAAGAGACTATGATTCTCTATGACTATGAAGAGACTATCATTTCTCAAGGAAGAGAAATGATTCTATTAGCAAAGGAGGGAGGGAACATTTTGCCTGCTAGCATTCAGTTACAAGGTTTTCTGGAGTTCCAGAGAGCACACATTTTAGAATTGACACGTTCATTGCTGCTCTCCCCACTGTACTCCTTAGAAGAGGAGTCTAAGGCCCCGTAGCTAATAGGTGGCAAAGTGGGAACTTCTGGTGACATATCATGTGATCGTCACTCCAGCACAAATGCCAGCCCTTAGGAGAACCATATGGATGGACAAGAAGCTGTGGGATGGTGTGGCCCTGACCCCTTAGCATAGGCTTCAAATCGCTGAGAAATGAGACTGACGATCCTTGAAAGAAGCACAGGAGCAAAGAAGTAGAAGGAAATGGCATGGCTGATGACTGACTTCTGAGTTTCATAAGCAATTCTGAGTCTGACCAAGGACTTGGTACAAAAAGAAATATTCAATTACATAATGATGAAGAGAAGTCTGGAACCCTGAATATTGCAAGCTACATAAACAGAGAGCCATCTTGTTGTGCAGGGTCTCTGCTCCCACTCCCCACCCAAGAACGCAGGACACGGTAAGGCCAAAAAGGAACACCCACGGAGCCATAAGTAGGGGAGTCAAACCAACATATTCTCGCTGGCGGCTGGGCTGGAGACACAGGAAGCAGGATCTACATAATCTGCCTAACAGCAGTCCGTGCTTGCCAGCCACCATCTTCTTGCTAGCCCCCATTCCCTCTCTGCTAGCGTAGCCACAGCCGTTATATTAGTGGCCAATGGCCTACAGGTTACAGCTGACGGCCAACTAGCCACAGCTGCTGGCCATCTGATCACAGTTGATGGCCATTTACTACCCGAGCCAGCACCTTTTTATGTGAGGCCGAGAGCCTGGAAACTGTTTTTTGGGGTTTTGTCCCCACACATCTTTTAATTTTTTTATTTCCTGCAGTAAAGAACATCATGGGCTAATACCTCTATGGCTAAAACTTCAGGCTGATGTACAATGTCGGAGACATAGTAAAACACTGACATCTTTGGGGCAATCTGGGGCCATCTCAGCACTGTTTATCCAGAGCAGTTCACAGTTTTTCTCCCATATGGCTGATCCATATGGCTGCAGATCCTACAAGTGAAAGCACTGCAGGTGTCTGTACCTGCTGGTATACACATTTCTCTTCTCTGGTGTATTTCCTTGATCTCTGTAGATCACCACTGGGAAGTAATGCTCTAATCTCTCTTGGCTGAGCCTCAAATCTCAACTTTCCAATTAGCAGGCCAAATACAGAAAGATAGGTCCATAATAGGAAGGATAGGTCTATCCTTCCCATAACTTACTAATGTGAATATATTTCCTACCTTCTCATCCCCATACATAATAAAGTTAATAGATCTGCCATCAGAAATTACTGTGTAGAATGGAACTTCCAGGCAGAGCTGCAACTAGCAATTTTGGTGCCGGGGCAAGCATAAAATATGCCCTCAAATTAACTTTGTAATTCATGTCTTGGCTCACATATGGTTGTTATTGATGATACTTACCATCTGGTATTTTAACTAATTATTCTTCCTAACTAGGTGTTAAGCTTAGTGATACTACGTACATGTGCTGCTGAATTAATTGAGAAATCATTTAAAACATTGGCACCCTGTAAATTTCAGAGACCTGGGGCAAAAGCTTAATGCCCGGGCCGAGTTCAGCTCTGATTGCAGAGAAAGAAGAGAGAGAAAGAGGAAGTAGTCAACGACAGTAGAAATTTGAAGCACATTGGACTCATTAATTCAATAAATATTTATTGAGCAATTCTCACATGTCAGGTATAATAGAGGTGATGAGGCTAGGATAGTGGATAATTAACATGCTCATGCTGTTCTCACACAAAGGAAGCCTAAACAACAATCATTATTATCTCTCTTGGTTCTGGGGCTGACTGGGCTCCACTAAGCAATTCTAGTTTGGGGTTTCTCATGGAATTAGTCAGAGGCTAGCTGGGGCTGAAATCAGCAATTTACAGGTCTAGCTGGGGACGAGAACAGCTGGGACTCATCCAGCATCTCTACCTCTGCATTACCTTTCCACGCAGTCTCTCTAACATGGTAGCTTCAAGGTAGCCTGACTTCTTACAAGGCAGCTCAGGGTCCCAAAAGAGAGAAGGCCAGACAGAAACTACTGACTTTTATTACTGATCTTCCAAAGTCACATATATCACTTCCACTGGACTCTGTTCATTGAGGGATAGTTCATGGGGATAGTTCATGGGGATGGCACACAGGCTCCACCTCTTGATGGGGAAGTACAAAGTTTATGGAAAAAGAGGAGACTCAAAATGGGGTTGAGGCAATTTTCGTAAAATATCATCTCCCACAGGCTCCATAAATTTCACCAGCCTGTCAAATGGGCCCATGGCATTAAAAAAAAAATGTGGGAAGTCCCTTTTAGAACCTCATCACAACTGAAGTTCACTCATACCAAAGTCAGTGAGCCTGTTTGAAACTCACCAGCGAACCCTATTTTCTATCTTTCTGTATTATGTTTGCCTAAACAGCTGGCCCTCCCTGCCGAGAACGTCAATAAACTCGTCTGCCTTTGGCTGTCAGGCCTTTGGGGAACCTCACCTTTAGCCAGGTCCTCAGCGCACCCTTAGCCTCCTTACCGCTCTGCCCTGGGTGCCTCTGCCATCTGGTGGCCAGCCATGGTAAATGCACGCTGTGGTCTAGCCTCACGGCTGCTCTGCGCTCCATTCTCTGGGATCCCGTCATGTCAGGATGCTCTCCTAATTTGTATCTTTAGGTCACAGTATCCTGCACCAAGTGATGCAGAATCAACCGTCTTAAATTATTAAAACGTAGGCCAAGTGCTCTCTATGGCAAGTAAACGAATCAAAACCCGTAACAGTGATTGCAGAGGCGGTTTGAAGTCTGACAGAGGGGGGCAATGTAAAAAACATAGGATGAAAAGAAAGAAGGGAAGTTAATTCTTGAGGGTATAATGACTTCAATTGACCCAGTGGATTATGTAGCCCTGAAGCTCAAAAGTAAAGCGAGAATCCGGTATGCATTGTTGAGAACCGCCCCTGGATTCCATCCTAAATGCCCAACTTAGCAGCTGTGGGCAAGTTACTTCTCTGATGCTTGGTGTCCTCATGGGCAACGCTATGATTATAACATTTGCCCTGTGCCATTGTTCTGAAAATTAAATAGGATACCTTATGAAAAGTACCTAGCGCAGTGACTAGCAGGCAGGAAGTGCTCAGACATTGGTTGCTTTAATTAATGTTACTATAGAGATGGGTTAAAATCCTTTTCAAAACTAGGCAAATCCATATTATACTCATGTGCTTGTGGTAAGAGAGCAATGCTAAATATTTAGCGGGGATGTAGGTATGCAGGAGAACCGGACGGAAAAGTTGGGACTGGGACTGTTTATTAATGGAGAAGTCATTTAAAATCTTTTAAAGCGTTTAAAAGGCTCTCCCATGCAGAATGATAACAGGTCACTGTCCTGTCTCATAACCATTAAAGGCAGAAACAGAGGGAAGGAGTTCCAGTGGTTGGCCAGTAACTATGCTTAAACTAGAAATAGCTCAATGAAGTTTATGTGTCCTTTTTATGTTTTTAAACTCCAAAGTCTATGTCTGCACTCAAACAGAATACATTCCCAGATATGAATTGGCATATGATCTGAATCGCTACCTCCAAGGCAGAAGAGGTCTGATGTAATCGACCTGCCACCAGGCAGCTGGCCAATGTCCTCCAGGTATTATACCCAACTGAGGGTTCAATGTCATTCACTAATACTAACAATGTTGGACATTCAGCATTAGCAGTAGCCAGTGGCCAGTAGGTCAACCTTGGTGACAGACAGCTCATTCTGTTGGTCAAATGTTAGGCTCAGGGCCGGCCCAGTAGCTCAGGCAGTTAGAGCTCCGTGCTCCTAACTCCAAAGGCTGCCGGTTCTATTCCCACATGGCCCAGTGGGCTCTCAACCACAAGGTTGCCAGTTCGATTCCTCGAGTCCCGCAAGGGATGGTGGGCTCCACCCCCTGCAACTAAAATTGAACACGGCACCTTGAGCTGAGCTGCCGCTGAGCTCCCAGATGGCTCAGTTGGTTGGAGTGCATCCTCTCAACCACAAGGTTGCCGGTTCGACTCCTGCAAGGGATGGTGGGCTGTGCCGCCTATAACTAGAAACAGCAACTGGACCTGGAGCTGAGCTGCGCCCTCCACAACTAAGACTGAAATGACAACAACTTGAAGCTGAATGACACCCTCCACAACTAAGATTGAAAGGACAACAACTTGACTTGGAAAAAAAAAGTCCTGGAAGTACACACTGTTCCCCAATAAAGTCCTATTCCCCTTCCCCAATAAAATCTAAAAAAAAAAAGAAAGAAAGAAAGAAAAAAAGAGTCTGGTTCCATTTAAAAAAATAAATAAATGCGTAGGCTGCTTCCCGACCAGTATAGCTCCTTTCTTTACGGACCCATTGCTCAAGCACTGGGGCCCTGGGAGAGATACTGGCTGATATTCCCTGGGTAAGTCATCCTGTCCGCCTGGTTACTGAGCATCTCTTCTGGAATGGATGCTCTCACACTATGCCCACGTCTATAGAACCACTCACACGTTTCTAATCTTCCAATCTTGCTAGTTTCATGTCCCTGACTGACTAACCACACCATTTCCCCCCTGCCCAGAAGACTGTGTATCTCTGTCTGGCCACTTCTCCTCCCATACAAAGTGAACTACCTAGTATACCGTTTGCAGCTCTATCCACTAGAAGAATTTCCCCTCACTCTGTCCTTGAGGGTCAATACTGAATGACTGTGATGTGACAACTGCCTTTTTCTTCTTCCCACGATATACTGTTCCAACCCACCTGTGAACCAGACACAAGAAATCTGCCATCAGATCATCTGGAAGCTGCTACAAGGCCATGTGCATGAACTGAGGAAGAGACACTAGCGCCATCCTCTGGACTGACTTCCACCTGATTCTGATGAACCATTTTTCATCACAGTGGGTTGTGGCAGCTCCTTATGATTCAATGATAATGACAATGCCCGGCCCATGGTGAGCAACCCCATTCTCACAGTCATTTGGTATCCTATGGTCAGGTGCTCAGTGTCTACAATGAATGGTTTTCTGCTACAGAAGGCGGGATGATGCCCAGAGCCCTATGAGTCTGTGTTGCAGTTCTCCTACTGGAGCTTATCAGAGAGTAAACAGTGTCCTTTCCACCATGAATACCTGTAGCATCATTGGGTCTGCTGGGTCAATCAGCACAAACTTCAGGGCAGATTGCAATGAAACCCTAACCTGCTGTAAAGTCCCTTCCTGCTCTGATCTCCACTCAAAACTGACTGTATCCAAAATCCAAAAAGGCCCAACAAGCACTGAGCCTCTTTCTTAGTGGTCGAGGGCACAAGGTGCTATAATTTGGTTTTCTCTTTAAGGTGGATGTCCCAGCACACCCCAGACAATTGGACCCCTAATAACTTCAACAATACGGCAGTCCCTGAATCTTCTTCACTTTATCAAATTCATCTTTTGGACATCGTATATCTAACTAAGCACCCACAGCATTTGGTACTTTCTATTCACTATATCCAATTCATTGATATCAGTGATATAAATGGACCAGCATGTCGTGCTGCAAAATGTCAAGAGGATCAAGGTCCTGGGAGACCACTTTATGTCAGAGATCACGAGAGTTAATGTAGCCTTGATCCAAGTCAGTGAATGTTCATTTCTCTCTTTTCCACATTAATGTGATTCTTGATCACCCTTACTTACAGAATTAGAAAAAAAAATGCCTTCCCAAGACCAACAGCCACATACCAACTGCCAGATCTGTAAGACTAAAGATATCACATCTAGTACAGCAGCTATAATTGAAGCTAGCATTCATTTGTCTATATAATCTGCCTTTAGTGCAATGATCCCGTCTGGTTTTTGTAGGAATCACACAGTTGAATTGAATAGGGATGTAATGGGGATCCTTTATGAGTTGGGGTTCAGATCCTGTATTTATATGGACAGGGCTCTCACAGAAACTTCCCCAGTGAACAGTTCTATTTGGGGAAGAATTGTGTGAATATATATTGCATACACTTGCTGGAGGATAGCAGAAGCCTACCTCCAGGGACTCATCCTCCCCTTCAAGTGATTCGCTTTCAGTCTAAGAACAGTCCCAGCCAACAAGGACAGCCACCACTGAGCTTTCAAGGATTCTCGTGCCCCTCGCTAGTGCATTCCTTATCACTTTTATAAAAGGACTACCTCCTGGGCCCTCTTTGAGAATCTAGTCAGCAGGTGGCTTCTCTGGTCTGAAGTAATAAATCTATTCTCACATGCCTACCTGTCTAAGCATACTAACCCTTTCCTCCACATGCTCCCACATCCATTCTGGCATCTCCACTTCATCTGCTGAAGGTCATGATTATGTTCAAACTTCAGGAGCCATCCCAGCAGCATATTAGAACCAGCTTTTTGTTTTTTTACCAGGACATTTACTCCCGAGTCATAGGAGAATGCTCCAGTGTCATTTCACGCTCCCCTTTCCAGCTTTATATTCTGCTCCTCCACTCTCTCCCCCATCCTGATACTCTCAAAATCCATTCCTGAACAGGCTTCCCTGGTTCTGCACAATACACTTTATCCACGCCTTGTAATTATATTGTGAATACCCATTTCTACCATAGTAGGTATTAAATCTTCCCTCTTGGGTTATGCTGAGACCTGTCTGGACGCAATGAGCTGGAGGGTGGGGGTGGGAATGTCAGATCTCGAGAATAAACATCATCTTGCCACACAGCCATCTTGGGTGAGGTCTTTGCATGGTCTCCAGGCAAGGAAAGGATGCTCTTTCTCCTCAAGCAAGGAGCACTGTTGCTTCTGCCAGCCAGGAGTGTCTGCAGAAATATGGGGAGGGGTTCAAGGTTTTCAGACACATCCATTCAAATTACCTCATCCTCGAGCCCTGACTTTAGCACAGGGAATAGTGGAAGCTGTGCAGTCAAGTGTTCTTTGCAGCCCTTGTTAATAAAGCTTATTAATAAACCTTATTAATAAACCTTGGGCGTGATTTTTAGCACAGGCTGCCCCATGGCTTGAGGAGACAAGACTCATTTATATGCTGCCAAGCAAGCCTTCTGGCTTCCCTTTGAGTTAGTAATTGGCTGACCTGCATCTGTCCTTCTTTTCCTTCAAAGATTCGAGAGCAGACATGCAACCAACTCCATCATTTTTATGATGACTATTGCCACATACCCATCAAGTGCTGAGCTTTTGAACAACACAGTGCTTCCTCTTTCACTTATACCTCATCACAACCCACACACGGAAAGCCTTAGTAATCGTGACACTGCAGCCGGCAAAGGGTTAGCACCACCCCACTAACCACCAGCCATCTCATCAGTGAGTAAGACTTTGCCAGGAGCACAATCTAATGGTCTATTCTCTAGGGCTAGTTCTGGTACCAAAGGTCTTGGTTTAGATTCTCCCTAAAGCGGAACTTGAGACTGAGAGTTGAGTGCAGATTGTTTGTTTACTTGTGAGGTGATTCAGTAAGGAGGAAGGAAGGAAAGGGTTAGGATTCCTGTGGTACCTTCTGAAAAGCAGAATTGTCCACATAAAGGAGGGAAGGCTGGGGCATTTATTCACTGGCTCCCAACCCCTATTGACTGGGAAATGCTCCTGGGCTCATTAATTGCTCTCCGTTCTAATGCTGCAGTTGGCAAGGGAACCCTGGAATATAAAGTAATAATCTACAGAAACAGTATAACCTCATGAATTCTGAGCCCTGTGGACATAAATCCTTTCGTTAACCCAAAAGATCCTCTTAACCACAGGCTTATAGAAATGTTCATAAGGTTTTGGAGGTTTGTTGCAATTTACTCATGGCAATACTACCTGTTGACTGCATATACCATTTGAAAGCTACATTTCCATTCTTTTCATAGACTAGAAAAAGCCCTAGAAAAATATCAGTAGAAACTTTACGTGAATTTTTAACAAGATTAAATATAGATACCAATTTATTTAAGATTTCAATAGGTCTATATATCTTAACTTTATTGTTTAAAATGTTAATTATCTTGGCACTGAACTTTAGATTTCAGAAGGCCGTTCCTGTACAAGTTTCATGGTTATTAAATACTACAGTAAAAATCCAACAGAAACACATAATCGTCATCACAAATAATCCCTTCAACATCAGACACATACACAGTAACATTCAATAATATATTTGGAAGGATTTGACTGTTAGAAAACAATCATAAGAAATATTTAAAACCAATGAGGACTATGAAAAAATATTCAGAGAAAGAAGAGATAAAGAATTTATATACTACACAAGCACGAAATTCTCTTGGCCCCAAACCAGTCACCATATGCCTGCCTCTTGGAAGATGTGAACAAGTAATAAGTATTGCGTGGGTCAGGTCATTGAGAAAACATAAAATAATGATAATAGGACTGGCTCACAGGTCTGTAGTAAAAGGTATAGGCTGAGGTTCCCCTGAAGGCATTCCTGGACCTTCCCAGTTCTCTGAGATCTTCCTGATGGGAGAAGTTCTGGCTTTAGGCTTTGAAGCCACATTCTTGGTTATGACAACGAGGAGTGTCCTGCCCCTTAAATCCTACAACCCTACTCTCAGCAAGACCCCAGGACTACTACTTTCTCGCAATTCGGGCATCTCAGTAGATTAATAACAAAACACCTAAAGAGCTGTTTACCCTAGGTTTCAGCATTGCAGATTGGGAAAGGCCTGCTGTTAGGTCCAGTTTGAGAGAGGGGGTCCTCTTTGGAGACACTAAGAGGCAGCAGAAGGTAAAGCAAAGAGTATGGATTCAGGCATCAGGCAATCAGGCACATCCGAATTTGAACCCCAGCTCCCTGAGCAACCTGGAGGAAATTAACAACACGCTCTGAACTTCTATTATCTACCAAATGAGGACACTGATGATGACTCTCTTGCAGAGTCATAAATAATTTGTGTAGAAATCCTGTTCATGTGGACCACTCAGTAAACAGCAGTTTGTTATGGGGTTGAAAAGTGTGGTTTCTAGAGTTCTTGCTACTTACTCATGGTGCGATCTTGGGCTAATTCTTAGCCTCTCCCTGCCTCAGTTTCCTCATCTGCATCATGGGAATAACGTCACCTTCCTCACTGGCTTGCTGTGGGGATAAAAGCATTACTGCTGTTAGTACACTAACCTCTGTCTAGTCATCAAACATGCCAAGCTTATTAGTATCTCAGAAACTTTGCCCTTGTCTTTCCTCTTCCTGTACTGTTCTTTTAAAAACTGGTTTCTGTGTGTGTGTGTGTGTGTGTGTGTGTGTGTGTGTGTGTGTAAGCATTTAGAACAGTGCCTGGCACACGGTCAGTGCTCCGTAAGATTGAGCTATTGCAACAGCACTGCTATCCGTTAACCCTGCAGAACTCTTAAAATACTGCGGTCAGCCTCTTCCGGAACCAGTTGTTCTGTCGTCCAGAAGTCTTTAACTTCTTCTAGAGCTAGCTGAACTCCTGCTGCATATACTAGTCCACTAAGAAATGTCTCTCCCTCTTGGGCTGCCGGATGGCTCAGTTGGTTAGAGCGCGAGCTCTTAACAACAGGGTTGCCTGTTCGATTCCCGCATGGGATGGTGGGCTGTGCCCCCTGCAACTAAGATTGAAAACAGCGACTTGGAGCTGAGCTGCGCCCTCCACAATTAGATTGAAGGACTATGACTGATGGGTCCTGGAAAAACACACTGTTCTCCAATAGTCCCCAATTTAAAACAAAAATTAACCGAAAAAAGGAAAGAAATATGTCTCTCAAGGACACCTCCACTGCCTGATTCTTTGATCAGACACTTGGAATATGCAGATGTAAAATATCACGTCCATGATCTCAGCCTTGCCATTAATCTTACCTTGCACTCAGCTAGTGCCCAGAGAACAATGCTGGACTTGGGAGTTTGAAGATCTATATTTGAAGATCCCTGCTGAGCTTTCGGTGAAGCTTGGATCCACCATTTAACTGTTCAATATCTTCCTCACTTTGACCATAAGTACTAATTTCCTCACTATCTGTTGACAGGATTAAATGAGATAGTAATATACGTAAATCATTGGGTCACTCACCTGTCCACTAGCTCTCCTTTGACCTTAGAATAAAACCTAACTCCGTATCATGACGTTTGCCTAACAGATCTCACCCCAAAACTTCCCTTCCCCTCCCTCTGCTCTAAGTACCTTGACTTCTTTCTGCTTGTCAAATACACCACGTATACTCCTAGCTCAGCAACTTTGACCTTATGTTTTCCTCCACCTTATAATGGTCTTCCTCCGGATCCTTTCCAGACTGGTCTGTCTGTCTGTTTAGGACATTCAGGTCTCTAGTCAAATATCTCTTCCCCAGGAGGCTCCCCCGCCCCCACCCCCACCCCGCCTATTTTAAGTTGCTCTCTATCACATCATCCTCTTTTATTTTTCTCATTGCACTTATCATCATCTGAAATTATTTTGTTCACTTTTTCTCTTAACCATTTGCCCCGAGGGCAGGGGCCATGCCTGTTTGGTTGACCGCTCTCCCCCAAGTGTCTAGACAGTGCCTGGTCTATGGGAGATGCTCCTTAAACATCTGCTTAAACGGATGTGGACATGCTCTGCAAAGGCCTTAGGGTGAGGGTGTTCTGGAGGATGTATTGCATGGACTGGCTGCAGCCACTCACTGCTAGAGCTGAGGCCAAGAAAGCAGAATATCTCCGCCAGTCCAGACACCTTCTCTCTCAGGGATGCTCGCAGGGAAGGCGGCATCACCTTAGACAAAAGCAGGTGAGCAGCGCGGTGTGGGGAGATCCTTTGGTAAAGAGAAGTGCCGTGAGCCCCCAAAAAAGGGAGGGAGCTCCTTATCACACTCATATAAAGGCAACAGTCACTCCAGACCCAGGAAAGACCACGTGGCAGACATCAAGTATGCAGTCAAGGAGGAGGGAGCAGAAAGGCATCGTAAACGGGATTTGGAATACTAGGGGAGCCATTGTGGGAACGGTCTGCCCCAGCAAGAAAATACCAGTGTAGTTTATCACTGACCTTGTATATACAGCCAGTCGTTAAATAACATCGTTTTGTTCAACGTTGATTCATCATGACACTGATGAAAAGGAAAAAGAAAAATCAATTGCCCGCCAGAGCTACTGTCTGTGAGGAGTTTGCGTGTTCTCCTCATGTCTACATGGGTTTTCTCCAGGTATTCTGGTTTCCTCCTACATCCCAAAGATGTGCACGTGAGGTGCACAGGCGTGTCCAGAATATCCCAGTCTGAGGGAGTGTGGGTGTGAGTGTCAGTGGCCTCTGATGGAAGGGTGTCCTGTCTGGGGTGGGTCCCACCTTGCGCCCTGAGCTGCCAGGAGAGTTCCCGGCCTCGACCCAGAACTGGAGTAAGCAGGTTGGCAAAGAATTATCTTCCTTGTTTGTCTTAATCTTTCTTAAATGTAAGCATAGCTCACATTTATCCCAATGTTTAATATTTGAAGTGTTTTAGGGTCCTTATTTAGAAGTTTGGTGATGTTTTTGTGACCACAAATATGCTATAGGAATTTAACTCTTGTCTATATCAATTAGTTTATGATAAAATTGGTTTCATTATGCATCGTTCCCTTTAAAGTTGTAGTTTCCAAGAACCTGTCAACAACATTAAGTGAGGACTTACTGTACATTGGATCCTGCCACTGTACATGGAGCATTAGTGAGAATGTGGCTTATAAAATTACTCTGAAAAGGCAACAGTTGGGAGACATCTGGCATGCAGAACCCAGTCAAGTATCTCTTTGAAAAGAAGGTCCTTCCTAGACTTATGTTACACTTTACTGATTTTTTAAATTGATTTTTCTTGATGATATTATTTAATGATGATGGTTGCTTTTGCACCAAAGTCATCTACAAATTTCATTCATTTTCAGCTACTGGGAATAGTGTGACTACTAAAAGCAGCAACAGAATCTGCTTTCAACTCAGACCTCCTTCCTAGATAGGATAATTGGCTCTGTATGCTTTCCTTCAAGCTCTGGGCCGCTCGCAACCTGGGTTTGGTTTCCTACTCTTACAGAACCTGTGCCCAGAAAGCTAGACTCAGGGTCAATTGCACTCAGTGGTTTGTGGTTGCTGGTTCCTCCACCAGTTTTCCTAGCCTCCCATCCTTTGCACTTCCTTCCTTTTGCCCGAAACAGACGCTTCCCAAATCTTTACGTGCCTACTCCTTCTAGACATCCAATGCTTGCTCAAATGTTGTCTTCCTCAAAGAGCTCCTCCCCCTGGAAAGTAATTTCCCTAAGAACAGGGATCTTACCTGTGTTATTCACCCTCTATATCCTCTTATTCCTAGAACAATGCTCATCCCACAGCAGGTGTTCAATAAATAACAATTTATTCATTGACTGGCACAGGAGTTCAGGGTTTTCGCTGGTCCGTTTAGATTCAGCATTCGGTATCACCAATGTCTGTAATAGCTACATATTTTGTCAATGATCTATTTAGTTTCAAGTTAGGAGCATTGACTTTGGAGTCAACAAGACCTGCGCTTTAATCTTGGTTTTGACTATAGCTATATGACCTTGGGCAAGTTATTTAACCCTTCTGTGCTCTATTTCTTCATTTATTATTTTACAGATAACAACACTTTTCTTAAGAATTAAACAAGATAATATATGTAAAAGGCTTAATGCAAGACTTGGCACATGGTGAGAACTCAATCCATATGCCCGGTCAATATTATAAATTAATGTTAGTATTTGTGCTATTTTTATCCTGGATGCACTTTGCCTGGGAGCAGTGTGATTTAGTAAACTCGCCAGCTGATACCTCTGCCTGATCAAGTGCGCATTCCATGCTCTACAGTTCACTTCCACATGTTTCTTGAGAAGCCACTATAAGTGAATCTTAAAGGATGGGTGGGAATTTGAGAGGCTGGAGGTGGATGTGGAAGGACACACTGAAAGGAACTGCACAAAGGAAGACAGAGTTAGGAAGTTCCAGGGACAGCAACTAGTTCTACACAACCATCCATTTATTCATTTTGAAACCATTTTCCAATCACCTGTTGCTAACTGGAAACTGCTAAATGCTGGGGGTAAAAAGGAGTAAAATGTGGTCCCTGCCCTCAAGGAGCTCAGTCTAGAGAGGGGACACAGTTGAAAACTGACAGCTTGTGAGAGTTGCCGCTGTAGCATGAGTTACATGAGCACAGAAGAAACGAAACATTTTTCCATGTAGGGAAGAAGTGACGGAGAGCCTGCAAACAGGAATAGGACCCACTGCAGAGGCACTGAAGAGGAGAGGACTGTTTAATGGAGAAAGCACTGGAGGTTTTTGAATAGGGGGGTGATATGAAGACCAGAAATGGAAAAAGTAAATAACATACTCATTTTAGAATTCCCCCATATTCACTCATCTTGAAAGCCTGGACTATTATAAAAATAACAGCAGTATCCGTTAATGAAATCAACCCAGAGCCTCCCAAGCTGACCATGGTAGCAGACTTTTCGTGTGGGAAGGGACAGCTGGCCTTAGAAAAACGACTTTTCCCCCTCGCCCCCTTGGATTGAGCTCCTTTTCCACGGCGGTTGTGACCACATGGCCTCCAGAGGGCGATGTGCCCCTTCAGTTCCCAGCGTCTCAACAGCGAACCAGCCTCAGAATCCCCCAAAGGCTTATCGACACACTGCCAGGCCCCACCCCCAGAGTTCCTGATCCAATAGGTCTGGGTGGGACCGAACGATCTGCATTCCTAATGGGTTCCTAACAGCATGCTGATGCTGCTGGCCTCAGGGACCACACTTGGAGAACCTTGCTCACAAAGACCTACGACCCTTCTTTGTGTCTTCAGAAGCACAGGTGAAACAAGGCCTGTACTTGGAAAGGAGACCTTCGTAAAGACTCCAGAAGTAAACAAGTAGTCAAAAAACAACGGGGCGGGGTGGGGGGGCGGGAGAGGGGAGACAACAACAACAACACTGAGTTAGATCCAACCAGATAATGTGGCTTTGCGTTCTGACAGCCCCCTGGATTCCTGATTGAGATCTGGCCTGTCTTCCCCAGTCCCTTTCTTTAGGGCAGAAGCACACGCGCCCATAGAAAAAGATGTTGCACCTCACAGCCTCAACAGGAACAAACCCAATGAGAAGAACGTAACAGAATACAACACCAGAACTGCATAATCTGAACGCGTGAAATATGTATAAAATAGCAGAAGTCTTTGTTTCCTTCACAGAACAGTGTCTTATTTATTTTGTAGCTCTACTTCCTAAAGTAGAGCTTTGTCCCTGGTGTGTGCCTAATAAAGGTGTGAAGTGAACTGACTTATGACTTACACTATCTCTTCATGCATAGAAGCACAATCTACTTAACCTGTGTTACTCATTTGTTCTTCTCCAGCTATATTTATCCAGAGACCTTTGAATCATTTATTATTTTTAACATTGCCACAGCTTTCCAGATAGCATACAATCTCAATAAATACAGATTTATTCTTCCTTATCTTTGTACTGTGTCTTCCTTGGATCATTATCTTAGAAATCTATGCTTAATTTCTAGGCTCGTATTTATTTCACCGTCACGCCTTGTCATGATTATGTGTTGTTTTTGAAGAAAAGTATACATAAAATTTCTCCCTGAAAGCAAATCAATGACTATTTACCCTGTAATGCCATCTGTGATCTTCTTGGTAACTCAAACTAAACTCCCCATTTGTTTCCCTCATCTATTTTTTTGTGGTTGTGTGCCCCTTTTGTGGTTGTGTGCCTACACAGAACACTCTGTGTAGGAAAACTCCCTCATGTTTCCTTCCACAGAAATATTTCCACAGGCCTAGAGGTCTTCAAAACATAGACTTAAGCAGGAGTAGGAGGAAATGAGGAGTTGTGAGAAGAGATGACCATAGCATCTAGAGCCCCATTACAGTTTCTCTGTGGACATCACTGGGTCCCAAATAAAGGACAGCATAGGGAATGGAATGGATAGAAGAGTAATGGAAGGGTGCAGACGAAGCGCCACTAGGGGCAGCCATGGGCACACCACACACCAGTCTCTTCCCTCCCCTGCCCTGCCATATCTCAGGCAAACCCCCACACAAGAGTTAGGTTCTGGAAAGAAACAGGAGTCAAGGTAGGTCTGAGAGAAACAAAAAAAGTTACAGAGAGTGTGAGAGCTAGGGCAAATTAATGAGAAGGAGGGAAGGGGGAGGGAGAGAGGGAGAGAGGGCGGGAGGGAAAGAGAGAGAGAGAAAAAAAATGGAAAGACAGAGATGCAGAGACTCTTCTACAAGGATGAATTGCTCTTCCCACCAAGCTACATACACACTCCCCAAACCACCTCAGGAGTCCTTCAACCTGGAAGTCCAAGCCTCATGGGGTGAGTCACCAACCAAACCCTAAATAAACTGCTTGACCTAGTTCTGAAGAGGATTATGTTTAGCCTCAGTCACTCATGCATTATTCCTTTATACTTTTAGTAGCGACCTGTCTTATCTACCCAAGGGGATTAATGGACTAAAGTCATTTATTTTTACATTAAATTTGTGACATCAACTTCATGTTTGTGTTTAAAAGACTATTCAGAGTCTAAAAAAAAAAAAAAAAAAATGGCCTCAGGATTCTCATCCAGATTCAAACCATTGAAACTAGGCCAGGTTAGAGAAATGGAAACAACAAAATCACAAGAAGTTAAAATGTGGCAGCTGTTTGCCAACCCTAAGCCAAAAGTTACTCTTTCAGAAAGAATAACACCTTCCTGGACAAGCTAGTGTCATGCTTGCAAATCTTGTGGAACAGAGGGATTTAAGAACTTTTAAACTGATGATTTATGGGTGAACACAAATGGTTTATCACATCTGTTTCCCATAATGGCCCAGTGAGGAAAATGTACTTCATTTTACACATGAAGAAACTGAAATTCAGAGAAGGAAAGCGATACACCAATGATCACACAGCAAGAACCAGGAAGTAGAACCCAGCAACTTATAGTCTAGTGTTCTTAAAAGTCTGTATGGGTAAAATGTTGGTCCAAAACTTAAGACAAAGAGAGAGATATATCTCCTTGTAGTCAATACTATGAAAAATCCCCCACAAGGTCATGGCTAATTTTACATTCACCCATAGAAAACATTTTCTTCTTATTTTTAAAAAGTCAAGATTGCCTGGATTTTTTTCCTACAAAAACAATAATATGTAAAGTTGAGAAAAAGATGACAGTCAAGAATTAGATGCCTAGTTCAAAAACAATAGCAGCAAATGCAAATCCTCTCTATCTTTTAATTTTCTCTCAATCTCCCATCATAGAATGTTATTTGTTATGAATCAAGGATAGACAGACTTTTGTTGAAAGATTCAAGTAGGAAAAATTTAAGCCCAAAACAAACACATAAAAAAAAAAAAAAATAAGGTACCCAAGAGAGATCCACGATGGTGGAGTAGATAAACATTGTGCCTTCATCCTTCCATGAACACATTTAAATTACAACTAAATTACAGAACAATCAATCTGGAGAATCATCTGAAGTCTAGTTGAACAGAAGTTTTATAACTGGGATACAAGGGATACAAAGAAGAAGCCACTTCGATACTGGTGGGGGGTGGGTGGAGATGCGAAACGGGCTGGCCCCAAACCTCTGTGTGGTGGTTTAGAATCAGGAAGAATATCTCAGCCATAGGAGCGAATGTCTCAGCCACACACCGGCTTCCCCAGCCCAGAGCACTGGTGCTGGGAAAAGGAAACCCCACAACATCTGGCTGTGAAAAACACTGGGGATTCCAATCGAAGGCTAGGGAAACCCAAACATCCTCTTAAAAGGCCCATGCAGACTCACTCACTCACAGGCACTCACCCTGGGCTCAGTGAAGGGACGGTGACTTGCCTGGCATCCGAGGCATACAAGTGGCAGGCTGAGGGGTGTGGCTTTGAGGCAAGGATTGGAGGACAGTCACCATTTTCCCTGTGTAGGCTTCTGTTCCCCTGCAGATGGCAGGTGGGCGCCATCTTTCCTGTGTTGAGCCCTCCCCCTCAGGCCAAATCTGAATCTGATTGGTCTGGTGAGCTCCACAGCTCCACTCTGCTGACTCACTGGGAACCCGCCCTACCCAACTTCCCCAGTGCAGGAGAGCAGCCAGCCCAGCCTGCATTACACTTTCTTGGAAAACTATTGGAGTTCACAGGCCCCAGGCAGGGAGCAACTGACCTCCCTGTGCTCTGAAACTTTTGCTGAGTAGTTCCAGGCTCAGCAGCGGCACCAAACCAGAATCTACATTAGTCTGGTGACCACAGCTCTTCCCAATCTAGTGACTCCCTGAGAAACTGCCTCACCCAACTTATGTGTCACACAAGGCTTTATCAGTTCCTAAACCTGAAGGGAGCCAGCAGGTGGCAGCAGGCCTCAGAGTGTCCTTGCTTTTTGTGCAGCTACCCCAGGCATGGTGGCTATAGTAATATCTGCCAAATAGAAGCTAAGGCAAAAAATGTTATTAGGTTGAAGTATTTCAGTAGGTTGATAAAAGTTTCAAGCACAAAATTGTGGTATTCTCATGAAATGGAATACTCCAAGAACAGTGAAAAGGAATGAATCAGGGTAAAAAACATAACACACATACACACACATATGTATATACTATTTATGTGTGTGTGTGCATGCATGTGTGAAAAGTTTAAGGATACATAGACACATGAGAAAATTTATCTTTGGATAAATACCAAATTACAAAGAAGTGCATGAGAACACGAATTCAGAATAGTGCTCCTTCTGGGGGGGCGAGGGCACACAGGCACATCAAGTGTGGAGGAGGCAGGGCAGGCCTCTTTTGTGCTGGCAAACTTCAGGGTTGCAAAGATATTTTCAGGGAAGGATAAACAGAAGACAACACCAGAATACCTGTAGGATATTCTGCCACAAAAGAGAGAAACATTGTGTCAAGCTGCAAAATACTAGTTAACTTGTTGAGAAAATTTTACCTAATATTGAAAAAAAAAAAGGAAATATCCACCTCAAGTTCAAAGGCAATAAAATATAAGAAAACAACAACTTTGGAGTTAGATTCGTAATGGGAATGTCTTTGTCATCATATCTTTGTGTATTCCTCATTCTTGAGGAACAGGTACTTGTTCTACTTCAACCTGAACAAGAGCGGCATGTGGATGGGTGGTGGGTGTTTTAAGAGAACAACTTGAAAAACCAGAATCCTGCCCCCTGAATTTCAGGGAGCCAGGGACTGGTGTGTAAATCCCCATGGGAAGATTTTGGAAGTGACAATTTTGCAGGAGAAGGCCGGTAGAGAGAGCTACAGTGGAGCCACCGTGTTTCTATTGATGGTGGCTCACATCTGGGAGGCTTTTTCAGGCATCAGATAGACCCTTGAAAGAAAGTCAATCATCTTCTTTTTAACACACTCTAATTGAAGCATAACATAGAAAAAGTACACAAATCACAAGTGTACAGCTTTATGGGTTATCACAAAATAAACATGCATTGACAACCACCACAATCAAGAATCTGAGCATAATCCCAGCAGCACTTGCCCTACCCTTGCTAACTACCCAAAAGTACTATTCTCACTTCTGTTAACATGGATTCGTTTTGCCTGTCTCTGCACATTTTATAATCATTCAGTATATAAGCTTTGTGTCTGGCTTCTTATACTCAACATTTTACTTTGAGAGTCACTCATTTGTAAATAACTAGTGTATCAGTTTCATTGCTACATAATATTCTACTGTATGAACATATCACTATTTATTTACTTATTATTTCTGTTGGACATTCTTGTACACCTCATTTGGTGTATTTCTGTTCGGTACATGCTCAGAAGAGAGATTCTGGGCCATAGACATATGAAGCTCAGCTTCAGGAGACACTGTCATACATATTTGCAAAGTGGCTGTCAACAGCTTACACTCTCACCACCAACAACAGATGAGAGTTCTACTTGCTCTACATCCATACCAGCACTCTGTATTGAACTTTTATTGATTTTATTTACACTGGTGGATTGTCATTGCAGTTTTAATGTGAATTTTCCTGAAGGCTCATGAGCATATGTTGATAGGTTTATTGCCATTTTGACATCCTGTTTTGTGACTTGACTGTTCCAGTCTTTTGCCCATCTTTACATTGGTGGGCTATCTTTATTAATGGTTTATTTGTTTTCCCTTTATATTCAGATATAGGCATTGCGAATATCTTTCCTTATCTCGTGGCTTGCCTTTTTTACTCTTAATGATGTATCAGGATAAACAGACTTGTCTAATTTATTGTAGTACAATTTATCAAAACTTTTCCTGTACATTTAGTGAGGTGTTTTTTTCCTATTTAATAAATTTTTGCCTAGACCAAATACACACCTCAATAACTTTTAGGAAAAACAGACAAAAAAGTTCAGTAATGATAAAGACTATTTGAGCACCACTAGTAATGAACATGATCTAGTTGATTTCTTTAACTCGAAAAGTTCTATCTCAGTCAGAAAAAACACCAAAATTGTGCTTAATGGGGAAACATTAGAAGCATTCCCACCATAATCAGGAAAAGACAAGTATGCTCCTTATTACCACTTTTATTAAACATTGTACCAGAGGGATTATCCAACCCATTTGAAGAAGAAAAAAACATAAAAGTTAGAAGGAAAAGGCATAACATTCACTACTTGCAAATGATATGGTTCTATACAGAAAATCCAAAGTAATTAACTGAAAAATAGTATGAATAAAAGTAGAATTCTGCAAAGTAGTATAGTACAAAATAATACACAAAGTAAATTGTTTTCACTTAAGTAATCAACCATAAGGTAGATATGATAGAAAAAAAAATCCCCAATTATAATAGGGGAAAAAATCTAAGTATAAGCCTAACAAGAAATGTATGGGGTCTATATGAATAATATTTTAAGACATAATTGAAGAGCAGAAAGGAAGACTTGAGCAAGTGCAAAGACTTACAATGTTAATGAATAAGAAGACATCATCAAAAGGTGTTAATTTTCTCCATCATGAGCTTATAAATTTAATGTGATCTCTGTACAAACCAGGATGGTTTTTTGTTTTTTTGTTTGGAGCTAGACTAATACATCTAAAGTCTATATTAAAAATGATGGAAACACTTTCAAAAGAAAGAGCAGTAAAAAAGAGACTAACCCAATGGGATATTAAAACATACAAAAAAACCTTCAATAACTAATATAGTATGATGGACAGACCAATGGAACAGATTAGAAAGTTCATAAATAGATCTAAATGCATGACAGATTTTTACTGTAGCATGATACAGCTCAAATTTGTGGGGGGAAATGATTATTCAGCAAATAGTAAAGAATAACTGGTTAACATCTGGAAAAAAATTAAGGTAGAACCATATCTTACACTTTGCTCCAAGAAAATTCCAAGTTGATCAAAGATTTAAAACATAAAAGCATACAAGTTCTAAAAGGAGAACATATGGGAATTCTTTTATAACTTTGAGTCATGAAGACCTTACTATGTTTAGTAGACATTAAAAAATATGGCTAACTGCTAAATTCCACTACATAAGAAAAGCAAAGAAAAGCTTCTGCTTTGGGGGTGGAAGGAATCATAAGTAAAATAAAAAATAAATGACACTCTGGAAAAATCTTTGTAACTAATATCACAGAAAAAGAGCTAATCTCTCTAGTATTTAAAGAGTTCCTAGAAATCAAACAGAAACACCAACACACCATTCGGAAAAAAAAAGGGCAAAAAACATGAACAAACTGTTTACAGAAAAGTGAGTACAACTGACTCTAAATTCATGAAGAGTTGCTTCACTTCACTCAGAATGAAAGAATTGCAAATTAAAACTATCTGGGATACCATTTTCTCCTCTATTAGATTGGCAAAAATGCAAAAAAGTAACAACACATTCTGTTGGCAAGCTATGGGAAGATGGATACTTTACTCACATTGCTGGTAGGACTTTAAATGGACACGACTCCAGTGGAGAGCTACTTGTCACCATCAAAATTACTAATGCAAACAGATGCCTTTAATCTAGCAATTCCATTTCTAGGAATTCATCCTTCATCCATTAGTGCATGCCTTTAAAATGACATATGTATACAGAGTTACTCATTGTATTATTGTGACGGCAAAAGATTGGACCCAAACATCAATAATAGGGGACTGGTTAGATAAGTTATATATAATACATATAACTGCATATAATGGAATACAGTTGCAAAAAAATGTATGTTGCAAAAAATCAATGAGGAATTATTCTTGAAGCCATCTGAAACTCTTAAGATATAGTCGTGGAAAAAAGCATGTTGCAGAGCACTGTGTATGTTACCTTGTGTAGCTACAGGGGGAAAGAATAAGAATCTACTACCGTGTTTCCCCGAAAATAAGACCGGGTCTTATATTTATTTTTGCTCCAAAAGATGCATTAGGGCTTACGTTCAGGGGATGTCATCCTGAAAAAATCATGCTAGGGCTTATTTTCCGGTTTAGGTCTTATTTTCGGGGAAACATGGTATCTTTGTAGACAAATAAAAAAGCTCTAGAAGAACATTGTCCTGAATCTTCTTGATTTTGTTCCTCTAGGTCCAATCTTAAACCTCCTCTCCTTACTCTTTCCCAGCAGGCTGAATGTTATGCATTATGGACGCCCTCTAACTTTGGGCTAAACTTGGAAAATGGGAGGTAAAGCAGGAGATCAGAGGGCAAGGGAGTGTGATGGGTGGTATTTATTTTCCAGCCACATCTACTAGTGGGCTGCACTCTCCTAAAACTCTCTCTAGTTTCAGTGACCTTTCAGTGACCTCCTTTTGCACCTTGAGCCCTACCAAGCACATGCTTCTCCCACAGCCCTGTTTTTGCTGTCCTTGGCATGGTTGGTCATCCTTGGTTGGCTTTCCTTAACCCTGCACAAAGCTTTGTAAATAATCTCTCCGTCAAAACTTCTTCAGCTACCCCACTTGGGCTTGCCGTCTACTTCATGCTGGGTTCTTGACTGACAGATATTGAGCCAATGGGTTTTAGGGATAAAATGCAAATTTTTTCATTGTACACTACTTTATGCCTTTTGGTTTCTGAATCACGTCAATCTATTGCGTCATTTTAAATTGTTAACATGTACCTTTTTAAACTTTTATTTTAAAATAATTGTAGGTTCACAGCAACGTGCAAAAATAGTAGATAGGTGTCCTGTAGCCTTCGTCCATCTTATGTAACTGTAGTACAATATCCCATGTAACTGCAGTATCATATCAAAATCAGGAACTTGACTTCGGTGCAGTGTGGCGTGTATGGCCCCATGCCATTGTATCACACATGTAGGCTCATGCAACTCCACCGCAATCAGGATGAAACATTATTCCAACACCACAAAGAGATCCCTGTGCTACTTACTTCTTTACAGTTACACCCACCCTCTCACCCACAACAGCCCTAAGCCCTGGCAATCACTAATCTATTTTCCATCTCTATAATTTTGTCATTTTGAGCATGTCGTATTAATGGAATTATACAGTATGTGGCCTTTTGAGAGTGGCTTTTTTTTTTCACTTAGCCCAATGCCCCTGAGATCCCTCTGAGTCGTTATGTGTTATCAACAGTTTGTTCCTTTTTTATTACTGGGTAGAATTTCATAGTATCAGAGCAGCACAGTTTTAGTCCTTCACTTATCAAGGTGCATTTTGATTATTTGCAGTTTGAGGCTATTACAAAGAAATCTTCTGTGAACATTAGTGTACAGATTCTTGTGTGGAGATGAATTGTGATTTTTCTGGGATAAATGTCCAGGAGTGTGATGACAAGTTATATACTAAGTGTACGTTTAGTACGTTAAGAAACTGCCAAAGTATTCTCCAGAGTGGCTGTATTACTTGACCTTCCCACTAGCAATGTATAAAAGATCCTTATCCTTGCCAGTATTTGGTATTGTCACTATTTTTTATTTTAGCTAGAATAGATGTGTACTGATATCTTATTGTGGCTTTCATTTACATTTCCCTCACGGCTAATGATGCTGAATGTCTTTTCATGTTTTTATTTGCAAACCCTATATCCTTTTCAGTAAAATGTCTCATGTCCTTTGCCTGTTTTTTTAATTGGATTGTTTGAATGTACACTTGTAAAAAGTTGATGGATTCAGTTTGCAAATGCAAGTTTCTTTTGTATGCCTGAAGGAAATATAACAAGACTATTTGATAATATTATGGCTATTTAAACTGTAGGTGCAAGAGACAGAATGATGACACTAAGACAAATATAGGGAAGACAGTGTCAAGATAGGAACACAGAAAGGAAGAAGAGAGAGGGAAAAGGAGGGGAGCGAGAGGAAGTGGACAGAGGAAGAAAGGGAGAGAGAAGAGAGGAAACAGAGAGTGCTGGAGCAAAAAGATAGAATGGAAAGAATAAAGAAGTGGGAGAAGTAAAAGATAGAGTGGCTCCCAGGAGAAAGATGAAACATGTCAAGGCCAAGTGGGGCTAGAAAGTATCCCCAAGATGAATGGGTAAGGGAGACCGAGGTTATCCACAGAGAAGTTTTTTGTATTTTAAAGTTGAACTGAAACCTGCAAAGTCGTGAAGACTTTGACTTCCTTTAAAATAAATCTAAGCGGACTGTTAGTAGTGGACTTGAAAGAGAATTGGAGTCAAGGGATATCATCCTTAATCCCACTTCTACCACAGCCTGAGACCTCTGAAAAACTCTTTCATCTGGAGGCTGGGAAATCAAATTCTCTGCCTCTCCTATCTCTTGGGGGCTGTTATATTTTACAAGGCACTTACTAGAAAACACTTTTGATCTGTCAGGTGTCCTACAGATGAAAATTGTGACTGCTAATTTTATTATGACTTTGTGCTCTTCACATTATAAATTCAAATATTCTGAAAATAATTCTGTCATCTACATACGTACACAGCACAGCTGACAATGTGACGGGGTAAAGAAAACACCGGACAGGCTGGAGTTAATGGTACGGTAGGTTGTGGCCCAGTACAGCGCTGGGTGAGAGGCACCTCTCCACCTCTTTCCTCCTGCCACAGCCAGGGGAATAATCTGGACTCTTCTTTCGGGGATTCCCATTGAATGAATCCAGTTGGAAGCCAAAGGACAAGGACATCCATAATTGTGAACTGTGAGTTCAGCCTCCCAGGTCACAGAATAAGTTGCAACAGGATGGAGAGTGAATCTAGAAAGACAAACGGAAGATATCCTGTGGTTTTTAAAAATTAACTTCTGTGTGTTTATGTTCAGTTCCCTCAAAGAGATTATAAACCCCTTTCGAAAAAGACTGTCTTATCCTTCCATGGAGCCTTCTATGTCACACCTGGGATAGTTTGGCATGAGTGAATGAAAGTACTTCAATGTTCAGAGACCAAGGTATAAAGCATTACAGATATATTCAGACAATTAAGTTCACGAACTCATCCTAGAAAAAGTGCTACACATCTCAATGCTGAATATCACTATGGTCACCTTCAAAGTACTCCCCTTGGGAAGCTATGCACCCATGCCAGCTCCTAGCCCACCCTTCAAAGCAATTTTGGAACTCTTTTTCCCGAATGGCCATCAGAGCTGTCGTCATTGTATTACCCTTGATGTCCTGAATGTCATCAAACGGTCTTCCTTTTAATATTTCCTTTATCTTCGAGTAAAGAGTCACTGGGGGCCAGATCAGATGAGTAAGGAGGGTGTTCCAATACAGTTATTTGTTTACTGGCTAAAAACTCCCTCACAGACAGTGTCATGTGAGCTGGTGCATTGTCGTGATGCAAGAGCCATGAAATGTTGGAGAAAAGTTCAGGTCGTCTAACTTGTTCACGCAGCACTTTCAGCACTTCCAAATAGTAAACTCAATAACTGTTTGTCCAGTTGGTACAAATTCATAATGAATAATCCCTCTGATATCAAAAAAAAGGTTAGCAACATTATTGCAACAAGTTCATGAACTTAATTGTCCGATCTCATATACATACTATATACATATATATAATATATATGTAACACACACACACACACACACACACACATAAATTATCTGAAGAAAATAATCGCCCTAGGTATTCTACCCAATTCCAAAAGGACATCAAAGTGATTGGAACGTAATGGGACAGAGCACAGCAGTTCAAAATGACTGGATCAGGTAAAACTCTGATGGCACTTAATATACTCCTAACTGAACAAAGATTTTGGCTCTCCTTGAATGATTTCATAGGTAGGCATCAGCCAGTCCAGCCCCTGCTTTTCATTAGCAGGGCTTAAGATGAAATCAGATCACCCAGCATGTGGCTTTAAAGTGATAGCTGAGTAATGGACGGTAATTTCCCATCTATATTATGATAAGGGTTCGTTTCCAATGGGTTTTTGTTCATTCTGCTAAGTGACTCTGGTTTTCATTTCCCCAACACATTTTTCTTCCCTGAATGCCCTTCCAATATGCCCTGTTTTGACAGTCACTGGCTTAGAAAAATTTGCAAGGATTTGTTTCTCTGTTATAGATTGATTCTTATCTCACCTTGATTTGTTAGGATGCATTTGACCTCCTGTCACTGACAAGAGAGGTGGTGAGGTCTTTTTCTGCAGATAATAAAGAACAGGCAGGGGTGGCCAGATGGCTCAGTTGGTTAGAGTGTTAGCTCTCAACAACAAGGTTGCCGGTTCAATTCCCACATGAGCCCTGCACAACTAGATTGAAGGACAGTGACTTATGCTGATGGGCCCTGGAGAAACACACTGTTCCCCAATATTCCCCAATAAAATTTAAAAAAATTTAGTGGTAATGACAATGATATGATTAAGAAATAAAAAATAAAGAACAGTTTTATTTCTTAGATTCTATTGCAAGATTTGAAGAGTAGGGAAGAGATAACAGAGGGTTGCTTTAAGAGAATCAATCACTCAAATGTATGCTGCACAATGTGTGCCCTGGACACAAACAAACATTCAAGACAAACAAGGGCTTTACATATATACAGACCATGCCATTGCCTTCTCAGCTTGGGGGCCACATTTTAACATAATAACGTAAAATCAAAGTGCTATGTTCATCTCTGGTGACCACAGATGGCATGAATAATATGTCTACTGAATGATGTGTCAATTACTTCCTTTGTGTATTACATTTCAATTTCTGTAAGTTTTATTATTGAGGAATAGCACATAGTAAAGTTCACAAATCTTGAGTAAAACTCTCTCTCTGTAAATATATAATATGTACACATATATATGGTACATGTACATGTATATATGTATATAATGATCACCAGATCAAAAAGTAGAACATTTCCAGCACTCCAGAAGTTTCCTTCTGCTCACTTTTAGTTATTATCACCCTACTCTCAAGGGTAACCACTATTCTGACCTCTATCAACATAGATTAATTTTTTCAGTTTTTCATTTAAATGGAATCATACAGTTTTTCTATTTTTTGTGTCCATTTGTTTGGGGTTTTTGGCTCATCATTAAACTGTGAGAATCAGCAGTGTCACTGTGTACCTCATTAGTTCGTTTTTATTGCTGAGGAGTATTCTATTGTATGCATATACCACAATTTATTTATTCATCGTATCACTGAGGGACATTTAATTCCTTTGAATAAAATTGAACAAATTAGAAATGAATATTCAACACATTGTACTCAGATATACATCACAGAATAATCGCTTATCGGGTTAGGAAATACATTTTCCTCCTCTGAGAATATCCAGTGGCAGAGTTTTGAAAATGCCTTTCCTTCTCTATTATAGCAACACCTAGTGGTCTAAGTACAAAACCTGCAGGTTTGGATGCGAGCATTTCCATTTGGGAACAGTGACTGTTACTAGTAAAAGACCTCAGATAGTATTTAGATGTCCATTAGAACTGTGAAACAATGTCCTGGCCCCGCCAGAAACCATTTAAATTAGAATCTTTGGCAGGTAGAGCCCAGGATTGGTAGGTTATAAAAGCTGTCTAGGTGAATTTAATGTGCAGCAAAGGCTGAGAACTAATCTAAGACTAGTGGTTCTCAAAGTTTTGTGAATATCAGACCCCTGGAGGGCTTGTTTGAACACATTGCTGGGCCCCACCAGAGAGTGTGTTTCAGTATGTCTGGGGGGGACCAAGAATTTCCATTTCTAACAGTTCCCAGGTAATGCTGATGCTGACACTCTGGCGGCCGCATGATGAGAACCACTGATCTAGACCAACTCTGTCATTTTAAACAAGGAGAACCTGCAGGCCCGGCAGTCCAAAGTAATTTGAGGGAGTCATGGAGCCAGTTAGTGACGAAGTTATAATTAGAAGAGAGCCTCACAATCATGTTCCCTCATCTGATAGAAGCGAAATTGAATCTCTCTTAATATTATGTCATCTGAAGCCATGCTAAAAGAGAGAAGGACCACTTCCCCCCACCGAAACCAAAATAGATGTTTAAGGGGTGGGTGAGGGTAATTCTTTTCTATAAACCTGCAAAAAGCATCCTGAGGAAGCGAGAAGATCACATACAGCAGAACCAGCATTTGAGGAGGACAACAGGGATGGAAAACGGAGGCTATCGGGCTCCTTTCGGCAGCTTGAACTCTGACCACTGCTCAGGAAAGGATGCGTCTGCCCTCCAGCGCGGCTCTTGCTCCTCCTCTCCTTCAGCTACCTTCAGAAGGCTGACATGCTACAACCCAATGGACCACGTGGTCACAAGTCACCCAGTCAGGAGACTCCTTGGCCAACTGTTTTCTTTCACATCTCTATTGTAGCACAAGATTTAGTCTATTTTGCTATATTTCCTATGACTTCTAAATCTCACCCACATCTGCCCCTTACAATAGAAATTTTCCAAATATGGGCAGCTTAGCCCTGCCAGGGACGGCCCAGACCCGAGGTTTACACAGCTCTGTGCCTAAGCTTCTGCAGTGCCTGTTGCCCATCCTCCTAAGTGTGCCAGGCACGCTGTAATGACACAACGCACTAACAGCTTGGACCTTGGCCCACTGAGCCATTTTGACCTGCCTTAGTGGCTCCCTGAGCTCCCTGGTATGGACATAGCAGGACAGCTCTACCTGTGGGGCCAGAGGATCTGTATTTTAAATACACATCACAAATGCTTCTAATGGAACCCAAGTCTGGGGACCACTGCCCAGGAATCATTAATCTTGGTTGCTGGGTTTTATGTGGGGGGGGGGGGTCGCGGTTTAGTGGCACTATACAGTGATTTTCGCAGTGTCCACACTTCTGGGCAGTGGAGAAAATATTTTTGGCTAAGGAATCAAGCAGAAATTACCTCATTCTACCAAATGGGAAGAGAGGAGAGAAAAAAAGAAACTGCATTGGCCAGAGACTACAGGTGCAGGATATTTGCATGTAAGATATAAAATGTTTTCCATAGAAAATAACTGATAGACTCATTTTAATAAGGACATAAGCAATGACTGAAAGGGTCTCTGATGTGGAGCAAAAAGGCAGCCAGTCCAGAGATGAACAACAGAACTTGGGAAAAAGAAACAAAAGCACACCGTAATGGGGATCTAGAACGGACCAAAATTACTTCTGGCAACGACAGTGATTATAGAACCATTTCCTTCGGAAGAACCAGAGGCTGATGTGAGAATCCATGTCATGGCTTTTATCATTTGCTATAAATAGTCTTCATTACTGAAGGCAGGTCCAGGTACTTTTTCGTTTCCCCTCACCAAGTCCCTAGTTGAACCGCCCCCTCCAACCGGGCGTACTTATTTACACACCCACAGATACACACACATACACCCCGGGCTCCCACTGTGACTTAAAAGGAACGAACGCCATTTCTTCACATTCTCAGGGGATGCCGCTTTCCTCCCCTCCCCCGTCGGAGTGGACACGTGTCCACAGTATCCCCACCACAGAAGAAACCCAAACTTCCTCACAGAAAATGTCACACTAATTTACCTACTGAGGCAATGTGCTGGACTCCATGCTCTCTACAGGTCTCCCAATTCCAAACATCTACTCAAACAAAACTGCACACACCCTGGTTGCTCTAAAAGTTTCATACGTGAGGTAGCACGTAGCTGGGAGGGAGCAGGGATTGTGTGTCAGACGTCAGGACTCCAAACCTCCATGGCTACCACAGGGATCACTGTATCTCCACACTGTTAACTTCTTAATGTGAAGGGTAGTATTTTTTTAAATTGAGGTATATTTTTTTATATAATACATATAAATAAAACAAGCGACAGACTGGCAGAAAAATATTTCCAAGTTATAGCTGATAAGAACATACATATACACACACACACACACACACACACACACACACACATATACACACACATATATATGGAACTCTTACAACTCAATAAGAAAACCACCCAATTTTAAAAGTAGGCAAAATATCTGAATAGACCTTTCAACAAAGAAGATATATCATTGGCTGGTAAGCACATGAAAAGATGTTGAGTAGACATTATTAGTCATTAGGAATACACAAATTAAAACCACAGTGAGGCTTAACACCCACTAGAATGGCAATAATCAAAATGGACTGACAATTACAAGAGTTGGTGAGAATGTGGAACCTCTTCAACGTGGAACCCTCACACTTTGATGGTAGGACTGTAAAATGATGCAGCCACTGCAGAAAATAGTTGGTAGTTTCCTAAAAATTAAACATAAATTTACCATATGATCCAACTATCTCATTCGTAGGTATATATACCTAAGAAAAATGAAAACATATGTCCACACAAAGGCTTCCTATGCAAATGTTCACAACAGCATTAGTCATCATAACCAGCCATAAAGTGGAAACAATCAAAATTAAAGTGGGTAAACAAAATTAGTATGTCCATACGATGGAATACTACTCAGAAATAGTAAGAAGAGAATAATTAATGAACTGCTCACACATGTTACAACCCGGATATATTTCAAAATGTAATGTTAGGTGTAAGAAGCCAGACCTAACCACTACACATTTTATGATTTCATTTACATTAAAAGCTCATAAAAAGCAACTTTGTAGACAAAGAAAGAAGATTGTCTGGGGTTGGGGGTGTGAATAGAACGTGACTAAAACTGGGCATGATGGATCTTTGGAGGTGATGGGAATGTACTTAAACTGGATTGTGGTGAAAACTGCATAACTGTAAATTTACCAAATCATAGCATTACACATTTAAAATGGGTGAATTTTATGCTATATAAATTATACTTCAATAAAGCATTTAAAAAGTATAGAGATGGAATTACCACTACATCATGGAAACAGCTTTTATAGAATTTTACAGAATTTACAGCACAATAGAGACTAACAGTTTTATCAGTGGTTCCCGACCATTTTTTAACAGCAAAACCAGTGACAATCCTGAATACCTGAATTGAATCTTTAGTATAAATTGAGGAAATACATAATTTCAAGAACACTGCAAGCTCAGTAATAATTTTAATTGAATTTGCCTTTAATTAATCACAACTATATATAAAAATAGTAAATATGCAAGACATTATTCAATCGTAAATATGCAAGACATATTCAATCTACTGACAATGCAGAATGCACATGTGGATTCATAGGCTGCTGGCAAACTGGTAGGATCAGTGTGAGATCCCCGAGTTGAAACTCCCTCAAAATCTTTTCGCCTCTTAATGCAACATTGAACAACAACAAAATTACGACTTTCAGTTCAATTCCATGGTGTTTTTAGTCATTTCTGTAGGCAGTTTACAGCAGGGAAAAACATGACTGACTTTTGGACTATAGGTATGTCCCATGTGTGGGCAAAATGTACTCGATAAGTGAATCATAGAAAAGAAGTCACATGATTGGAAAACTATACAAAGGTTGACTGGTCATATGTTTGTCCAAATACATAATAGAGCTGTTTCGTGGATTCCTGTTTTGTCTTTAATCTATCCCCTAGGGCCCATTTCAGTTATAACTGGTTGGGTCTCCACAATTCTACAGTGCAAACCTTATATTAAATGATTGTGACTATTCAGAAACAACATGCCCCACATGATTTCCTTCCTCTGGGATTTTCATTTTCTGTAGGATATCCTGTCAACTTTACCAACAGTGGCACAGCAGCAGTAAATATTTCCAGAACTACCAATTGAGGACTTCCTACATATAAACCAATCACTTGATAGGATCTGAAATGTACTGTTTCCATTGCCAAGAAATGGATTCCCAAATCATTTCCAAATTATTTATAAGAAACACTTGGTTCTTTCAGTAAGTCTTGTTTTTGTCACTGTCCACTGGCAGCCACTCGCTCTGCACCTGCCTTGTTCAGCTGGCAGCCACAAGTGTTCTAAAGGCGAGAAACAGGAGAAACTTACTTTAATTCATTGTTCAGTTACATTTCCAAATAGTATATTCAGTATGCTTTGGGGTAAAGTATAATAGGTACACTACTCTCCGTGTTTCCAGTTGTTTTGTACATTCTTAGTGCATTGTTTTCCCAGAATAACAATTGGACCTATTGCTTTAGAGTACTTCACCAGAAAACATACTGTGTGTACTATTGGGAAGTGTAAATAGTTTTAAAGTCAGTTTATCTCATGTTTCCTGACGTTGCGGACATGCTGTAATATCCTCTGCTAAGGGACGTCAGTTTTGTCCTGTAGAAGACCATCTTTCCTAACCTTAGCAGGTCCTGGCAATACCCACAGGGCCAATTCATTTCCTGTTATCAGTCATTTAGATTGCTGTTCCCCATGTGACCATGATTTTTGTTCACAATAGTAAAATATAAAAACTCTTTTACAGATTAAATATATTCCGCAAACAAATTCACAACTAGATTAAATAAAGTGGAATAGATAAGGTCATACTCAATTACACAAAAAATTTTATTTATAAATATGCAAATTTATAACTTAAAGTTCAGTATTAGTAATAGAATATGCTTTTCTAATTCACTTTCTATTTTAAATTCATTACATAATTTCAAAATATACAATTTTTGATCATTTGGTTTACTAAGGTTTCTCAGAAAGTTTATGTGTGTGATATTAATTGCATTCAGCAATATAATATTGCAGGTGTTATGATTCATATAAGGAAATCAAATCATGGGGGGTGGAGAATAAAAGTGATTTGAATTCCGTTGCAGTAGCTAAAAACCTAAGCACCCTCCAATGATGCCTGGAACCCAGTTCTTCAGGAAAAAAGCTCTCAATTGTCTAAAATAATGGAAATGAAAGCATGACAGGACTGTCAGCAGAGTCCTGGAATACTGGTATGGAAAATAATGGAGTTGTCCAGTCAGCAACTCACACTAATGTGCAGAATAGGTTCTGGGACCAGATGATTGCATAGGTTCAAAACCTGACCCCAACACTTTTTGGCTGTATGCCAAATTATTTATCCTCAGTGTCTCATCTATAAATGTGAACGGTGAGAGTTATCACTGCACAAGGCCACAATGAACACTAAATGAGCTTATAATGTAAAGGGCTAAGTTTAGCACAGTGCCAGGATACAGTAAACACTCAATACATGTGCCCCTTGCCTTCCGGGACACCCTTTCTGTATTCTCCTACTTCTCTAGTCACTCCTCAGTCTCCCAAGCTGCATGTACACAGGAACAACTCCAGGAGTCCTGGCAGAGAACAGCTGCTAGGAGCCTGAGAGCTAGGCAGAGACTTCAGAGGTCACACAGTGCTAGAGTCTAGGCTTACATATACCTTGGTGTACACCCTTGGCATTAAGACAAGACCCCAGAAAATACATGGCTAGGAATAAAGGCAATAGTTAAGGAGTAAGACAAAGGAATAAAGAATTCTGGAAATAAATGTTAAACTAAAATAGACCACCCCTAACAAAGCTAACTCATGTTTTAACAGGATCAAGGTGATCCATGGTAATTTATTTTAGAGGAAGACTATCACCCACAATTTCTAGCATATAACAAAAATTACCAGATGTGCAAAGCAGGGGAAAGTGACCGATAATCAAGAGATAAAATAATCAATAAAAGCAAACAAAGTGAACAAGGACTTCAAAATAACTATGATTAATATGTCAAAACATAAAGATGTACAAAATAGATAACATGCAATATTTTAACAGAATTAAAATCTATAAAAAAGAATCAAGTGGATATTTTAGAATTGTAAAATTCAGTATTTGAAATAAATAATTTATTAGATGGGTTTAAAAGCAGGCTGAACACATTAATTCTATTTATCTAGAAGACAGAATTAATAAATACAAAGAAAGTACAACAGAAAATATATAAACTGAAGCACAGAAAGAAAAACATGAATGGAAAAAAGAAAGCAGAGCATGAGAAAGACTTGGGATACAGTCAAAAAGGTCTAACAGTAAATGTAACTGGAGAGCTTGGAGGAACGGTGAAAATAAGAAAAAGTGGCATTTGAAGAAATAATGACCAACAATTTTCCAAGTCTGTTTAAAGACACTGACCAAAAGATTGAGGGAACTCAGAAAACCTTAAGTAGCATAAATGAGAAAACGACACCTTACACATCATACTCAAATGCATGAAAACCAAAGATTAAAAACATCTTAAAGCAGGTTTAATGTGACCCTTCTTTCCATCACCTCCCTGATCTCTCAGGACTCTCCAGCTTAATCACTCCTTTCCTTGCTGTTCCGTGAACACACCTGGCACAATCTTGCTTTAGAGGTCTTGCAGTGGCTATTTCCTCTGCCTGAAACATTTCCCCCATGTCTTTCTGGATACTTTAAAAATCATAGCCCTTGGACACCCTCAACTCTATGCCATCCATGTTCTTAGAACTCCAGTCACCCTACCATACCTTATTTTTTCCCATAGCACTTTTCACCTTCTAATATATAATTTACTTATTATGTTTATGGCTTATTGTCTGTCGCTACCCACTGAAAATTTATCTCAGAAAGGATGGGTACCTTAGTTTCGTTGGCTGTCGTATTCCATGTATCTTGAACAGTGTTTTGCACACAGGTGCTCAATGGTTATTTGTTGAATAAATGAATGTTACCTATTATTATTATCATTATTACTCCAAGCCTTTTACTCACCAAATAACTTGTTCATGTCATATCCTTCATATAATACAGGTTTCTCTTTTTACCTTTAGAAATGCTTTTGATATGTAATACAGTGGTACTATAGGGCAGTAGTTAATAAAACACTCTAGAACTATATAGCATGGATCTGCAAGTAACAGGATTCCATATATATACACACATTCTACATTCTATTTACATGGAATATATATACATATATAACTTTTCTTTTGCAGAATGTAGGCAAACAACCAAATTGATGTCTTCATTACTACATTATTAATTACACACACACACATACATATGTATTTTTTTAAGAAGGACACAACTCACAGTGGCCCATGCGGGAATTGAACTGGCAACCTTGGTGTTATTAGCACCATGCTCTAACCAACTGAGCTAACTGGCCATCCCATACATATATATATATATGTATACATACATACATATATATATACATACATACATATATATGTATGTATATACACACACACACCTATATACACACACACATATTAAAGTATATGTATACATATATAAAATCACAAAGTAGCAATAATAATATCAATAATATCGATTGCATAGTGCTCTTATAGATTCTAAGCATTTTACCCAGCAATGCTTCTACCAACCTCATGGAAACCAAGGCACAGAAAGATTAATCTGTACCAAGTCACCCAGCTAGTAAGTGACTAAACCAGGATTCAGATCCATGCTGAGTTCCAAAAAGAAAACATATACATATATATACATATATATATATATATATACACATATATATATATACATATACATATATATATATATAAAATATTAGAAAGGATAATTCCTAAAGAAATAAAAGTGAATTAAATATAACAGTGAAATTTAAGTCTGTTTAAAAGAAAACAAAATGTTTCTTAACACTAACGAATGAAATGCAGATATTAGTATATGTCACTAGGTGATGCTCTTTGTTAAATTTCTGTTCTGGTAAAGTAACCTGAGGAATTATAATTCACTCAGATGGAAAAGAACTTATGTTAGGGCTAATAATAATTTAGTTATCTCTTTAATCACAAGTTACATAGACAGAAAATAAATTTATATGCAAAAAGGTAAGTCACACAAATTGGGGAAAAAACTTTCTGTAAGACTATAAGCTTAGAATATTGAGACTTCCCCTTAATGAACACAGTCCCTCTCTTCACTTATTTTTCTCTTTCTCCATTATGTCTCCATTTTCTTTAATGTCTTCATAAGATTTTATGAACTAGTAAATACAAAGAAAGTACAACAGAAAATATATAAACTGAAGCACAGAAAGAAAAACATGAATGGAAAAAAGAAAGCAGAGCATGAGAAAGACTTGGGATACAGTCAAAAAAATCTAACAGTAAATGTAACTGGAGAGCTTGAAGGAAAGGTGAAAATAAGAAAAAGTGGCATTTGAAGAAATAATGACCAACAATTTTCCAAGTCTGTTTAAAGACACTGACCAAAAGATTGAGGGAACTCAGAAAACCTTAAGTAGCATAAATGAGAAAACGACACCTTACACATCATACTCAAAAGCATGAAAACACAAATTATTAAGGCAAAGACATACATTGCACACATATCAAATTGACAGAAATTTAAAAGTCTGCTACGAAGTGTTGGAAAGGATGCAGAGCACTGGAACTCTAATACATTGCTGTGAGGAAAGGAGATGACAATCCTTCTGGAAAGACAATTTGGCAGTATTAGTTATAGAGAAGACATTTACACCTGATGCCCTCTACCACTGCTATACACAGATACAAAAAGGTGTACCAACAAACAAGACACGTGTACCAGAAAACACATATAACTATGCTCACAGAGGTATTGTTTTTAATAGAAAAAAAGTTAAGATAACTCAAATGTTGCTCAATATTGGAGAGTATAAATAAATTGGGTATGCATATACAATGGATTAAAACACAGTCATGTAAAATGGACAAATCAGAGCTCTTGCAACAACATGGATCAATTTCACAAATTTCATAATAATGAAATAAAGAGATACAAATTAACATGGATAGTATAAATTTGTTCATAAAAAGTTTAAAATCAATGCCTGCCACTTATTTTCAAATGGTTCAGCAAATAAAATATACATCCATGTCCACCTATTCAGATACAAAGAAAACATGGCAAAATGTTAAATATGAATCTAGGTGAGGAGTACAAAAGTTCATTGTACCATTTTGCTATTTTTCTTCATGTTTGAGATTTTTCAAAATAGAAAAAAAATCAAACAAAGTTAATTTATACTGTTTAGGAGTAGTTTCAGTTTCTTCATCTGGGTGATAGACATGTATGACTTATCTTTATAATTATTTATTAAACTATACATACATATTTTATGCATTTTTCCATATGTATATTTCACAAAATAAATGATAAAAAATATGATAAGGTATATAAAAATACTTTCAAAGAAAAATTGCTATATATTTGTTAAACATTATTATTTTAGAAATAAACTTTTTACTTTATAACAACCAAACAAAAGAAAGGAGCTCTTATTACGTAGGCCATTTACTTGAGATCAATTTATCAAAAGGTACATAATGAGTACCAACTTTTGAGGCTACTAATATAATAACGTTGTCTGATTTTTCCATGAGATAGTTCTTACACAACCATTAAACTGAATCTTGTTTACTTTGTGTATTTTTCTAAATAATTCCCATGAATGGCAATATAACTCAATGCTCATTTGAGCAGATATGTTAGCATATGCTACTTAAGAAATTATTATAAGAAAACTCTAGATGAAAGTTTTATAATTATTCAAATATACACAATTTATATTGTCCATGAATAAATGTTGCCATTTTTTACAGGTTTTTCCGATTTCCTCACTAGGATTTCACAGTATTTTTTTTGTGAAAGTATGACTGTAACAGTCAAAAGTTGTTAAGAATTTCATATTTTCAAACTCTGATTCAGTTATGTTCACCTGTTTGTCATCTTCTTCTGAGTCATCTAAATCAATATCAAAATCTAAATCTTCATCACTTTTTTCTTCATTTTTGCTGCAGCTTCTTCTATGCTTGGAACGTACATTATTTTCAGTATTTTCTGTCCTTTCTGGTTCTTTATTAAACCTAACGATGGAAGAAAAAACTTCTCTTTATTTCTCAGGCTTTCATTATTTAAGTGTATAGATTGAAAAGAACTTTACACTACATTCCTGATTAACAGAAGCCTAGTGAAATAAGTATAGAGAAAAAGATACTTAAAGACGAACTTAAGATCCAACCAATTATAATACTGCTGTCAATAAAGTAGGCTGAAACAAATTAATACATAGTGCCCATTAAAGAAAAGCAGTTATATAATAAGAAAGTCTTTTGTAATGGTAATGAATGTGAACCTCATAGATAAACATTTTAATTTCCTAAAAATGCAATGTTTCACTTTTATTTTAACAATAGAAAAATTTAACAAATAATCAAGACTTCTTTCCTGTTAGCTAGAGAAAGTCTACATTGGTGTGACATATTGCAACTTAAGACTTTTAGAGCTACTCAATGTTTCTTTTTTTAAAAATTCACATATCAGTTACTAAAAGAGTAAAATCCCAAACATAAAAAGAAATACTCACAGAGTAACAATGTCTTCTTTCTTTCCACACTTTGCACAGACTTCAAGTTCACAGGCACATGGTCTACACATTATGTGATAAGAATCCTTCACTGTCTTTTGTAAACATTTAACACTGAAAGTGGAAAATGAAACCAACTATTAACTTTTACTAATTACCTAAGATTTATTTGATGAAATGAGGGGGTGTAGTTAAATGCATAGGTGAAAAGCCTAAAAATCAAAATACCTAGATTTTAACTTCAGTTAGATATTTATTTATGCCTTCAGACTAATTATAAAACATCTCTAGATAATAGTTTGGATGCAAAATAACAGTACTTGAGATTTACGTACTTTCTTAAAAGCTTTTACAAAATGTCATCAGTGAATACTGATACTTTACTTCTTTCTTTCCAGTTTGGATGCCTTTTGGATTTTTTTCTTGCCTCATTGCTCTGGCCAGCACTTCCAACATTCCGCTGAATAAAAGTGGTGAGAGTGGCCATCCTTGTCTTGTTCTAGGTATTGTTCCTGAAAAGTTTCAGCTTTTCACTGTTGAATGTGATGTGAGCTGTGGGCTTGTCATATATGGCATTTATGGTGAGCTACATTTTCTCTTTACAGCCACTTTGTGGAGAGTTTTTATTGTAAATGGATATTGAATTTTGTTCAATACTTCTCCTGCATCAAGATGATATGATTCTTGTCTTTCATTCTGTTAATGTAATACATATCACCGACTGATTTACAGATGGTAAACTATCCTTGCATCCCTGGAATAATCCCACTCGATCGTGGTATATAATCTTTTTAATCTAGTGTTGAATTTGGCTTGCTAAGATTTTGTTGAGGATTTTTACATGTGTATTAATCAGGAATATTGACCTATGATTTTCTTTTCTTGTGGTGTCCTTGTGTGGTTTAGGTATCAGGGTAATGTTGGCCTCATAAAATAAGTTTGGAATAGGTTCCTCCGATTCTATTTTCTGGAAGAATTGAGAAGGCTTGATATTAATTGGTCTTTGAATGTTTCGTAGAATTCACCAAAGTGAAGGTGTCTAATCCTGCACTTTTGTTTGTTTTTTTCCAAAAAAGACATACAGATGGCCAACAGGTTCATGAAAAGATGCTCAATATCACTAATCATCAGGGAAATGCAAATCAAAACCACAATGAGATATCCCTTCAAAAAGCTATTATCAAAGATTAGAAATAACAAGTGTTGGCAAGGATATAAAGAAAAGGGGACCCTTGTGCACTGTTGGTGGAAATGTACATTGGTACAGCTGCTATAAAAAGAGTATGGAAGTTTCTCAAAAAATTAAAAACAGAACTACAATATGATCCAGCAATTCTACGTCTGGGTATCTATCCGAAGAAAATGAAAACATTAACTCGAACAGATATGCAAACCCCCATGCTCACTGCAGCATTATTTATAAAAGCCAAGAAATTGAAGCAATCTAAGTGTTCACTGATGGATAAATGGATAAAGAAAATGTGGTATATACATACCACATTGAGTATTATTCAGCCATAAAACTGAGTATTATTCAGCCATAAAAATGAAGGAAATCTCGCCATTTGCAACAACATGTATAGAACTTGAGGGCATTATGCTAAGTGAAATAAGTGAGATAAAGACAAATGCCATATGATCTCATTTATATGTGAAATCTAAAATTAAAAAGCAAAATCAAAACCAAAAAATCTAGTTCATAGATACAGAGAGCAGACTGGTGGTTGCCGGAGGCAAGGGGGTAGAATGTGAGAGAAGGGGATCAAAAGGTACAAATTTCCAGTTATAAAATAAATCAGCCATAAGGATGTAATGTATAGCATGGTGACTATAGGTAACACTACTGTACATATTTAAAAGTTGCTAAGAGAGTAAATCCTAAAAGTTCTCATCACAAGAAAAAATAATTTTGTAACTGTGTATGGTAATAACTGTTAACCGGACTTACTATAGTGATCATTTTATAATGTATACAAATATCAAATCATTACATTGTACATCTGAAACTAATATAACGTATGTCAGTTATACCTCAATTTGGATTTCCAGTCAAGATTGCGAAGTAGGTAAACGCTGTGCTTACTTCCTCTTACAACCACATCAAAATTACAACTAAACTACAGAACAGACTTCACTGAGAACTACCCGAAGTCTAGCTGAACCAAACCCTTCCAACTAAAGGTTCCCACAGAAGGACTATAAGGGAGCTCCCATAAGACTGTCAGCTGATTTCTCAACAGAAACTTTGCAGAAGGAATTGGCATGAAATATTCAAAGTGATGAAAAACAAGGACCTACAACTAAGATTATGCTACCCAGCAAAGCTATTATTTAGAATCAAAGGACAGATACAGAGCTTCCCAGACAAGAAAAAGCTAAAGGAGTTCATCACCACCAAACCAGTATTACAAAGAATGTTACAGGGACTTCTTTAAGACGGAAGAAAAAAGATACAAAAAACATGAATAAAATAGCAATAACTACATATCTATCAACAATTACTTTAAATGTAAATGAATTAAATCAATCAAAAGACAGGGTGGCTGAATGGATAAGAAAACAAGACCTTACACATGCTGCCTACAAGAGAATCATTTCAGACAGAAAGACATACTTGTACATAGACAGAAAGTAAAGGAATGGAAAAAGATATTTCATGAAAATGGAAACGGAAATAAAAAAAAAAAAGCAGGGGTAGCAATACTTATACCAGGCAAAATAGACTTAAAAGAAAGGTTATAATAAGAGACAAAGAAGGACCCAGTAATCCACTTCTGGGTATTTTTCTGAAGAAACCCAAAATGCTACTTCGAGGGGATGTATTCATCCATATGTTCATTGCAGCATTGTTTACAAAGGTCAAGATGTGGCAACAGCCTGGGTGTCTGTTGATGAATGAATGGATAAAGAGGAGGTAGTACACATATACAATGGGATATTGCTCAGCCATGGAAGGGAATGGGTTCTTGCCATCTGCAGCGGCATGGATAAGCCTGGAGGGTACTGTGCTGAGTGGAGTGTAAGTCAGAGAAAGACAGATGCAATGTGATTTCACTTATATGTAGAATCTACGAACAAAATTAACAACAAAACAGAAACAGATTCATAGATACAGAGAACATTGTGATGGTTGCCAGATGGAAGGGAGGTTGGGAGAGTGGATGAAAAAGGGGAAGGGATTAAGAAGTACAAATTGGTTGTTAAAAAGTAATCATGGGGATGTACGGGATAGCATAAGGAATACTGCCAATAATATTGTAATAACTCCATATGTAAAATGTCTGATGGATACGACATTTATCGGGTGATGGGAGGGGATTTGAGGGGCAGGGTAAAATAGGTTAAGGGATTAAGAAATAAAAATTGGTAGTTATAAAACATTGGATATAAAGTAAAGCACAGGGAACGAAGTCAATAATATGGTAATAACTATGTATAGTGCCATGTGGGTACTAGTCAAGGGGATCACTTCTTGAATTATATCAATGTCTAACCACTATGCTGTATATCTGAAATGAATATAAAGTAATATTGACTGTCAACTCTAACTGAAAAATTTCAAAATGGGGGAAAAAGTTGAAGAGGAATAAGTCCAAATTTCCAGGTATAAAACAAGTCACGGGGATGTAACGTACAACACAGGGACTACAGTCAATAATACTGTGATAGCATGGTACAGTGTCAGGTGGTGGCTGGACTTACGGTGAGCATTTCTTTAGGTACATAAATGTTGAATGACTATGGTGTACCCCTGAAACAGATATAACTCTGTATGTTTGCTATATTTTAATTAAAACCTTTAAAAAAAGAAAAGAAATTATACCTCAATTTACAAAGAAATTAAAAACTTTTGTGCATCAAAGGACATTATCAAGAAAGTGAAAAGAAAATTTTACTGAATGGGAGTAAACATTTGCAAATCATACCTGATAAGGGATGTGTATCTAGAATATATAAAGAACTCCTAACTCAGCAATAAAAAGACAAGTAAACTAAACTCAACTAAAGATAAGCAGAAGATATGAATAGACATTTTCCCAAAGAATATACCTGGGGTGCCAAAAACATATATACAAGTGGACACTTTGGTCAACGATGCCCAAGCAGTAGTTCACCATAATCAGAAGTGTCTAGACACTGATGGTAACCACTTTGAGCACCTCTTGTAATTGCAGAAGTCAAACGTGACTTGCATTCATCTTTTGTTATTGGTATATATTAAGTATTACAATTGTAATACAGTTTTCCTTTCTTAAAATGTGTATACATTTTTTTGGCACCCTCTGTATATAAATGGCCAGTAAACACATAAAAAAGATGCTCAATATCACTAACCATCAGGAAAATGCAAATCAAAACCACAATGAGGGCCGGCTCGGTGGCTCAGACAGGTAGAGCTCCATGCTCCTAACTCCGAAGGCTGCGGTTCGATTCCCACATGGGCCAGTGGGCTCTCAACCACAAGGTTGCCAGTTCAACTCCTTGAGTCCCGCAAGGGATGGTGGGCAGCGCCCCCTGCAACTAAGAGTGAACACGGCACCTTGAGCTGAGCTGCTGCTGAGCTCCTGGATGGCTCAGTTGGTTGGAGCGCATCCTCTCAACCACTAGGCTGCTGGTCTGACTCCCGCAAGGGATGGTGGGCTGTGCCCCCTGCAACTAGCAACGGCAACTGGACCTGGAGCTGAGCTGTGCCTTCACAACTAAGACTGAAAGGACAACAACTTGACTTGGAAAAAGGTCTGGAAGTCCACTCTGTTCTCCAATAAAGTCCTGTTCCCCTTCCCCAATAAAATCTTCAAAAAAAACCAAAACAAACAAACAATGAGATACCCCCTCATACCCACTAGGATAATTATTATCAAAAAGAAGGACAATAACAAGTGTTGGTAAGGATGTATAGAAATTGGGATATGTGTATTGCCGGTGGGAAACTAAAAGGTATGGTCACTTTTGAATACAGTTTAGCAGTTCCTCAAAAGGTCAAATACAGAGTTATTATATAACCCATGGACTGCATTTTTAGATATATATCCAAAAGAATTGAAAACATATTTGCACACAAAAACTTGTACATGAAATTTTATAGCAGCATTATTTGTAAGAGCCAAAAAGGTGGAAACAATCCAAATGTCCACCAATTGACAAATGGAAAAATAAGATGCACAGCTATACAATGGAATATTACTTAATAAAAAAGAATTAATTACTGATAAATGTTACAGCATGATTGAAAAAATGCTCAATGAAAAAAGTCTAAAACAAATACTATATATTATATAATTCTGTTTATATTTAATGTTCAAAATCAGCAAATGTATAGAGAAAGAAAGCAAGCTGCAGGGGATGGTTGAGGGCCATAGAGATTGACTGCTAATGAGTAAAGGGTTTCTTTCTGAGACAAAAAAAAAATGTTTAAAAATTGTTGTTGTGATGGTTGTATAACTCTGACATACTAAAAGTCAAAGAATAGTATACTTCAAATGGATGAACTATAGTATGTGCATTAAATCTTAAGCTGTTTTTAAAAAGTAAAATAAATTGTTCAGACATAAGAAAAACATGGAGTGAAAGATACAAGATGTAAGAAATCCACTTTAAACATAAATATATTGATAGTTAAAAATAGGACAGGAAAAAAAACATGCAAATACTAATCAAAAGAAAGTTAGAATGGCTATATTATTATCAAAATGGATTTTCAAGCAAAGAAAATTACTAGGTATAAAAAAAGGATAATAACATGACAACGAAAGGATGAATCTTCCCAAAACACATAATAATCCTAAATGTTTATGCACCTAACAACAGTGTATTAAAATAAATGAGGCAAAACTATCAAACTAAAGAGAAATAGACAAATCCACAATTACAACTAGGGATGTCAATGTAACTGATGCGACAAATAGACAAAAAAAAAATCAGTAAAGATATACAACACCTGGTAGATAGAAGACTATCAGCCAAATTGATATTTACAGAACACTCCACCCAACAAGAGCAATATATTCTTTTTAAATACACATGAAACACTTTCCAAGACAGACCATATCTGAGCCATAAAACCAACCCCAACAAATTAAAAACAAAACTGAAACTTATACGAAGTACGTTCTCTTACCACAGTGAAATTAATTAGAAATCAATAAAAGAAAAATATCTGGAAAATGCCCAAGTATCTATAAATTAAATTACTTCTAAATAATCTACAGGTTAAAGGGAAGTCACAAGGGAAATTAGAAAATATTTTTATTGAATGACAATGAAAACACAGCATCAAAATTTTTAGAACGGAGATAAAGAATCTTAGGGAAATTATATAATTAAATGTTTACATTAAACAAGAACTATCTAAACTACCTCAAGAAAGCAGAAAAAGTAAACTCAGAGCAAACCAAAGGAAGCAATATTGATATGAATAGTAATAAATGAAATTTAAAACAGAGAAATAGAGAAAGTCATTAAAACAAACAACAGGCTCTTTGAAAAGATTAATATAACATAAACACATAAACCAAAGTGATCAGGATAAAAAAAAGAGAGGACAAAAAACAACCAATATCAGGAACAAAAGAGGGGAAAACACTACAGATTCAAAGATCTAAAAGAATAAAAATGAAATTTTACTAAAAACTCTATGCTCGTAAGTCCAACAACTTCATTGACGGATAAATTCTGGAAAGACATACTATCAAAACTTGCTTAAGAACTTTGTAAGGGGTATAAATGATAAATGTCTAACTATTACATTGTTTTGTACATGTGAAACTAATAAAAAAAGAATGCAAAAAAATAAATAAAACTCGCTTAAGAAGAAGTAGTTAATCTAAAAATTCCTCTATCCATTAAAGAAAATTTTAATCATAGTTAAAAACTCTCCAACAAAGAAAACTCCAGGCCCAAATGCCTTCATGATGAATTGTATCAAACATTTAAGAAATAATACTAATTTTACACAAAACGTTCCAGAAAACAAAATAGGAAGAAAAAGTTCCTGACTCATTTGATAAGGCCCTAACATGAAGGCAAAGACAAATTTACGGACCAGTACTTCTAATGAACATACAGGTAAAAATCTGTGACAAAATGTTAGCCATTCAAATCTAGCAATATATAAAAAGGATACACATCGTGACCAAATAAGATCTTTTACCCAAGGGCAAGCCTGATTCAATATTAATATCAATAAATGCAATTCACCGAATTAATGTTCTAAGGAATAAAAACCATTATGATGATCTCAATAGATGCAGAAAAGCATCTGACCAAATTTATCATCCACTCATAATAAAACCGCTTATCATGGACTTGTTCCAACGCTGTTGCTAACCTGTTTTTTGACATCAGAGGGATTATTCATTATGAATTTGTACCAACTGGACAAACAGTTAACCAAGTTTACTATTGGGAAGTGCTGAAAAGGCTGCATGAAAAAGTTAAACGACCTGAACTTTTCGCCAACAATTCACGGCTCTTGCATCACGACAATGCAACCCTCTCAATGGCACTGTCTGTGAGGGAGTTTTTAGCCAGTAAACAAATAACTGTATTGGAACACCCTCCTTACTCACCTGATCTGGCCCCCAATGACTTCTTTCTTTACCCAAAGATAAAGGAAATACTGAAAGGAAGACATTTTGATGACATTCAGGACATCAAGGGTAATACGACAGCTCGGATGGTTATTCCAGAAAAAGTTCCAAAATTGCTTTTAGGGGTGGACTAGGCACTGGCGTTGGTGCACAGCTTCCCAAGGGAGTATTTCGAAGGTGACCGTAGTGATATTCAGCAATGAGGTATGTAGCACTTTTTCTAGGATGAGTTCGCAAACTTAGCTGTCAGACTTCATAATTCAAGCTCAGATATTCTCGCAAAGGCACACAAAAACATGCAACAACAATAATAAACACCACTCAGCACGACACCGCCACACCTCCACACGAACACAGCTGTGAGACATTGATATACAAAGGTTATGAAACCTTACCGAGCTGTTTGTACAGTGCTGCCAATGTAAGCGCATGGTGGCAAGTTCACGAACTTAATTGTCAGACCTTGTAGGTCAATGAGATAAACTCCAGAAATAAACCAAGACATATATCATAAATTGATTTCCAACACAGTACAAAGGGAATTCAATGGAAAAAGGATAGTATTTCGACAAATGATTCTGGAACAATTGGAGAGCCACAAAATTAAATTCAAATATAAACGAAGAATTATACAACTTCTAGAAGAAAGCACAGGAGAAAATATTGGTGGCCCGAGGCTAGGCAAAGATTTCTTAGCTACAACAACAAAACTATGACCAATAAATCCTGATCTTCAAAATAAAAAATTTCTCCCACTCAGGAGACAGTACTAAGAGAATAAAAAGGTCAAAGGCTGGCAGAAAATATTTGCAAAACAACATCTGATAAAAGATTTATACTCACAATATATAAAAAACTTTCAAAACTCAGTAATAGGTAAATAACTCAATAAAAATAATAGCTGAAGATATGAACAGATTTTTTCCAAAGAAGAAATAAGGATGCAAAGTGAGTACATGAAAAGATGCTTAACATCACTGATCGTCAGAGAAGTGCAAATTTTTAAACTACAATGAGATATATAGTTCCTCACTTACAGCTAAAATATCTGCAACTCTCTTATACTACTGGTGAAAATGCAAATTGTACAGCCACTTTGGGAAACAGTTTGACAGTTTCTTATAAACATACCATTCTTAACATACAACCCAGCAATCTCAGTGCTAGGTGTTTATTCAAGAGAAATTAAAACATGTTCCCACAAAATTCTGTACACAAAAATGTCGTGGCAGTGTAATTCCAAATCATCAACAACTAGCAAAACCCGTATGTCCATCAACTGGTGAATGAATGAACTACTACTGGTACACCTTACAATAGAATACTTACTATTCATCAATAAAATGGACCTAACTAGTCACCCACACAACAGGGAATCTCACATCCACTACGCCAGGTTAAGAAGTCAGCGAGAAAAGACTACATACTATATTATTTCACATATAGGATATTCTGGAAAAGGTAAAAGTACAGGGAAAGAAAACAGATCAGTGTCTGCCAGGAACTGGGACTTGGGGAGGAGTGACTATAAAGTGGCATGAGGGAACATTTTGGGGTAATGGAACTGTCCCTATGTTTTTTAATTGTGGTGACAGTCTTACGTCTGTACTCACTGTCAAAACTTATAAAACTGTTGTTAAAAACAACAGGCCAAAATGGATTTGCTTATACTAAGCCCCAAGTCACCAGGGATTTAATGTTAATTTTGGCTCCCCTGGAAATGGAATTTAAGCCAGTCAAAATTAGGAATCGCCTAATCAGCAGTAAATTTGGTAATCTGCCAGAAAAATCCCTGATATCGTTAAAGAAAAGTGATTTTGCAATAACCAACCAGCTTTTTTCTCTAACTTATTCCCGCTCTCTTCTTCCTATAACAGTTCATTTTGTACAGCTCCTTGGAGTCTTTCTCTCTGCTAGATTAGATGCTGTGTGATTCATGATGTTGAATAAAACAAATAACATCTTTAAAATGCAACAAGTTGAATTTTGTTTTTAACACTGTACACTACAAAGGGTGAATTTTACTGTATGTAAATTATACCCTTAAGAGACTTGACTTGGAAAAATAATTAGAATTTAAAAAAAACCTCTTTGAATTACAACCTAAGTTAAAATATTTATTAAAGAATTTCTGTTAACTTATTTGGTATGTTGGTGTTTTGACTTTCCAAACAGCTTTACTTAATCTGCAATAAAAAATAGATTTAAAAAATGTATATCATTAGAACACACACAAAGTTATAATAATCCAAATGGATTAGGAAAATTTTCAGTGTTTTTTGGCTATAAATTTTTAAAGCTTTAAAATAATTTTAAAGAGTCTGTCTTGGTTAGGTTCCTCCAAGGCTTCAAGAAAATTAGAATATTTCTCTCTCTCTCATATATGTATATATATAGTTTCATACCAGGAACTCCTGGGGTAAACCAATCCCTTAAGTATTCAAAATTTCCAATTAAGGGATAAAACTATATTTATGCAACTGTTAAAGATAAAATTTACATGTAAAATAGGTTTAAAAATGGGATATCATTTTGGAATTTGAAGTCAAAAGATTACAGATTCTACATTCTCTAGCCCAACTAGTCCCCAAAACAGTGACTCTTAACACTGGCTCAACACCTGCACAGCTTATTAAAATGCAGATTCATGGCGCCACCTGTAATCAAATCTTGAGGATAGGTCCCAAGAATCTGCCAGTTAAACAAACTCTTCAAGATACTCTTATGCACATTACCACTTGAGAAATCAAACCAGATCAAAGTAGTACTGCCTTATGGGGGATTTCCAGTGTTCTGTTGCTGGTTGAGACTGTAATGACCAATTCTGAGAAGAGAAAGAATTCTATTGCTGAAAGCAATTATGCTCTTTTCAAATTTAAATTCATTCTGAAAAACAGTTTTATTAGGCTAGTACCTTTGTGAATATAAATATACCTATTTATAAGGAGATAAACACATTTTTAAATGACTTGTTTCTTTTTTATCAATGTGTACAAATGTAAGCTATAAAAATTTTTAAACGTTTACAGCCGTCCAGTTTCTCTGTCACAGAGTGGGACCTTTGTGTGCCTTCTCTTTCAAAATTCTTAATCCATGCTTTACATCCTCATTGGGGGTAAAGTGAGAAGTCTGAAGGTAATTGAATTTCTGAATTTTTTCCCCCTGAGTAATACATGTATCTAGCCAAAGAATCCTGACCTTAAGGATGGAATGCTTTAGATATTATTGTAATGATATGAGATATGCATTCCAAGTTGTCATAAAACTTATGAACTATACCGAAACATCTTTTAAAATAACTGTAAATTATTTAATCACTCCTGAGTGTCTTTTTTTCCAAAATGCATAGTAAGGAAAAACTAAATTCATCTAAATCAAAACTTTACCTAATTTCCCTTGAAAATGGATATAGTTTTAAGTTTATGAGTACATTGCTAAGAAAACGTCAGAGATGTTAAAATAATGATGGCTTTGCCTTCATTTTTCCATGGAATATAAATCCTAGGAATAATTGAACAACCTTGACTATTCCTATGCCACAACTAGTCACTTTATAGTGGAAACTGGGGTCAAATAAAAACACAGGTCACGCCTATAGACCATGTTTACTAACAAAGGAGACAGTAAGTACACTTTTAAAAAATGTTACCATATTTAAAGATAAAAATCATGTAATGTTTACTAACAAAGGAGACAGTAAGTTTACTAACAAAGGAGACAGTAAGTACACTTTTAAAAAATGTTACCATATTTAAAGACAAAAAATCATGGACAAAAATTTAAGTTTTCAATGGACCATTGTAAATACTAGAAAATAGCATTTTGAAAATAGCACTGATTTGGGAACAGAAGACCTAGATTCTAGCCTACCTTAGACATGTCCTTGCTATATAATCTTTGAAAGTCACTTCAACTTCTTTGAGTCTCATTCTTATAATGGATATAAAGGTATTGGCACCTTAGCATGAACAAAGACAGTGGCACCTAATTGTACTAGTTATCACTGTATTCGTCACCTCCACGAACTCATAGCTACAAAATAAAAATTCCTCATACGCTTTAGTGACATCATTGTGATACAAACATTTTTTCATATTGTATCATAAAACATATCAACATTTGGAAGATCTGTATAACTCAGTGAACTAGTATTTTCCAAATGAGCAAATGCATGATGTTACAAAATCATCCATAAGTGAAAGATCTATTCAAAGTATAAGAAAGACCAATTTAGTGTAGCAGCATAAAGTGTTCACTGATGTAGTTTCAGATACTACATCGTAACTCCCGTAATCTTTAGGAAATTGCCACTTGCTGAGATTTGATATAGTATCAAAGATGAATTCCTACAATTATCCAGAAAAGGCTACGAAAGTTTACATTTACTCCTTTTAATATTTACTTTCCTTTTCCTTCTACTAGCCAGACACTAAAGAAATTTGTAAACATGTAAAACAATGCCATTTGTCTCATTAGTATTTGTTTCAAAAGTTATTTTTCATAAAACATTATTAATACTAACACTTGATTGGCATGTTATTTATATTCATATTATTAATTAAATAATTATTTTAAAAATATCTGTTTTCATAGGTATAATACAATAAATATCAATAGATATAACCCATGTAATAAACCAAGCTCTATGGGGTCCTCAATAATTTTTAAGAGTGTAAAAGCGTTCTGAGAACAAAGTTTTAAGAACCAGTAATCTAGACAAGAAATACCAATAGGGAAATGAACTGGTGTTATATTTCTAGTACTTACTAGAAGTAAAAGGTTTATTTTACTCTGCCACAAGTTTTCTGGCAGTGTCTTCATTTCCTGGTTATATTATTACACTATAACCTTTATCATAATTCAGCTCCACTTGTAATACTCGCCCATACGAGATGACTAGGTGCTTTCGTAAACAGTGCACTGTGGTACTCCACCCTTGGTGTACAAATAATAGAAACTCCACATCGACAGAGTCCCATAAAGTCACATTTCCTCCAGTGGCCCTAAGTAATATGTACTAACATAGAAAGATTCTGAAACTACACTAATTACATCTCATATGCTACTTAGAAAATGCTTTTAAGGAAAAAAAATATCCCCAAATTCCAAGAACTTGGAGTAGAAGTTACAATTCACTTCCCTGTATCCCTAAATGATATGTTTGAAAATAAATAGAGGGGTTGCACTACCTCTCCTTACTTCAGTAGATTTGATTAGAAATGTTCTTAAAAGAGTACAAAATAGTCACCCCTGACCAAGAGTACTTGAGAGAAAAAAGGAGAAAATTGAAATCATCACACTTTAGGGGAGGCAATTTTAAATCAAAGCTTGCTGCATCAATCAATATTAATGTCAAAAAGTAGGCTTCATGCACTGGTGAACAATTGATGAGAATAATGAAAACTCCACTTTTACCTTTAAATATTAAAGACCAAGGTTCTGGACAAGAATAAAGCCAGGGTTAACAGTCACCATACACTACAATATGATGAGAAGAGCAGCCTGTGACTAAGACTCCACTCTAGGACATTTAATACTCCTGGAATGTGGTGACGTGATTCTCACGTAACTGATTAACCAGCAGAGACTCAGCCTATTATAATAAAAGGCGGAGCCGAAGTGAATAACCAAAGAGGTGAAACTACATAGTTTATTGTCATGTGCTGGTAAACATGGAGGATACTGAGAATACTGTAGTATATAACAATGTTTACCTTTTTGGATAAAAGAACAACAAAAAAATAATGATCAACCCACCTTTGTATAGATAGTCAACCACGAAACCAAAATTCTCAGTCTTGTTTTCTCTTTATTAAATGTATATTCAAAGCATGTAGAAAATCTTTTCAATAGGCTACACTGATCAATGTTCATGAATCACCATGTGCACACTCTACTACAAAGTTTTTTCTAATCAAATTAGCTGAATAAGACTTTCAAGATAATCTTTTATAGACCAACCCCATTTTTATCTATCCATCTATCCATCTATCCATCTATCTATCTATCTATCTATCTATCTATCTATCTATGATCTATTTTTGCGGTGGTGGTAAAAAAACATAACATAAACTTTACCATCTTAACCATTTTAAGGTGTGCAGTTCATTAGCGTTAAGTACTTTCACATTGTTGTACAACAGATCTCCAGAACTCTTTCATCTCATAAGTTTGAAACTCTATACCCCTTAAAGAACAATTCCCCTTGATCCTTCCCACTAGCCCTTAGTAACCACCATTCTACTTTCTGTTGCTATGAATTTAGCAAACATCATATAAATGGAATCATACAGTACTTGTCTTTTTGTGACTGGCTTATTTCACCAAGCATAATATCTTAAAGGTTCATCCATATTGTAGCAGGTGGCAGAATCCCCCTCCTTTCTAAGGCTAAATAATATTCCATTGTATATACAGAGGGTGCCAAAAAAATGTATACACATTTTAAGAAAGGAAAAAACTGTATTAAAATTATAATACTCAATATATACCAGTAACAAAAGATAAATACAAGTCATGTTTGACTTCTGCAATTACAAGAGGTGCTCAAAGTGGTTACCATCAGTGTCCGGACACTTCTGATTACGGCGAACTACTGTTTGAGCAACGTTGACCCAAGTGTCCACTTATATTATTGCCTCATCAGTGGGAGTAGACTTATGCAAAACAAACTTTTTCCTCTCTGCCCTAACCCACCTTTTATGAACAAGATTCTGTAAAAACAGTGCATTATTTATTTATGGAAGAATGAAACAGGGAATGATGAATCCACTTTTTCAATCTATTTGCCTTCACAATGCAGAATTTGGCATGTAAGATGAAATTCTACATGAGAGAATGGAATTTTTTCTCTATTTACCTTAATATTTAATAAGATACAATTTTGAAAATGGGGGAATGAAATAATAAATTATAATACATATAATACTGGAAAGAAACTTGACTCACCATTTTTTAGGCTTTGATAATGGTTTGTACTTGCTGTACTTTACGCGCCATTCAAGAACGTCTTTACAGCGCTGACATACTCCATCATGAAGTTTTGCATTAATTTTCTTAAAAGCAAACAGAAGAACAAATTGAGAATTTCACCTGTGAACCACCTTTGCAAACCTCATGAAAAAGGCACACGAGAGGCACAAGCGGCAGAGAAGGTCAACGCTGTGCTTGCACCCTCTCGTGACCACATCAAAATGACAACTAAACGACAGAATAACCATCAAGAATCACCTGAAGTGTAACTAAACAGAAGTCCTACAACTAAGGATATACAGAAGAAGGCCTAAACGGGAGCTCCCATAAAACTCAGCTGATTTCTCAATAGAAACTTTGTAGGCCAGAAAGGATTGGCAGAAAATTTTCAAAGTGATGAAAAGCAAGGACCTACAACCAAGATTACTCTACCCAGCAAAGCTGTCATTTAGAATCACAGGACAAAGAGCTAAAGGAGTTCATCACAACCAAACCAGTATTACAAGAAATGTTACAGGGACTTCTTTAAGAAGAAGGAAAAAGGATAAAAAATATGAATAATAAAATGGAGGTAACTACTTATCTACCAATAATTACTTTCAAAGTAAATGGATTAAATGTTCTAATCAAAAGACATAAGGTGCATGAACGGATGGATAAGAAAATGAGCCTTACATATGCTGCCGACAAGAGACTCACTTCAGATAGAAAGGCACACACAGACTGAAAGTAAAGGGATGAAAAAAGATATTTCATGAAAATTGAAATGAAAAATAAAAAAGCTGGAGTAGCAATTCTTATATCAGACAAAGTAGACTTTAAAACTAAGGCTATAAAAAGAGACCAAGAAGGACCCAGTAATCCTACCACTGAGTATTTATCTGAAGAAACCAAAACGCTACTTCAAAGAGACACGTGCATCCATAGGGTCACTGCAGTATTAGTTACTATAGCCAAGATGTGGAGGCAGCCGGGGTGTCCAATGGATGGATGGATAAAGAAGAGGTGGGAGGGCGGCCCATTAGCTCAGCTGGTTAGAGCGCGGTGCTCTGAACAACAAGGTTGCTGGTTCTATCTCCACATGGGCCACTGTGAGCTGCACCCTCCACAACTAGACTGAAACAACTACTTGCCTTGGAGCTGATGGAAGAGGGAGGAGGGAGGAGGGTGGAGGAGGAGGAGGAGGCGGAGGAGGAGAAGAAGGAGAGGTGGTATACATATACACTGAAATATTACTTAGCCATGAAAAAGAATGAAGTCTTGCCAACAATACAGGTGGACCTGGAGGGTATTCTGCTGAGTGGAGTAAGTCAGATAGAGAAAGACAAATGTCATGTGATTTCACTTATATGTGAAATATAAACAACAAAATAAACAAACAAAACAAAAACAAACCCACAGATACAGAGAACATTTTGAGGGTTGCTAGATAGGAGTGGATTTGGGGAATGGGTGAAAAAGGATAAGGGATTAAGAAGTACAAATTGGTAGTTACAAAGCAGTCATGGGGATGTAAAGTACAGCATAAGAAATATAGTCAGTAACATTGTAATAGCTATGTATGGTGTCTGATGGGCACTAGATTTATCGAGGTGATCACTTAGTAAGTTATGTAAATGTCTAGACACTGTGTTATACATCTGAAACTAATATAATATTGTATGGCAACTATAATTGAAAAATAAAACATTTTTAAAAATTTTAAAAATGATATTACGCACACAAAAAGCCACATGAGAAATTTGTTTTTTTAAAAAAACAGTAACCTAACTTTAATGTGTGTAACATTTTATGATATTTTTACATAAACTACTCAACTTTGTTCTTTACAAAAGCAAAAATTCTTAACTGGTGCAGCTAAGAATCATCTAAGAAAGTTTTCAATCTCCTGGAAGGAGTATTTTGAAAAAGTCCTCACTGCTGATTCTCATGTGTACATGTGAAAAATCAAACTGTACAGTTTATATATGTGCATTTTACTGTATGTAAGTTATACCTCAATAAAAATGTAATAATAAAGAACTAGTAATTCATACTTGAAGACCACTCTTTCGACAATTCAAATCTTACCTTTGAGAAATGAGAACTCAAACTTAGAAAGTACATAGTCCTGAACTGTTATGTCACTCTGTGGGGGAAGGCACAGGCCATGAAACTTGAGAAAAGAGTGCCAGGGAGCAGCAGCTGCAACCAACAAGGCATTTAATTATTTAATTCAATCCTTTTGTATTCACATGTAAAGAGGACTGTTTTAGTAAAGTTACCTTGCTAATGTTTCTTCAAAACAGAAAATAAATATGTGCACATAAGTATCTGTCGTGGGGATTTATGGGATTTATGAAAGGGGAAGAAATCTTTTTTATTACGATTTTTTCCCCAAAATGTGTTGGGAATTAAGTAGGATAAGAAATATTTAAATGTGGCATGTGTTCTCCACAATAGTTTTATATTTTATAACATATTCATTTGATTCAGGACGTAAATTAAATATTTTCACTAAGTACTCTGAGAATTCTCTAACTTACTTGCCTGTGGGTCTTTACCTATTGTCGTTATAATGAATATAGGACATTTTAAGTTTTCTTTGCTTCCTTTGTTCCCTTTTTTTCATTTCTCAAGAGGAAAAAGAAAAGTATCACAAAAGATGCAGATTCTTTGGAGGGTTATTTGATACCTAGTTAAAAGCACAATGTTAGAGATCACCTGAAACAAAACTTTTGAATAGTGCTCGGTTTCTTTAAAGTTCTAAACAAGAAGGCAAAATAACCTGACAAAACATTTATTCAAAGAGAAATATTTCAAGGGTATTTTCAAAGATCATAAATTAGGCTGTTGGATATATTATATTTGAATTTAACTCTATGGTGAAAAACATAATTCTGTTAGTTATGAATTGTGCGTAAGTATTCCTTTTTTCCTTGACCTAGATGGAGAGTCCCAGGGAAAATAAACTCTGCATGCCAGTGTAAGTCCTTCTTACAGTGGTCTGCTAACTGTTGCCAGAAAAGAAGGAAATCTGTGACTAACATCCAATTCCTCTTCTTATCAACCTTGGTATTTAGTTATCTCATACTAGGTAGGCTTACTATGAAATACTCAGAACTGAAGTTCACATTTCATCATTTGTTCTCACTGCCCTCCGTTGCTTAGAATATCTTACTAAAAGCATTAATTATATATTTTCATAACTCTAACAAAGGGAACAAGGTAATGACTTGACCTATGATTACAATATGAATACAATATAACCGTTCTAATTAGAATATTCTTAGAATGCAGAACATCTCATTACCTGCAATTTTATTATATATAACACTGCTTGTTCACTAGGAAGCATTATTTGGTTTCTCTTTTGTTTCTGTATCCAATTTCTGACTAGTTCATTTTGCTTTACAAAGCTGCACATAGTTTTGAAATGGGTTTATTTAGGGTGGATCAACAGCAGAACAAAACAGGTCTTTGTGGGAACTTGTCCTGTGAGTGATATGTAAAGCAGTGTAAATGGAGGTGTACAGAGCTCGCACGATTAACAGGCACTACTGCAAAATTAAACTTGATTTTCATGTGTTAAGAAATGAATGAGAGTAAGAATGAGAGTAAAACCAGGTGCAGAAAGAAATAAAACTGTACACCTTATTTTACTGTATTTTGGCAAATTATAAAATGTGAATTCTAGAGACATGAGCAATGAAAGTCATTGTTCTAGGAATCATTCTGCCTGGGGCAAAGGAGATGGCACTCAATCCTACCTCACTGTAAACCTAATACTGTTTACAGCTAACCCTGTTTTGGCAATTAATTCTGGAATATTCTTCGTGGTAGAAGAGCATAGGCTATTAAGGTTAAGATTTAAGCATGTCCAAATATAAAATCAAAACTTAAGTTCTGTAAAGACAAAAACCTTTAAAGATCATTTAACAAGCTTCTTTACAGATTTTTAAAGGAAAAATCTCCAGTGTAAGATTCCACTGAACTTAGGAATCTTCATTAAAGAAGAAAACTTTACCAAGTGAATAGTTTTTTTAAAAAGGTAGAATAAACTTAAGGTATATCAAAAGACACTCCTACTTAGTATATACGTGAAGTCTTAAAAATGTCTTAGCTATCATTAATTCATACAACATATTTTATGGTAAATGTTGTTATGCCTGCTTTAAACATTCTACTATGAGACAATGCATATTTGGTAATATAATACAGCCATCCCAAAAAGAAAGTGGGTGAAGACTTCAACTCCCAAGAAGACAGCAAGAGCAAGTTGTAAACCTATCATCTGTATCAACAAGCTGATGCTGAAAAATATTTAATAAAATATAAAGTACCATTTAACAGAAGGACAATACTACTGTGGGGGGGGGGAAGAAATTTGATTACCATTCAAGAGCAACTAATAGAATCTTTCATTAGGACTTTTCGTACATCACAATTATTTCAGAAATGCTAAAAGTAAAACAATGGCATATTTTACTTCCCTTCATTAATCGAAAAGAAGAAAAAAAGCTTTAAAAAATGAAATTCTCCAGGAAAATGCCAATTCTAACTATTATTGACAATCCATTTCCTTGGAGTCCCCTTGTTCTTTCCCCTGCATTATCCCTTGCCACAAAAATAGGGTATTTTAAATAGGGCATTTAAAAAAGATTAAATAATCTTTAATTATATTGAAACATGTATCGTTCTGAATTTTCTAGTAACAGTCCCTTAGTATAAATTTGGTTAGAGGACAAAGGACCTTTGGATTTGAGTGCAAGAATTTATATGACTAATAATAATAATGTGAAAATCTGTCTTTTAGAGGTTGTGACTTTCAATTCATAAACTACATTATTTTAAATCCTTTTAATATGGCTAGCACGTTGCTAGGAATAAAGTACCTTACAAAACAAATATAAGCAAAAAGGAAAAAATAGATGAGGGAATCAGATTGAGGGGGAAATGAGGGTAGGTAGGGAAAATTATGAAGCAGGCAGGAGTGCTGCTGGGAAGGGCACTTGCTAAAGATGGGCCACAAGTGAGATCTGAGCTTTCTAGCAGCCAGCAAAACATAATATTCCTGATGTTCATAGGGTCTACTGGAATGCACTGCATAACATAAGGCCATCTTCAATAAATAGTACTTAAACTGAGTTCTAAAAACATTCACTTCTATTACAAAAATTTTCAAATGTGCAGAAAAAGTTAAAATAATACAAACGCATAGCCAGGTACACACTGTCTAGAGACAAATGTTAACATTTTACCTACTTGCTTTTCATGTGTGCACACTTACGAGGTGCGATCAAAAGATACAGTGAATGTTTAAATTAAAAAAGAATTATTACAGTAAAGGACACATTGCCATTAATTCCCCTCAAAATACTGCCCACCCTCCCATTTCAAACACACTTATCCCATCATTCTTGAATGATTACTGGAAATTCTCTTTCGTGAGTGTCTTTACTTCATCCTCTATCATGACAATGCTCTGTGTCACATATCGCTTCTTGTATATGGCAATTTCTGCCAAATAAAAACATCGTCCATCTTATTCACCAGATCTGGTACCATACGACTTCTGGCTCTTCCCCAAAGTCAAAATGACCATGAAAGGTAATCGTTTTGAATCGATTCAGGACATTGAGGCAGCCATGACAGCACAACTAAAGACTCACGAAAGAGCACTTCCAGAGCTGCTTCAGAAAGGGGCAAGAATGATGGGATAAGTGTGTTCGAAGCAAAGGGGAATATTTTGAAGGGGATTAATGGCAATGTGTCTTTTACTGTAATAATTTTTAAAATTTAAACATTCACCTTATTTTGTGATCACATCTCATAAAATAAGTTGCAGACATCAAGATACTTCACCTAGCAATCATATATACCCTAGAAATAGACTTTTCCAACTTAACAACAGTACTGTTACCATACCTCAGAGAAATGAAAAATAACTCTCACGTCATTGATTACAGCCAATCTACACTGACATTTCCTCAACTGCTCCCCGCAACCACTAAATCAGTATTTGTTTTTATCTAGAAGGGTCTCCTCTATTACACTGATGGTTTTGAAAATACCAGGCAAACTGTCTTCAAGAATATCCCACATTCTGGATTTGTCTGATTGTTTTCTAATGGTGTAATTTAACTCTTTGCTTTGTCTCCTATATTTCCATAAAGTGGAAGTTAGGTTTAAAGGCTCGATTTAGATCCAGGTTTAATATTTTTTGACAAGAATAGTTCATCCATGCTGCTGCTGTGAAATTTGTATTACTCCAAGTAGGAGGCTCAAAATGCCCCGTTCTCACCTAGTCAGCAATGCAAACTGTGACGGATCACTTGGTTAATTTATTAAGGTGGTGACTGCCCAGATCGCTTCAAATTATGAAGATCAGCAATAATCTATGGGGTCGTGTCAATGTACTATTCCACAATAATATTTTACTTCATGGTTTTAGCATCCATTCAATATCCTTTGCCTGAATAAATCATTTTAAATGTTAACTATCATTCTTTCTACAATAATTATTTTTAAAAGGCTGCCAGATGAAGTCAGTTTTGAGGTATAATCTATATACAGTAAAATTCACTCAGTTTAGGTGCATAGTTCTATGAATCTGTCAACCAAAACATAGAACATTTCCATCACTATAGAAAAGTTCCCCCATGCTCCTTTGTTGTCAATACCCTCTACTACTCCCCAGGCAACACTGATTTCTTAATCTGCTCCTATTGCTTTGCCTTTTCCACACAATGTAATATAAATGGAATGATAAAGTATATAACTATTTGAGGAGCTCGTTTCTTTTTATTGGTGAATGGTATTCCTGCTCTAATGTTTATTCATTTACCATTTGAAGGGCATGTGAATTGTTTCTAATTTGGGGCGCTAATAAATATTCGCATACAAGAATTGACATCTTAATATTGGGCAGATCTTTTTTCTCTTGAGTTAGTTTTCTACAAATGGTATTATTGTTGGGTTACATGATGATTTTATGCTTAATTTTGTAAGAAACTAATAGATTTTCAAAGTGGCTGTATCATTTTGTATTCCCACTAACCATGTATGAAGATCCACTTTTTCTGCACCCTTTCCAGTGCTTGAAATTGTAAATATTTTTATTTTAGCTATTCAAATAGGTGTGTAGTATTGTCTCATTATGGTTTTAATTTGCACCTCCCTAATAATAATGTTGAACACCTTTTCATGTGCTTACTTGCCAACGTGTATTTTCTTTAGTGAAGGGTCTATTTAAATATTTTGCCCATTTTTTAATTGGGTTGTTCCTTTTCTTATTATTGACATGAGGGTTCTCTAGGCCTTTATTGATATATGCTTTGCAAATATATTTTCCCAATCTGTACTTTTATTTTCATTATTTTCACAGTGTTTTTCTAAGAGGAGATCTTTTAAATTTCAACGAAGAACACTCTTTCAATTATTTCTTTTATGGACCATGCTTTTTGTGTCAATTCTAAGAAACGTTTGAAGAATCATCAAGATTTTCACCTACGTTTTCTTCGGGAAGTTCAGTAATTTTAGTCTATGGTCCATTTTGAGTTAACTTTTTACATGGTACAAAATACTGATAGAAGTTCTTTTTAAATTATATGTGGATGTCCAAGTTCCAGACTATTGAATTGTGCTTAACTTGTCAAAAATTAAGTAGCTGTGGGTCTATTTCTGAACTCAGTATTCTGTCACATTAAACTACCCATCTATTCTCTCACCAGTACCACCCAGTCTAAATAAATTACTGTGGCTTTAAGGTTTTGAAATCAGTAATGTGCATCCAACTCTGTTCTTTTCCAAAATTGTTTCAGTTATTCTAGTTCCTTTGCATTTCTGTATACATTTTGGAATCAGCTTGTTGATTTCAACAAGAAAGCCTGATGCAGTTGTGATTAGAATTACATTGAAACCATAAATAAATTTGAGGGAGAACTGACATTTGAACAATATTGAATATTCCAATCCACGAACATTGCATTCCTGGGATAATCCCCACTTGTCTGTGATGTAGTTAGTTTCCTTTTCATTTATTGGTGAATACAAAATGCCAATATTTTGTTGTTGATTTTTGTGTCTAAGTACAATGAGAGATACTGGTCCATAATTTTTTTTTTCTTATAATGTCTTTGTCTCATTTTGGTGTCTACCTCAGTTGCTAGAGCATTCATGTGCATGGATAAATTAAAGACTTAAAACGGTAGTAAAGACTTTATATTCCTTAGAAGAACACTCTAATATTAAAAAATCATGTACAATAAGCCAAATCCACATTTTTAAGTGCTTAAAAATCCATTTAAAAAACCCATTTAAAAGTGTTTTGTCACAAACACAGAACAATAATTATCTTAACTAGATGGAGCTTAATTTCTTATAGCTATAGCTAGCCTTTGGTTTGATCATATTTGCAGAACACATTTAGGAAAATGAACTTTATAGTGGATAAATACGAATGGGGCAGGGAAGAGGACAGAGTTCAAACTTCATATAGAAATCTCTTTTGTATTCTGTCTAGTAGCCTGTAAACTTTGTTCATCTCCCAGCACTTAGCTTTATTTCCCTTTATTTCCACTGTGTACTAACAATGGTATATTATATTGTATGATTTGCTTATGACAATAACTTATTTTTGTAGATGAAAAATAACTTTATAGATTTAAAACAATGAGAATTTAAATATATATGTTCACACTATAGAAAGTTTATAAAAATACAGATAAAGAAAAAAAGACAAGTGTCATCACTGATGTTCTATATTTTACAGCATTTTAAGCATACATACAAAAATTTGCATTTTTCTGTACATAATAATTGTCCCTTTCATCAATCAAGTACGTATTATTTGGATATTAAAGCAAATGTTTCCTAATATTGTCTATAACAAGTTGCTTTGCTTTTTTATCCAGGCAGTTAAAATTTTAAAAAGCACAGAAGGCATTGCCATTTTCCTTTTCAAAATTTTTTTTTTAAATATTCCTGCTATAAGCAACTTAATATCACACTTACTATAGACAGAACACCACTACTATATGATCCAGAACATCAATCCTGAGTTCTAGTCACTTAAAACTTTCAAACCTACAAACTCTTTTTTAATATAAGAAGTAATAGTTTAAATGTCTATTACATACTCTCAGAAATACCTTATTTGGATAAGTTACTGAGTCTTACTATTTTTAATGTATTTTGTTATTTCACAAAATGAACCAGTCATATAAATAGCTCAGAAATACTTTTGAAGTGAGTTCTAGTAGTAAAATTGGTTTTATTGTCATTTAAGGAAAAATATAAAACCGAAGTTACTATAGGCTTGTTTCTTTTTAGGAAACCACATCTGTTTAATGTAGCTAATTAGAGATTAGCTGTCAACATCATAAAGAATTTTTCACAACAAATCCAGTCCAAGTCTCCTTTAAGCAAAATATTACCCCAGTGTTCTAAAATATTAGACATACCCAAAGGTTTAAAACAGTAAAATATTGCAGGTTAAAATCAGAATTAGGAAGCAAGAACCTGATACAAAGATACTAATCAGACTAACCTCAGAGTTCCATAAATGGTAGAATCCAATCTTTTATAATTTAGTTTCCACATGCCACCTACTCTCAATTTTAATCTCTAATTACAGTTCTCTAAAACTGTTTTTATTGGGGGAAGTGGGTTATTGAGATTTGAAAATGTAGCATTTAAATTGTGAAATCAAAATGTTGTAAACCCTCTCTTTGAGAAAGAAAATTTTTAAATCAGAATAGGAACTTCCCCTTTAAGATGGGACAAACTGTGATTAAATAAGTAAAACCTATAAAAATAAACAAATAAAATACTTAAGATACATAAATACATACATCAAATACATAAATATTTGTTATCAATATTTGATTCTTTTACTGTATAAAACTCTAATTAAAAGCTACGTAAGGTATCTAGGAGGTATATTTCTACAGAAACAATTTTCTTCCCTGAAGTCTACTCAATTTTCCTCCAATTCACTCTATATTTATCTAACGTCCATAAAACACCAATACCAAGCAGAAAAGTGAAAATATATACTATAAATACTCAAAGTGCTCTTCTTGTTCAATATACTTACAACGTAAGTTTTTTCTAGTCAAGAATTAGTATTTGATTCCCTCTCTCACTTTTTTGTTATTACTGGCATCTTTAATAGGCGACATCTGCGAAAATAAACAATTGCATTTTCATCCAAAGACTGAATGTAAAATGAGTTCTGATCATCCCAAACAGAGGGACTATTCTCTCAATAAGCGGGTAGAGCTATTGTGTTTGGTTGCAATTATACAGAGAGGGTTTATATAGAAACTACCCAAAGTACCTACTGATTTATTTCATCACTCAAGCAAACTACCCAGATTTTCAATGACAAACTTAATACAAACAGACACTTAAATGGAGCCACACCTGCCTACAGGCGGAAACATGCTGCTACAATGTCTTCTCCTGGCAGTAGGGAAATCTATTAAGAAAGCAATTTTTTTTTTTCAAAAGTGTATTTCACTTGTTTTGAAACTTGTTTGAAAACTCATTTGTTTTCAAAGAAAAATTAACATAAGTTGGTACTGTGTATTTTAACAACAACAACAAAAATTTCTGTAGGATTGTAAGAATCAAAATACTGCATTGATAAACCAATGACATCTTTAAAAGATGTGGAGAGTTGGAACAAACAACATTCTGGTGTGAAAGTTTTTAATTCTCTCCATTTTGTTCTAAAAGGCATAATTATGAATGTTAAAAAAATGTTTTTATGGAAGGACCCACAATGCAAGCTAAAAACATAAGCAGAACAGAGAAGTAATAATCTCCTGACAAGGGAAATTTTGCATTTCAACAATTAAAACATTGGCACTAAGTACTTTAAGATAATGTGTTTTTAATTATCTTTGTGCCATCTTCATTATTAAATATAGGACATTTTTAGTAAATAAGGAACACAAGAACAACTTTTCTAAATGAAAATAAACAGCTTCATTGTCGGAGCAGTTCTATACGAAGTAAGCTTTGCTCCCTCAGAATTTTGCTGTAAGTGACAAAAATATGGTTTTTTCTAGGAATAATTTGTCTTTTCTGAAAAAAGACTCACCTTACAAAATAGGATTATACCCAACTCCATGTGGTCCTTCTCAAGAGCGTTTGCTAATACTTCTTCCTCTGCTTACCTGTTAAAAATACCCATTCCCTAATATTTATTTAATCATCAACTCACTCACTCACTCACTCTGTCTCGGTTTCTCTCTTCAATCTAGGTGCCTGTTCAGTGCTCCTTTCTTTTCACACTATTTACTCTTGGTCAACTGAACCTGTAACTATAGCCTAAGCAATGAGCTCAATGAGGATTACATCCAAAACTATGTCCCCAGTCCTACTGTCTCTCTGAAGTCCTGATGTCTCAGATTGCATGTGGGATATCCATTTTCCTCCTCATGGAACTCCTTGAAACACCTCAAATTCACAGGCTACATAGCAATCACTATCTTAGCAATAAAATCTGTTCCTCCTTTATCCCAAACTTCATCTTTAAAAAGTCTTGTAGGTTCAGGTACAAAATCTCAGGTCATCTTTGACTTCTCCCTCTTTTTACCAAAATGCCAACAGTGACAAAATCAATTTTTCCACAATGTCCCCAACTCTGTCTTCTACTTTATATCCCCCTACTTCCTTATATCACGGGCTCATTTGTGATCTGCATTACTGAAGTAGTCCCCTCAAATGGAAAATGGATTAGAGAGTAAAGAAGGTAGAGAAAGGGAGACCAAACTGTCAACAGTTATGTTTTAACAGACATCTGTCCACATCTCTCCTCTGGTCAGATGCTTTTATTCATGGAGGCACTCCCAACACTGATACTCAGAACTCTCCACAATTTGATCCCGACTTTTCTTTTCTGGTGCTATCATCTGTTTCTCTTCCCTATCCATTCAAGCACTCCCAAGTAAACAAGCCTGATAGTACAGAAACTATACTCTGTCTCCTCCTAAGTCTGCTCTGCCCACAATGCATCTCCTTTTGTTCTGTATTTGTATGTTGAAGTTTCATTCTTCATTCAAATCTCAGCTTTGCTTTCCAAGCAATTGCCCAAGATCCCTTGTACCGCTTCCAATCTCATTCAATTCAAAAAATACATATAAAGCACCTACTATGACCAGGCACATATTAGATACGAGCAATACAGGTTTTAAAAAAAAAAAGAGATAAGGTCCTTGCCCTTGAACTAGGAAGCAGGCAGTGTGGAAATTATGTGACAGAGATAAACAAAAAGTGCTTTGCAATAGTCGTGTAGCTACCAAAGCCCCAATGCCAATGTCCAGGGAAGGCCTCATGGAAGCACGATACAGTATATGGCCCTTTTGGGAAACTGCAAGTAGTGAGCAACAGCTGAACAGGGTGTGAGAAGAAGGGGAGGAATGAGCTAAATTATAAGAGAACTTGTTTGCCAAGCTGAAGAATTTAAACTCAAACAGGGAAGGGACCTGAATGGGTATGATCCTAAGCAGCAATTAAAGACAATACTAGAGGGAAGTACAAAGATCAGTAAGGAAGTTGCTGCAGTAATCTACAAATGCTATGTAAGAAAGCATTAATTTGGCTGTGGCAGTGGGGATCGAGAGATGGGCCCAGACATGGGCGATAATAAAGATGAAGAAATTATCCAGCTTCTGTAAACGGTTAGAGAACAGATGACTAGTACAGGTGGGTCAAAACACGACTCTGGCGAAGAGTGACTTTTAAGCCAGTTTTCAAACTCTTGGATACACAAAACCCAATTAGAAAGCATATTAAAAATCAGATTTCCAGGCCCCACTCCCTGAGATTGTGATTCTGTAACTCAGGAGCTTCCGTGGCACGGACCACACTTTGAGAACCTGTGGTTAAGGTTATGGGAGGGGGAAAAGCTCTGGAGCAAGACAGACCTCAGACAGGGTTCTAGGACAACAATCCCAACCCATCCCACCTTCCCTAGATAGATGTAAATGTAGAAACCAAGACAGTACAATCCTTGGGAAGTCAGTCATGCAGACCAGAGTTATCAAATATGGGGGAGGTGATTATAGAGTAGTTTCTTGTGTGGTTGGAGGACCATGTATTTATTGTATGTTAGAATCGCCTGTGAGGCTTGTTTAGAATGATGATTCCTAGCTTGAACCCCAACATCTACTGATTGAAAATTTCTGGCAACTGAGATTCTGCATTTTATACAAGCTTTCCAGATGATCCCTAAGCATGAAAAGTTTAAGAACCACTACCCTAGGTAACTACCAAGTGGACAAGTCTAGAGAAAAGAATGTTTCCTACCTCACCTCTGCTACTGAGAGTACTATTATTAAGGTGACATGCTTTTCCTTACAAAGAAAGTTACGATTATTATAGTTGAAACACCACTGGTTAGCGTAAGAAATAATAATAAATAAAACATATAGTATCTTCTGCTTAAAAATCAATATTCACAGTTAATTATATCATTTCCTCATAACTCTTTGGGGGATAAACAATATTCCCTTTTTACAGATGAAGAAACAAATCCAAACAGGTTTAATAATCTGCCTGTGATTACTTATCTACAAAGAAATAAAACCAGGGTTCAAGACCATGCCCTGACTCCAAATTCCATTATTTTGCCCCACTATTCCATACTGTCTGTTTTCTAAACTAAATCTCAGTCTGATGATGCATTCTGGGAAGATGCATTCTGATTTCCAACAAAGTGACTTACAGAAAACTTTGAAATATATAGTGTGACAACTAGACTATTTGCAAGCTAATTTAAGATTTTCCAAAATTTTACATTAAAAAACATCACCCCAAAATGTAATTTATCCGAGATTTTCAAACTCTGTATGTCTAAAGTGCCTTAATTTAGACATGGTTCACACTGGTATGGCACTGTATAGAAACCATCTGTTTGCTACTCTAACTTCCTCGTGCTCAAAGGAAAATGGAATTTACTATAAGCAGTTTCTGGTCTTCATTCCCATTCCTGGAATTTCAGCCAAATCTAAACACATTGAAAGCTCAGAAGTTATTTCTTCTTTGCTCTTCCCTATGTTTTAACCCTGCCTTAGTTATGAGATCAAATGTCAGACCAAATCTCAATTAGGGAATCTAAAATTAGGAACATACTGGGAAATGTGGGTAATCGCTAGATCAGTGATTCTCAACCTTTGTTTCTGCCTCTACTATTCACATTCCCATGTTACTCTTATCCCCAAATACAGAAAATAGTATATATTAATTAACAGTAGTGGGGAAGGACAGGGAAGACATCCTGATACATTCTCTCCCAAAAGAAGAAGTCTGTGTCAAAACTAAAAGAGACAGAAAGAAATGATGTGTTTCTATATTTTCAAGAGATCTACTATACTTGTCATTTAACTCTCTGTTTGGTTGCTGACAGTTCCTGGTCAATGTTCTTTTGCTTACTCATGTCCTTGAGTCATTTCACATACATGGGACATGTCTGTACTTTGGCCAGGTGTCTAGACAAAAGCATGCTTAGGAAAGAGTTAGTTGTTTACATGGTTTATTACAAAATCTTTTTTGGTTTTCATTATAAAAATAAAACAAACGAAATAATTTTTAGACAAAAGACTGCTATCATAAATCTACAAACCACACACCCAAACCTTTATAAAAATTCTTCCTGCTGCTATTCTTAGAACATTCCTGCGGCTGGGGGCAGGCATAATTATCTTCATTTTGCAGATGAGAAACTCGAGGCTTAGAGAATTAAGAGATTTGCTTGAGGTCACACAATTAATCAGGAGCTGAGGCAGAACCCATAAAAAGATGCCTTTTAGTTTAGGGCATTCTATTAAAGTTACAAGTAGAAAGTGTTTCCCTATAGCTTTCAAGGTTTTCTAAACATTTAAAGGGAAAAAAAAGCACACTATTTTGCAAAGTACACATTTCAATTTGTACTGTTTTGACTCAAATTCTAACACTCGTATATTAATTGTTTTGCAAATAGGGCCAAACCTGCTGGCTTGTTCCTAAAGCAACCTTGCAGTATTATGACACTATTTGTTTAAAAAGCACAAGACAAAATTCCAGAGTTAGAAAAATTCATTTAGGAAAGAAAAATTATCTTTGTTAAGTAATGTTCTAAAAGAGGATTTACTTTTCTGTTATGTTCTTCACAGACTTTCGATACACTGAGACCTAGACAATATATAGTAACTAAGTGGTGAGCCTCGTGTGCTAACCTCGTGTACATACAATTCAGCTGGAATGCGAAAAGCTCAAGCAGCAATTGCGTGGTGTCATGAGGCAGCACACATGTTTTTATAAGGACTCATTAGAAGTTAGTCACATTTTGAGATCTTGTCCAACCGGTATGGTATGCCCCAAGTGAGTGATCTTAAAAGAGACAAACTACTGACTGACCATTGTTTAACAAGGTTAAAAAAAAAAGGAGAATGTTCATTTCCTCCTAATAGCATATTTTATGGATTTACCTCTTTCAACCATAATAATTGGTAATGGCCACAAAGCAAATGATTTTATCTTTTTAAAATAAGTCAACATCGTAAGTCATTTGCTTGGAGGCAGGTATATAAGAATAATTATGATACCGAAGCTATTTAACTTCTTCAAAAATGGCCTTGTTTTGGTCATATTAATATGTCTTAAGAATGACCTATTAATGCTGACAACTGATTCAGGAGTCAAGTCACATCAGGAAAACATTAGGCTTGTGCCATGACTCATTTAGAGTTCAGTATTCACATGTGACTTCCTTAACTTCCGTTCAGAGAATTTTCTTAAAAGGAAAACACAGATGTTTTTTGGATGACAAGAACATAAAAAGGGATAAAATTAAGGTATATTCTGAATGACAAATGCAAATCACCTGTAACAAAATACTACTACATTTTATTGCTACAGATTTTTTTCAAAATCTGAATTTGTCCTATAATGCTTCTGATTTTATTCTCACATCACCCCTGTGTGGAAGGAAGTTGTATTGTTGTTTACTTTTATTCTGATTTACAGAGTTGATACAACTCACTCATGATGATAGAGAAAGTGGCTCAGCAACCACAGCAGGAGTCTGCAGGGTCTACTCCTGGTGGTGCCCTGACTCCAAGCTTAGGACTCCTTCCAACATGTCAAACTATAAAATGTGTCAGGGGGATAATTAAATACAGCAGGTATCATGGCTATCGCTCTTCTGTCTATAGGAACAATTTGAAAAAGTGTGAGTTACCATGCACTCACACTCCCCTCGGCATTTCAAGGCTTCTGAGGATGTACGATGCAGAGTCCCTGCCCACCATGTGAAGCACAGTGCTTAAAACCTTGTTGGAGAGACAAAAGTAATGGGCATTGAGTCAACTTGGAGGGCGAGCAGCATCTGTGAGTCAAAATGGTGTTTAAAATAAGAGATTATTTTTTTCAAACTGGGCTTTCTCAAACTGGGTTTTCAGAAGGACTTGGACTGAGGGGGAGTCAGCACAGGTCCAGGCTGATTCAAAACCTATAGTTTCCTACAGCCCTAACCAAGGGGCACAAAGCGAGGGAGTCATGGTTCTAGCCTAGCATCTCTATTAATTATGGTTAATGCGCAAAGGTGTCTCAGAATGGCAAAGGCCATTTTATGTTTTCAAAGACCATTGCTACACAAGTGATACACCAGCTTAATTTAAAACAACAGCAACTCATCTTCCTTCATGCTTTCCTGTACCTCTCTCTTCTAATCACATACTAAAACTAGAAATAGGTTCATCCACAAACAGAAGCATGAGAGATTACGTACAGATATTCACACAGGCCACTGTGTTTCGGCCTTTCCTGAAATGTATATGACTTGATAATGAAGAGAGAATAAGACGATTTGGATCACTGCCTCTAGAGAGAGAAATCCTGTTTCTAACGCTAGATTATATGAATAATATCGCAGTTCAATTTTTTTTACTCTACTGAACTAAAAATACATTTCAAACCCTTAATTCAGCTATTTTAAATCAAAAGCCTTTTTTAATTGTAAGATCTTGGTAAATTTATTAATTTGCCCACTATTGCTTCTTGTACATTGGTCTTCTCTCCCCAGCTAGACTATAACAGCATGAAGGCTAGAACGAGGTCTTACTTTCATCGCTGTATGCCTACCACAGACACCGAGCAAATACAAGGCATGCAGACTTTAAAACTTTGATGCTGATACTGATTTTTATTTTCTATAGTTTCTCCACCACCCAAACAAGACCTTTTGCTTGCTTTTATTTTTAATTCCCAGGTTTGGTTGAACTGTGGAACTATGGGTCTAGATTTTGTCTTCCAAAAAATTTACCTCTTCTATTTTATGATTCACATATAATAACAGCATTAACTTTTACTGCCATATTGTCAACGATTATTTAACATTAACTCAGCTTTACTAGGTTCTAGGTTTGCCACTGTTTCTTTCACCATGAATCTTCTTATATTCAGGAGTACATCCCTAAATATATACAGGCGTTTTGGACAAACTTTTCATCTGGATGATTCTTTTGCCCTGATATCTGAGCTTAGCTCTAAAAAAAGCGAAACAAAATAAAAATCCCTCTAAATTAAAAATACTTCCTTTATAGCACTTTGCAGACCTTGCCCTATTTTCTACAAGCTGTAGATGAGAAGTCTGATGCCTACAGACTTATACAGAATTATAGCTGCTTTATGGCTAATTTCTTTTTTCCCTCTCTGGAATCTGTTACAGATTTCCGATAACTGGAGTTTAAAACATTCACCATCGTCTAGAACCCTTCTATATGAAGACCTGAGATTTCCTGTAACTTTGTAAAATTTGGGCTTTCTTTACTTTTTATCATTTCTCCTCACCTTCCTTGCCTTCTGGATCTCCTTTAGACTTTCCTAGCTCAGTCTTTCATAACTCAAATTTCATTTCATCATTGTTATCACTTTGGCTTGTTAAGACTAGGTTTTAGACTCATCCATTGGCTTGAGCTCCCAAATTCCTAAGGTAGTCTTTACTCTTGTCCATACTGCCATTCAGCCATCCTATTCAGATGTTTACATTTCTATAACCACAGTTGTAGTTTTTAAGAAATGTCACAGACCTTTTTTAACAGCAATCTATCCTTGTTTTATGGATATGGAGAGCTTTTTGAATCACTAAGGATGGATACCAATTATACTTTTTTCAAATTCTCTTCTGTGTCTTATATTACCTCCAATAAATGGGCATGGGAGGTAGAGTTTCCAGTTGTACATCTCATGGTTTTGGTTTTCATAAAGACTTTAGTGCTTCTTAGTAGTCTGCTGATATTTATAAATGAGAGCCTAGATCTGCACTATCTAATATGGTAGCCACTATCCACATGTGCCTATTTAAATTGAAATAATAAAATTAAAATTCAGTTCTTTAGTTGCACGGGCGACATTTCAAATGCTCAGCTGGTACATGTGGCAGTAGCTACCATAGTGGGTAGCACTGATATAGAATATATCCATCATCACAGAAAGTTCTTCCAGGCAGTACTGGTATTGAATAAGTAATATCAAAAATACAAAAAACGACGATAGCAGAATTGAGATTCGCTATTGCTCTGGGAATGAATTCAGATATAATCCCTGGCTCTGGATGATCGGATCAAAGTTAACAGCTTGATAGCTTTTGCTTTGCAGGCATGAGAAGCATGTTGTTCCAAGCGTAAGAGGTTCTTTGTTAAGCTCTGAGACCAAAAATGATCAGCAACATTGTTCTGCCTTTGTCGTTCATGGCATTTCCCCACTTTAGAGAGTTCTTCTTACTTGATTTTGAGGGAAACAGAGAAAGCCACTTTATGCAAAGGATTGGTACAGATCTTATTAATTCTGGCATCATCTATGACTTCCATCTATATGGTATTACAGATTCATAAACTGTTCAGCTGTGTCAGTCTAACCCTATATATTTTATACCTTACATTTTCTTGACGTTCTTTTCTTTTTCAGTTTTCTAATAATTGTAATTTTATTTTTTCTTCTATTATTTCACTGCAATTTGGGGAAAACAGAAAGATAAATGTCAGCCGTTTTGAATTAGAAGCCTCAGTAAAATCTGACTTACTTTTCTTAGTAGATAGCAAAAAGAAGGCCTGAATAAAGATGTCCCTAGAGAAGGCTTCAGATTAGAGTTAACTGTCACAGTAACCCAGGGAATTTTTAATTGAAATATACTAGGGAACAGCTGACCTTGAAGTCATCCTATAAGGATCAAAAAGTTGCCCATGGTTCAATAATAGAGTTTAAATGAAAGCAACAGCATCACATATGTAAAAGTAATCACAATATTCTTTTATATAGATGATAATTTATCCCATATGACTATCTTAACTTTATTAAAAACTAGATCTAGTATCATATCCTATAAGCATTCAAGTTTGCAGGAAACATGACATCACATTACTGTAATGTCTTATGATAAAGGCTAATGATGGTATACAGAACACTCACCTATACAAATGCACAACATGATGTGAAATATATTACTCAAATTGATGACTTCATTGAAATGAGTAATTTCAAAACAAACAAGTTAGCCACATGATAAGAGAAGGCTGAGCATTTAGTACTATACAAATCTTGCTAGAACAATAAAGCATTTAAAATAATCCCTAGCTTAATTTGGTATTTCATGTGCATGATATTGTCAATGGCCTACAACACCAAATGACCTTCAAAACCAAGATCTGATTATTATAATAAAGTTACCATAGAATTCTACTGCTCATGGACCATCACTGAAAATTATTATACATACATAGTTCCATCACCTACAAGAAATCTTTTAATGCCATTTACTCTGCCAAAGTGAAAACAAAAATACAACCTCCAAATGGACCATTTGAATAATTATATTAACTTTAGAATTTAAACTCAACCCTTCCAACTAAATAAAGTTGATAAAATATCGAACAAAATGTCCACCATAAAGTTCTAAAAATGTCTCTCAACCACATGAAAAAGCAGATAAATTGGAAGACAATTAGGACTGAGGTTGAAATCATCAGCTTCAAAGCTACGGGGAAATTCAAATCTACTCGACATTTTTAGAAGCCCCAAATCCTACAGGATCAAATTAATCACTGCTGGGAAATCAAATCACAACAATTTTTTTGTGACCAAAGAAATATTATATGAAGCTGTATATTTAAACAGGTAAGATGGTCCATCAGGATGTTTTTCTATATCTACCAATAAATACCATTTTCAAAAAGATAGGCTGGTCATCTGGGACCCTGTGTCTCTCTCACCTTTGGCCCCAAAAACTATGACTTTAAGATTATTTTAAAATACTTCATATTCGTCAAGATAATGGTTATATTTGAAGAGAAGAGTGGTAGTGACTAGGAGAGGTCAGTGACATTCTGTTGATCTGGGTATTATTACATGACTGTGTTCACTTTGTGAAAATTCATTGAACTCTCTATTATTTTTGCTCTTTTCTATATATTTGTATGCTATACTTCAACAAAAGTTTATTAAATGAAAATGTTCCATATTTACCTTTTTTCTACTTTTTGAAGTAGTTACTAGTTTGAGATTCCTGAATGAAGGACTCATATCATACTCTTCTTTTGTCAATGATTGGTACATAATAGGGACTCAGTGAAGACAGGTGAATTAACACAGACCAGTAATCCATTATACAATGGCAGTAAGCGCTACTTGATTTCCATTCCTCCATCCCACAAAGTAGAACTACTACTACAGGTGCATGTTATGCTGCATGAGGAGTTCAAAAATGCTTGAGTCCTTGTCTCCCAAGAGATAGATGGTCTCTGTGTATGCATATGTAAGAAAGAAAAAGAAGCCGAGACATAGATACTAAGAACTAGTATGACATGAACCATATGTGTGGTGGGGGCAATAAATACCGCAGGGAAGGAGAGAGACATTCCAATGGGATGCATCAGGGAAGCCGTAACTGAGGGAGCAGCACGGGAGCATGATGAGTAAGATGAAGGAATGGGCTAGCACTTAGAGAATGCTCAATGCCAAGTACCAAGCATTTTCATGAACTTAACCCTCACAATACAGCTAAACCTACTAAAACCCTGAGAGGTTAAGAAATTTGTCCGTGATTATACAGCCTATTCTTCTGATTTCAAGATCAGTGTCTTTCTACCACACCATGTTGCCACTGTCTTAAACAAGACAGTGCCTTTGGCTCAAAATCCAAAAATTCACATCTGAAATCTGACAAAAAACTGATAATTTTCTTCCTACCCAATGCATATACTTCAAAATATTTTTATCCTTCCAAGTAAACTGATCAAAACTAAAATAAAACAGACTACATTTACAAGAATGATGGCCTAAATCCACAGTACTAGAATTTTAATTCAGTTTTAATCCATTTGTCTATCCTATTTGGTAAAAAGGTCTTAGTCAACAACAGTCTTCTAACCAGAGTCTATTACCTAAGAGAGACTTTTATTCTTATGCTTTTGCCACCACATGTTATATGTTCATTTTGGAAATAAGCATAAATACCTGTTTATAATCTTGTTTTAGGGGAAAAAAATCAGACTCTTAGCCTTTTTTTGCTCTTCTCTCTTTCTTTTAAGAGGACCTTTTATTCATTCACTCAAACATTACTGAGGAACCTTCAATGTGTCCACAAATCTTCCCTCAAAAATGAATGAAAGGGAAGCCTTGATTTCAGAAGATTCCCCAGTGTAACAATTTTACCTGATCCTTTTCATTTTGTTGTTTCAGATTAAAATTCCTTCAACTTCCTGACCCGCTACAAACTCATCAGCACCCATTCATCCATTCATCTCATTCCATTCATCTGATTCGACTTCTTGACCTTTCATCCCCAAGCTATACTACTTCCTTGAGGATAATACTACATCAATTATTCCCCTTTTCTCCCTTTATTTCTGAATTATTGTGGTACTCCCCTCATCATAGCATTTAACACACTGTTGTAATTACTTATTTACTTCATTCAGTCACCAATTACTTACATAATACCTCCTATGTATCAATCCCTGATCTAGGTATTGAAAATGTTAAGAAAATCTTTGCCTTCATGACAATTATATTCTAAGGTGGACTAAAATTAAAATAATGTAACGACTCAGTTTTGATGATAAACTGCAACACAGAATGTGAGAGAAGGCTAAGACTCAAGGGTGATTCTTATGTTTTTGGTTTGAGGAACTAGGTAAATGTTGGAGTTGTTTACAGATTTGGGAAAGAGTGGAGGAGGAAGGGTTGGAGAGAAAAATGAAGAGTTCTTTCTTTGCTATGTAAAGTTTAAGATGCTTTTAGATATCCCAGCATAGAAGTTGACTAGGTAGTTAAATAAACGAAAACTCTGCAGCTCAGGGGAGAGGTTGGCCTGGAGTTCCAGATCTTGAAGGTATTTGCATAAAGATGACATTTAAAACCATGGACTGGCTTTAATGAAGAAATTATTTCTGGAAACTGAGAAGCAAATGCTACTGAGCAATTGAGATGAGAACGAAGCATTATTAACCAAAGATTTGGAACACAGAGATCAACAACCTTGACAAGAGCGGTCTGGTGAAATGGTGGGTACAAAAACTATTTGGATAGGGATAGAAACAACAGTAGGTTAAAAAAAAAAAAGTGGAGAACCAGGAGATTTTCTCTAGAGAAAGAAAGAAATAGGTTGGAGCTAGAAAAAATTATGGGTTCTATCTAAGGAGGGTTTTTTAAGAAACTGAAATCATGCATTAGAAAGGGAAAGATAGATGATGCAAGAGAACATGGACAACTGACGAGCCTTAAGCCTTTAAGCCCTTTAGGTAGGCAAGAAGGAATGAGCTTCAGTGTTCAAATGGAGGGACTAGTCATAGAGAAAGACAGGCATTTCACCCACTGTAGTAAAAAGGCAACATATATGGGTACAGATACAGGCAATCGGGTAGATGTGATGGTGGAATAACAAAGCTGGATCTAAGCAAAGTTCTGTCAGGCAAGTAGCCAAGAGAGAAAGAAAGATAAGGGAGCTGAGGTATATGCAAAAGAACAGTTATATCAATGGAACATGGACTCCAAGCTACATAAAGAGGGGAAAAAGGGGCATGAATGAGGTACAGTGAAAAGTGAATGGGTCAATGGGCAGAAGTACCCAATAGAGTTAAAAAAAAATTATTTGAGGAATAAGGTAGTAGATGGTGGTCAATATTTTTTTAAAGTTCCTAAGTGAAGCAGTTATAAGCAACGAGAGAGTTTAGGGTTGATCATGGGAATAGATTTCCAGGTGGGACATCTGAGAGGTCAGATGGTGGATTATTCATGTGGATGTAGCAATTACTAAGCATGATGACAGGAACTGTGGAAAAGCAGTGAGCTAGGTACTAATGAGGAGATACAACTAGAAGGACAGATCTGGAGGGGATAACAGTCTGTATTTCAGAAAAGCTAGGGTTCTGAGTAAGGAAGAAATGGACTGAAGCAGCAAACGGGAGAAAGGGTTCTAAATGAGGAGTTGAAGATGTGGGTGAACAAACATCATTACTTAAGGACTGCTACAGGGAAACAGATTTCCGAGGAATAGTCAGGTAGGACAGGAAAGTGAAAAAAAATTTATTTTCATCACTATGTCTCTATTTGGTGATAATAAACTACCAATTCCAGGAGGAAACTGGAAGGTTTAGGGGAGGTGGCATTGAAAGTTTGGTGGATTGCATCAAGTAAGATATGTGCAGTCAAATGAGGATGTAATTAATTTCCCAGTAGTAATGGCCAACCTGGGAATCTTGTACACTAAAAAACCAACCAAAACAAACACCTTTTATAAGCAGCTCAGTATCTTTCCAATAAATTCCCTTTCTGCTTAAGTTAGCAACGAAGGAATCCTAATGAATTATCTTCATGTTCTGGGCCTTGCACACATCAGACAAGTTCAGAAAAGAAATGTTTATTTAATTCATTCAATACACTTAAGTGCTATTTGACCTAGAGTGAGAAGGAAAATCTCAGAAAGGAATCTTAGGTATGTTAGCTATTCCTTTATCCCCTTCTCATTTCATTTCTTCCTTTCACAAAAGTAAATGGTGAGAAAAAGAGAAGGGACAATTGAGGATGGAGTGAGCGGGCAGCAGGGTTTTCTGAGGACAAACAGGATTCTCCGTACAACTGCCTGTGACCTCATAGTAACACCTGTGCAGGTGTGAAGAGTCCTTCAGCTTAAAATAATAAATACCACAGCAGCCTGTAACTTTCAGCCCTGAGGTTCTTTGTCTAACTGCACCACTCCCTACTAGTGTTTCTCTAAATGGAAAACGGCCCATTTTGGGGAGAGTTAATATAAATTATGACTTTCTTTCTCTCAGGTGACCTAATTTACCTGGATGAAAAATTCTGAGAATACTCTATTTCTAACAGTATACTACTGAACTTTATGTAGAAACAAGTGTTGACAATAGAATTATAAAATTGCAGAACATAACAATGACAATAGTACTATTCCTAACACAAAGATCAAAGACAAACTAATGCCAGTTGTCATGTTATGTGTTGACACATAAAATGAAATGTCTAAAATATATGATTGAAGTAGGAAAAAACAACTATATTGTAGTAGGCCTCGACATTAAGAAACATGCAGAATCGATTTACTGGCTTCAAGGGAAAGCACCGTGAAAATGTAGATATATGGAATATACCAAGTATGGATGAAATTACTCATATTTCGTGTGAAAGGGAGAAGAGAATATAAGAGGTGAATAATAGAAAATACAATACTTCAAAATATTCACCATAATGAATATTCACTAGCACTATGAATTTTATTTGGTGTAACATTCTTTTGTATATCATGAGGCCCACCACGCCAGAGATTAAGTCATCTTGTCAACTGAAAAAGCATGTTCATTTAGCAACAAGTCATTTAACGTAAATCCACTTAATAGACAGCATTGGTGAAATATATCAAAAAACATGACCCAATTAGGGAAAAAAATCAAAGGCAGTCCCAGGTAATCTCTATCTAGAGTACCAGAGATGGTTACCTTGAAACCACAGTGGATTTTATATCTGCCCAACTGCAGATGTTTTCAATGGCCATCCCCTTGTTTAACCCTTAATTATAGAAACCCATTGATTAAGAAATAACATTTATTCCCATGATTGACACTTCATTACTCACAACAAAATTACTCAGATCAGAGATTACCTGAACCAATCTGAGACCATTCCCTACAGTACATCTCTAGACTGGGGAAGATAGGACATGGCTGTTAGATTAACACCAAGATGAAAAACAATCAGAATTAAATGCCTGTGCCAAAATTTAAAGTAAGAATACAGGACCAGATAGACATCTGTTGGGAACAGCACAGTTTTTGTTTTTGGGATTTTATTTTATTTTTTTTATTCTGGTTTACCTATTGATAAGAGGCACAAACTTGGGAAAGTCTTTCCAAATGTTGCTCCAGTTTTCTTTCTGAATCTGAATCTAAGTAAGGGAAAGAAGAGGTCCCCTGAAAACCTAATTGAAAATATCCCTCTTACTCTTCTTTATTGAACTGTCTTCACCCTCATCAGAATTTATCATAATTCATAATTATATCTTTGTGCTTGCTTACTGTCCAATCACCCAGGAAACCATAAGCTACTTGAAGACAGTCAATTCTTTATAATACTGTATGCACTTGAGCACAGAGCTTTGCACATGAACTTTAAGTATTTGTAGTTAGTGAAGACAGAAAGAGAAAAGGAAATGGAGATGACAGGTTACCAGCAAAGTTTACTTTGCTGTCAACATTAATTTCTCAATGTTGAGAAATTAATCATTGTTCAACATTTATTATGATCTAGACCATTTATATATATATATATACGTATATATATACATATACATATATATACATATATATATATACATATATATATATACATATATATATATATATATATCACATATTTTAGCCTCACAATACTCCTTCCAGGTTTCTCATTTTAGTCCAAAGTAAGACTCAGACAAATTAAGGATTTAATAACTCACTTAAGCCACACACCTAGTAAACGTGAACTCCAGTTTATGTGAATATCACGTTTATCTGATGTGACTGATGGTGCCCCTCAAGATGACCTTGTCTTCAGTTATCTCCTCTTCATCGAGCTATGGAAAGGTTGCAGGGGGAAGACACCTACAGCAAAATAGTGGTTGGATCCAACCCAACATCTCTAGCTAGCTAGATATTGTGAATTTTCCACCAGTTTACATAAATGCTGCTAAAGAAGTAAATGACTTATCAAAAGCAAAACAGGCACTTTTACATTAATCAAACAATTTGATCCTCGACACAATCTTACAAGAGACCTACTGCCCGGTGAGGACAGGCACTGGGGTCACGAGCGCTGACTCCGTCACATCGCCCCTACAAACCTAGGGCTTGGGGTTTCCCCCAAGTAAATATGGCTGCATAAACTTGGCACAAAATTTGAGACACTCGTGCCATAATCCTCGTGCCCACTGCAAACATGTGACCCAGATGGGAGCATTCAACACTCAATTTCCCCATCTGCATTTTAGGTTTGATGAGGGTCCCATTCCCTTTTTGTGCAATTAGTTAAGTGTTAACCGCTAAATATATTTACGATGAGACAACATAATCCAGGTCAAACAAAGGGCGTGGGAATATCATTTTAGAAAGGGCTGCACTGCAGCCAAAACTAACTCCGGGCTGCGGTCCACACTCAGCCTCGCCAGCTCCCCTCATTTCCTCTTTCCCCTCCACTCAACTATTCCTTCCTGGAGTCAGATTTAGTGCAACAGGCAGGTTCCTACCTTGGTCTGAACACTCTTATCAAACTTGTCATTTTTGAAACTAAACGTATTCTGGTGCCTCTGAGGCCTGGAACGAGCCACGTTGCCTTTCTGCGAGCTCATCGCCGACACCACAACCAACACGCGCTGAAACAAGGAAGATGAAGAAACACCAAAACGCAAGGAATTACTTCACGGAGCTGACGCCTCAGTCACTGACCCGGAAGGAACTTATCCAGCCTTTCTGACCCCTCCCCTGTCAGGCCATGTGACTCCGCGCGGAGGTCAAAGAACGCTCTCCGTTGTCTCAGCAACCAAGTCCTTTGCATGCGGCCCAGCCTCGACCCCTCCCCCGCCGCACAGCTTCTCTTTCCCACTCGACGTATAAATCCCGCTTTCTTCGAAGCGAGAATTCCCCCATTGGTCCGAACGTGGCAGTCCATCAAGGCGGAGGGGCTGGAAAATTTTACTTCTATTGGCTCTCCTTTTCCGCAATCCCCGCCTCCTGCCGCCTCAGTTCAGCCTCTCCCGGCGCCCGACTCCGCCAGGAGGCTTGTGATTGGTGGAAGTCGGGCTAAACTGGGATGCGTCCCTCCCCTGGCCCGCTCGCAGGCTGGAGCCCGGGTCAGCTTTGGCACCTTCCTCCAGTCAGTGACCAACTCCTCCTGGCTTGAAGAGTCCTTTGCTGGCCCCCTCGGTTCCCTTCCAGCCTCCCTCCCGCCGCGAGAGCGAGACCCGCTGCTGGCAGGCTGAGTAGGAGCAAAAGAAGGAGAATCAAAGAGAAGAAAGACCTGGCTGGGTCTGGGTGGTGTCTGCAGTGCCAGAAAGGGAGGTGGTGGCGGCGGCGGCGGCGGCGGCGGCTGCTGCGACCACGGCCGCTCGGGACCTGAGGCCCGAGAGCAGCTGGCGGCGGCGGCAGCTCCAGCGCCTCGCGCCGGGGCCGTTAGTCAGCAGAACGCGAGCCCGTGTGGAGCAGCAGAGCCGGCGCGGGGAGGCGAGACCCGGGAGCGCGAGCCGGCCCTCTGGGGCGCTGCCGTCCTGCTCCGTTCCGGCGCGGGGGACTGCAGCCCTCAGCCCTCTGCCCGCAGGCCGGGAGAGCCCGGCGCTGGCGGCAGCACGAATCGCGCCCTGCGGAAGACGGATCGGCAGAGGTGCTCTCCCGGCCCGTTGTGTCTCACACCTTGGCTGCGGCCCCTCGGGTGCAGGTGCGTGGGGCCGCGCGGACTGCGGCGCTGCAGCTCGAGGAGGGGGCGCTAGGCCGGGAGCCGCAGCGCGGGAGGGACCGGAGGAGCCCGGCGGGGGGAGGGGAGCGGGAGACGTCTTTGTTGTTGGCGACCGGGATCCCACTCGACTCCAGGGAAAGGCGGGGAAGCCACTCCCGACCGGGTCTGCGTTTTGGAGCGGATTCTCCAGTGGTTCTGGGAAGGGGGGCGGTCGTGGTGTTCTCCTGGGGCGGGGCGGCTGCGGGAGTCCGGGGGCAGGCAAGGGACGGACAGACGGACTGGGAAGGGTCGTGAGTCCTCCTTGCCCATCGGGGTCTCGTTTCCCTTCCTTTGCTTTTCTCCCTGTGGCCCGAAAGAGGGGGCCAGGTCCACAGTCCCACCCCCGGCCCACTGGGAGAGTCGCGCTGCCTGAGAGCCCTCTCCCGCGTGTCCTCGTGTGCCAGCCCCGGTGTGGGATTCCGTCTGTCCCGAGCGTGGAGATGTGTGTAACCCTGTCGGGCCGTAGGCTTCCTTTTCTCCTGATGGTCGAACTTTCAGTCTTAATCTGTTTTTGAGTTTTGAATTGGAGAAATCACCGTTGAGGTTTGGAAATTTTTTTTTTTTTTTGAATCCTGAAACGAAAGTTCTATCAAGTTAGATTGTATTGTCGTGCAGGGCTTTGATAAAGAGAGTTTAACCCCTGCTTCTTGGATTTTTTTTTTTTTGTTTTTTTTTTAAAGAAATTGTTCATGGTGATCCATGGTGAAATTTCTGCCCTTGTCGGGGCACAATTTTTGTAAAACGATGCTTTAAGTGTGTGAGGTGGATTTGATAAGCAAAAGGATGAATAACGGAATACAAAGAGGGTGACCTTTAAATTTTGTCTGTTTGTGAGAAAAGGTATTACTGTTTAATACTTTCTGTAATATGTAATACTTGATCCGCAAGATTATTCATTGATTTTTTTTTTAAAAGGCTTCAAATTAATAAAAAGAACTTTGGCAATCTTGTGTCAGCATTTGAAACTAATGAGTCTGAGTAAAAAGATCCATTTGGTTATATTAACAGGGAGACTTCAAACGAACTTTTCTCCATAAAAAAAAAATGTATCTCTTCATATGTTTATAGCATAAACTCATTTGGGTGACATCTAATACCTGATCATTGCCAATGTTTTGATGCTTATCACAATTACAGTGGTCTAATTTGAGACTGCCCGATTCTTTGTTTGTTAGTAAATTTTTATTTGGGAAGTAGGTGTGGTGGGTTTCTTAAAGAAGAACAGGGGAGATAGCCATGTTTCTGCGAATAGCAGAATGTTATTAGCATGTTACGCAATGTGCAATATTATTTGAGACCCAGGAGGAAATGGAAAGCACCCTTCACCATAATTTGACCTCTCTTTTCTCCTACTCTAGTGTTAATAAAGTTAATTGGGAAGGATGAGATTAGATTTTTAGCAGGCCTAGGCAGTTTTGATTTTGTCCCTCGCTGAATGGTACTGTAGTTGGTAAGTGGCTTGTTTCCTTGAGTATCTTTGACCATTTTGAAATGTGTGTGAAATGACATCTGACAAAGAATTTTCTGTTTCCCTGTGACAAATAGAATTACCATGAAACATCATGGCAAAATAATGTTTTTGGTAGCTTAATAGACACAGAATTAGGCAATTAGTGTCTGTTTCAAGTCCTGTCACTGAATTGGTCTACAACTTCAGGCAAGCTATCTCATAGCTCAGTCAGTTTCTCTGTCTGCAATACAGGGCTAACAAAGTGTGCCACCTGCTCACTTTATAGAAAGGGCAATGGGAACCAATAGTTACTCTGGTTATGTGATATTGATTGCTTTAGTTATATAAGAGTACTTTTTAGTGCAGTCCTCTTTTTGTTTTGGCATTATGAATTTCAATTTCTTAGTGAAGAACTAGCATAAAGAAACATAGTTTTAATGGGGAGAATACCTATCTATATGCCATTTAGGCATTAATAAACTAAAGCTTCTTCCATGTTAAGATTGGTGTTATATCTTTTGAATCAGTAATGACAAGAAACGAGAGAGACGAATTAACTTGATTTATTTACTGGTAGGTTTTATTTCTAATATAGCCAAGATTTGCTGTTCTCAAAAATTACTCCTCTGCCAGTTTCTCACATATATTGCCCTATGTGCCTCTCAAACCCAGCCTTGTGAGTTGGAGGGGGCAAGAGCTGTTTTATGACTTTTTTACAGGTGAACTAAAGATCAGAGAAGTTAACTATTTGAATTGCCCAAAGCTACTCAATTTATAAGAAGCACAATTGAGACTTGAGGCTGGGTTTTCTGACATCCATTCCTAAATCCTTTGCTCTGGAGCAGTGTTTTCCAAACACCTGTCTACTCCCAACAGTTTTGCCAATTCAGATGAAATGGGAAATAATACAGCAATGCAAGTATGGGCAACATACAATATAATGAATGTTCATGCACGCATTACCAATTTGAAGAAATAAAACTACAAAACAAAATGAAACTTCCTCATAGTACTTTATATATACCCCTCCTTAGATCCTACCCCTTTTTCCCCACTCCACACCATTAACCAAAAATTGACATACATCCTTCCTATCCATTATGTTTATATTTTACTACATACCTTTATATCCATGAACATTATATAGTTTTCCTTTGATTGTTTTAAGACTTTTTAAATATGATATTTGTATCTGTAGCTTGCTTTCTTCACTCAACTTGCCAAGGTTTATCTATGTTTATTCAGGTAGTTCCTAGTTTCTTTATTTTTACTGCAATATGATGTGTGTTCCATTATGTGACTATATCAGGTTTCTGTTGGACATTTAGTTGTTTCTAATTGTTTGCTTATTAAGCAGTATTGTAGGGAATGTTCTTGTATGTGTTTACTTAGGTCTAGGGCAGTGCTTCTTGACCCTTTATCCCATTTTTATAGAAATATTTTGCAACATTCCCAATACTGTACTAAAGTGAAATTTGTAATAATAAACTTACATTGACATTTTAAAGAAAGTAATACCCTTACTAAAATACAAGAAGTAATTTATAACCAATAATATATTTCACTGAGGCTCAGCCTCACTCTAAATCTTGCCTACCAAGTGAGGTAGTAAACCAGTAACACCAGAATTCTGGGAGCTTGTTAGAAATCAGAAGCTCAAACCCTACCTTGCTAACTCAGATGCTGAATTTTAATAAGATTCCCAGGTGATTTGTGTGCACATTAAAGTCTAAGAAGCACTACTAGAAGAAATAGTAGTCAGATAAGTATCACAATGTATTAAGACAGCTACTAATGCAGGCTTAAACAGTGTGTTGAATTGGCCATTCAAATACCAGTGGTGGCACTGTTGTTGATAAATGAGTTTCTGAAATAACGAACTATTTTCAGTCAAATTTGAACAAAAATAAAAGTGCGGTCTTATCTCTTTACACGGTGGTTGCATTCTTAAAAATCTTTGTCTATATTAAAACAACACAAATATACTTTGTGTTAAGTCCTGTTTATAAATATCTGACCTTATTTTTCCCCCTGTTCCCTTAAATGAGCATCCAGTAAAATATTGAAAAGACATGGGACAGCCTTATCTGTAGGCACCAAGAGTGCTTAGTATCCCTAGAATCTGTTCAGTAGTGCCCCCAATTTGCTATAACAACTAAAAGCCAACATTTGAGAAAAATTGCCCTAGGATATAAATCTAGTAATAGATTGCTAGAACACGAGGTAGATACTACTTCTTCAACTTTATTAAATAACTACCAGTTTTCTTTCCAAAGTGTGTGTTATTACTGATACAAACACTTTGGAGAAAAACACACTTTGGAGAGAAAACTGGTAGTTATTTAATAAAATTGAATGGGTGAGAAGGTCTAATTTCCCCACCTTCCAATACTTTAGACTTCTTACGTTTTGCCATTCTGAGGAGGGCAAAATGGTACCTCATTGTTTTCACTGGCATCTCCCCAATTAGATCCATAACTGAGAACACTTTCATTTATTTTCTAGTCATTCATGTTCCTTTTCTGTGCATTGCTTATTTGTTGTTGTTTTTTTAATGGGGTTGTTTATCTTATTGATTTGTAAATGCTTTTTATATATTCTGGATAATAATATTTGGTAGACTTTACAAATATCTTTCAGGTCTTTAGCATGCCTTTTTACTTTAAATATGGTGCCATTTGATAACCAGATATTCTTAATTTTAATGTCAGATTTATTCTTTTATGATTGTGCTTTTTCTCTTTAAAGAAATCTTTTCTATCCTGAGGCGATGGATTCTTTTAAAAGTTTTACTTTTTCATATTCAGATCTTAAATTCACATAGAACTATTTTTATATAATGAGATGAATCTAAATTTGCTTAATAAAATGACTACCCTTTATAAAACTGAAATTCTGTCATTTTTATGTTAATGTATTCTGATAAAATTATGGTGGTAGTAGATTGTATTTAGTTTCTAATGTCCCTTTGTGGCAAAATTAAAATTTGGCAACTCTGTCATTCCAATTCCAACCATTTTTTTTTAAATTTAACGTTTTTGAAATCCATAAGGTTTGAGAACCACTGCTTTAAAGTACTCTGATTCCTGTTTTTCATCTGTGCCTCACATTCAGCCTCTAAAACACAGAAATGAGCAGGCAGTCTTAAGTACTTGTCTTCTGTCACCATTTATGTCCTCCATGTTTCCATTTGTTTTACATGTCTTTTCATCACTTTTTATTCTGGCTAGAATTTTCTCAATGATACTTACGACCCTAATTTTTAAACAGAATTTCAGACTAAATTTAAACACCATTTTAATGTTAATTTGGCTCCAGTATAGGTCCCTTTTTTTTCTCCCACAGGAATTAAAAGCAAGAATAATGAAACAAGTTATTGCATACAGGTAAAGATGAAATGTGGGAAAGGAAAAATGGGCCAGTCTACTGTATATCAGTCCATATTCTGATATAGGTTTTATGGGTGTATCTGTAAACAAAGCAAGCAGAGATCCCTAACTTCTTAGCAGCTTTCCATCTAGCAGAGGGCCAGAGGCAATAAATAGGCAAAATAAATAAATGTATTATGTGTTAGAAATGACAAATACTTGTAAAGAAAAAGTGGAGAAGGATAAGGGGGAATTATAGGAGGCATTTGGATCTATTAAATAGGGTGGTTAAGGTAGGCCTTGTTGAGAAGGGGAGAATGAACAGAGATGTGCAGTGAGGATGTTAGCCATACAGACATTAGCAAAATCTTAGAAGAGTGGACAGAATATAGTCTTTAAGTTAAACCTGTGTTCCTGGCTCTCCCACTTAAGTTGTGTGAACTTGGACAAGTTAATTGGCTTAACAACCTGAAGCCTTGATTTTCTCCTGTGTGAAAGGATTATAAGCTAAGAAAAGTATTATTAAGATTAAAGGAGATAGTAAGTGAAAGCATCTACCTCCTGCCCCCCACCTAGTTCTCATGTAGCACTCTGTACTTTATTTTTCATAGCATTTATCACAGTGTATAATAATCTGTGCCATTGGTTGATAAATTTTATCCACCCATTCTGAAATATTAATGAGAAACAGTCACTGTAATGATATATTTCATTAACATATAGTCAATTGTAAACTACCTTTAAACCTGTTTTTATTTGAAAATCATCTCATGCAGATTTGTTAAGAAAGTGTTTTGTCGTATACTGTCTTTCTGCTAGAGCTTCACATTGTGTTGTAGGCATTGGCTCATTTAGCACCACACATCATTGTGATGGAGACCGTAGATATGTATGTTGCACTTGAAGGAATCGAAGCTGCTATAAATGGCATAAAGTCAAGGAGAATTTGGATCAAATCTGACTACATTTGGTGATATTTTCACTGTTTCTTTTTTTTCCTTTCTGCAACATTGCTAAAATTGACTAAATTATAAAAGCAAAACAGATTTATGTTATATTGTTAGATCATGGCCTTTGGAAAATCATTAAGACATAAACAGTATTTTAGCTATGATTTTAATTTTACTTCATGAAGTTTTTTAGTGTCTAAGGAGCTAGTATGAGAATTGGCAATAGAGTTAGAGGTCTTTAAATACATACCCTTAAAAATACATACTGCTAAAGAAATTTGTTTCATTGTGACTGTCATAGAGTGTTTAAGATTTATTTGTAGAATGTAGAAACATTAAAAGAATAAGATTAAGAAAAGAAATATATGCTTAATATAGGTCAGGATGAATAAGAAAGGGGGTTGAAATAACCTCATTAACTTGATGTAGGCAATTTTCCATTCCAATCCCAACAAACTAAAAATAAAAATAAACTAAAAATAAAAAATAAAAATAAAGCAAGTACTTCCAGGAATAAAAATAGAAGACATTATCAGTTTATTAATTGCAATAAACTTGTTTGGTTTCTGAATTTTGATTGACCTTAAGTGTGTTTTGAAAATTAAAATCAATTGAAATAATTCCTGTAGTAAGGTTTTCCCAAAACCATGCCATCCACAACTCATGGCCTAGATATTTTGTTTCTGATTGGTATCCTGCATAATACCATTCAGTAAATTGGTTTGGCAGGCTTATATCTGAAACATTACAGGTAATATTTTGTTCAGTGTTTTTTTAACAGACCTCATTGTTGCTTTTATTAATAAAGATTTAGGGCAGTAAAGTTAATTGGAGTGAGGAGGACTTTTTAAAATTATACGTTAAGGACATTCAGACAATCACCTAAAGTAATGGCTTTCAATTTTTTGTTAAAATCCATAAAAACATTTTAGTTTGTGACCTAATACATGCATACGCACACACACAAAAAGTTTCACTGAAGAGATTATCTAAATCAGTCACACACACAAATGTTTGACTGAAGAGATTATCTAAATCGGTCCACATGAGCATAGTTCAGGAGAAGGTCTTTCCCCCTAGAGGAAGAAGTAAAACTTAAACAGAGGCTTTAAAAAAAAACACAGTAAAAGTTTCACTTATTTATGGGAGGGGAGAATTTTACCAACAGAGAAGGGAACAAACTGTGCACACAGGCATAGAAGCAAGAGAGAATATTTCTCTTATTAAGAAACATTATGTTCAGTAGAATGAATGAATAGGAAAGTGCTCAGAATCAGAAGTAGGCTAGAGACCAGGAAGCAGAGAGGGTGGAGGAACCATGTATCACATGTTAAAAAATTTATTCAAGAGGGCTTATGAGGCCCATTGAGAGATTCTAAACAGGAAAGTGTCATCACCTAGCAACAGTGGAGTGTGGATTAGAGGGGGTATGAGATAGATATTAGTGAGTGATTTTATAAAATTAAGTTTAAAGTGGCTGAGCTGAGATGTGGCTAGGGGGATAGAGATATAGGAGATAGGCCTTGATTAAATGAAAAGAATGTAGAGAGGAGGAGGGAGGGAAATGCAAATGGAGGTTTTCAGGGTTTGTAACTTAAACGGGGGAGGTCTGTGCTAGAGACTGAGGTTTTTAGATTTATGCATCACTAGAGTCTAAGTTGTAGTTAAAGCCATGGGTATGGTTGAGATAAAAAGACAGGAAGACAGAAGGAGACCAAAGTGGTAGTTAAAGCGATGGGTTTGAGTTAGTTAAAAGATAAGAGGAAGACAAAAGACAGTCTGGTTTGGTTTTTGTTTGTTTGTTTAATTAAATAAGTAAACTTTTGAAGAGGTCATCAGAAAAACCAAGATTAAACGTTAGTTTCAAGAAGGAAGGAAAGGACAATGGTGTTTAATGCCACAAAGTAATCTTGTGAATTGAAGACAGAAATACCCATTGCACTTTGAAGTTATAAGGTGGATGGACCAACAATTTGATGATAGATCTTAGATCACAATTCATTTGGGGCCCGATGAGGAATAGTGTGAAGTTTGATTCTGAAGGATACTCAGAAATAGTAGTTAGAATGTGGATATACTTTTTTTTCCCGCGATCCTTGAATATATTGTTTAGATACAGAAGAGTTGAACCAGTAAAGCAGGAGAGACAGAAGGTACCGGAAACTTACAGAGAAGATAACTGATTAGACAGGGTCTCTGAAGATGCTAGAGGCATTGGAACCCTCCAGAATATCTGTGGAGGTAGTGAGACATCTTGTGAGTGAAAAGGCAAATTAGGATTTGATTGATTTCTAAAAAATCTGAAGTTCTGAAGTTTCTGCTTGTCCAGAACGGTTATCATATACACGGCTGCCTGTTCCAAGTAAAGGAACATCTTTTTTGCATCTAGTATGCCAGGAATGTAGGTGATGTTTCATTTAATATTCCAGCAAGGATTTTCTGCGGTTTACAGATTAAGAAATTGAGACTCAGAGAAGCAATTTATCTAAAGCCACACAACTGGAAGGTATCTAAGCTGTGATTTGATTGCATTATGTGTAGTTCCAACGCCTGATACTTCTAAAACTTTTTATTTGATTTTTGGGGGACCAGTTAAATTCCCAAAAATAAGAAAGAATAAAAAGAGGCTACGAATTTAAGTTTTGCCCAGTAAAATCACCTCAGAAAAATTAAAACTTACCATTACCAGTTTTTAAAATATTTTACAAAAGTTTAATTTTTCACAAGAAAGATATGTTTAAATGTTAGAAAGAATATAAGGGACATACTCTGAATAAAAGGCAAACCTTTAAATTTATTAATCCCACTACTTTTGTCCTTAGCTTTTCTTATTTTGCCAAATAATGGTAAAAACTTTATCATAGACTAACATCAATCTTCAAGCTACCCCTGCCAAGAAAGACTCACGAAATAACAACTTTATATATAAAAATGCAGTACATTATTACTACAGTTCCATACCAAACTTCAATTGTTATAGCTGAACATTTTATTGTTAAAAATTAATATTGTATTTTCCCATATTAGAAACGTCTTTCATGTTTTGTTTTGCTGCAAATTGATTTGTAAGTGTTCTCATTACCAAACTTCAAAGAAATTAATAAAATGACTGATAAACTGAAGCAACTGAAAAATACAGAGCATTAATTCATGAAGTGTTTCCTTTTGTTAATTTATTTGATACTTTGGGTTTTATTTATTATAGCTTATTTTTAAATTTGCTGAGAGCAATTGTAAATCAAAATATTTTCAGGAATAGGAAATCAAATTGCTCTAACCGTATTTTGTAACATGGCTTACTGTCCTACTTTGTCCCAGATGGGGAATATTATCCTGTATGCAGAAATGCATTTGCTTATAGAAATACAAATATCTCCCAACCAACTATAATAGTATGTACATCTTTAATCAACATGGGTAACTCATTTTTTTAGGGTTTCTACCAGAGTGAGGAACTGAGCTAGGATCGTTGTTATTCTCTTTAAATCTGAAATTCTGCTTGTGATGGCACTGGAAAGTAATGAGAGTAATCTGGGGGCTGGGGGGAAGGGAATCAATGTTCAGGGGCTTAACAATTATTGCCAACATTCTCCTGTCCTGAAGGCTATGGAGATGGATAGCATGGCATTCACTAATATCCCCTGATATTGGTGCTAATGGTGGAAAAGAAGGAAAGAACTGGGTTTCTTGTCATCTGAGTATCCCAGTCACTGGGTGGTCTACTTTTACGTTTGACTGAGGATGGTCTGCACCAGCTGAGGTTTCTTTAGCAGCTACAGTTGATCAACCTGACTGGGTAGCGAGGCAAGACACTTTTAAAAACAGAATTGCTTTTTGTGGTGGCATTAGGGCATTATCACTTATCATTAGGGACAATCTGGCGCACTCAGGGGCTGGGTACAGGAGCAAATCACTCATTTATTTAAATGTCCAAATCATTTTAAAGTGAATGCTTCAAGGATACACATTTCAGAAGAAATTGTCAAACATAAGAGAACGTTCAGTTTTGCCAATACAACACTTAAGTTAATTCCTCACTAATTCATGAATACTAGGCTCTCCTACGTGGCCTCCCAAATTAATCAGTTGGGAAGCATTTCAGCTTCTTTTTTACCACCATCCAAATAACCTTTGAAAAAAAGGATTTTCCAGCCTTGACAGAGGATGTTCATGATATAACTTCACATATAAAAATACAGTATTATAGTTTTATAATCAGGAAGTTGACCTGCTATGTTACAGTTAATTGGCATTAACCAGATAAAACATATCTCTGATTAGCAAATTAGTAAATTGTATATATGGTAATTATCTTCAACTGAATTGTCTCTTTATCTCTTCTCTTAGGGATTGTAAGTGTATCTGAAGGTATTTTTTTAAACACAATTTGTTAGTGTGGTTTCCAGAAAGATCAAGCCATACATTACACGCCTTATTAATTTGGTTCAAAACAACAAAACAAAACCTATTTTGATTCTATTTAGCATTATCTCAGTTTATATTCTCTCAGGTCTTTAGGTGTACCTGCAGGTTATTAACTCTTCTCTTTCATTTAGTTAGTAGATTATTGATCAGGTGCTGCCTATGTACTGCTGAAGAAAACACACAAGGTCGCTGGCCTCATAGTAAAGACAATAGGCATTAATCAAGTAAGCCCATAGCTGAATACATGACAGAGCTCACAGTTTGCAATTATACTAAAGGGAAAGAACTGGGACTATGAGAAAGAATAACCTAATTTAGATTTGGAGGTGCACAAGATTTCTCAGGAAAAGTGGCACTTTGAAACTGGAATAGTGAGAAATTAGAGAGAGAGAGAGAATAAAGCATGTATGCAGTTCCTGATGTGGAAACAGCTTTCATGCTTTCAAGAAACTGAAAGATGGTAAAGAAGACTGCAACTATGGTGGTGAAAGGGGAGAGGATCAAAATAAGTTGGGAGGGGTAATCAAAGGCCAGATTGTGCAAGATCTTTAAAAACCCGTGGAGAAGTTAGATTTTATTACAAGGACAGAAGGAAACCACCAAGGAGTTCTTAAATAGGAGATCACCTTGTAGGCTATGTAGAAAAGAAAAGATTAGGAGAATTGTTTGTAAAAGGAAAAATTCACACTCTCAAATATTTTATTTGTTTACTCACACAAAATGTTCCTTCTGTTGTCTTATTCTACATAACCCTGGTCATTCCTATTGTTTGTAAAAGCTGGGAACTACTATCAAAGGGTAGAAAATGTAACCCTAGTAAATCAAGAGAATTGTTTGCTCATCTACATACAATTAAGGATGACAAAAATTGAATAACTTCCCAGTTGAATTATCTTTTTTGTTTATTTAGACTTTAAGTGAAAAATACCTATTTGATACTGTTTTGATTTGTTTTTAATGATGTTCCCACAGTTTCCCTTTTTTCCTTTAGAAATGTCTTTTTTTGAGTATTTTTGTATTGTTGGTATTTTTAATAGAATGTACAATAAGATTCCTCTTTCTGTAGTGGCAAGGAGAGGAGGAAAACCATATCTAGTTGTATAAAGATAATGTGAATATAGGATAACATGCAAAAAAAAAATCCAGGCAGATTATTGAGGAGAGTGAGGATTTAGTATAATAAAATATTCTTGCTGGAAAATCTTTGGATTTTAATGGTTCTGTCTTCTCGCATTAAAATTGAGGCAGTTAAGTGCTTAAGAACTTATTTTATATAGAATTATAAGTAGAACCTAAGTTTCTGGGCTTGTGCTGTTTCTACTATTCCTTTATTTTATTAAGATGAGATATGTATAATGTGAAATAAGATTTCTTCAGAAGTAGAAAATTGCATGAAATGCCAAAAACAATTAGGTGAATTTAATATTTCATGTCTAAAGTAGTATGTAAGAGATAATATTTAGTAACCCAGTTGATGACATTTGGAAGGATGATCTTTAATGCTTGCTTTCTTTCTTCCTCATCACAGACAAATATTTACATCAGAGATAAACTAGACATGTTGACTGCCAAAAACTAGCTATCAGATTCTTCTCAAATCAGGTATCAAGGATTTGCCTTAACTGTTTTTTGCAACTTCTGTTCCCCTTTCCTCCATCCTTCTCCAGTTACATTACTTGGCATACAGTGCCAGTACATTGTTCTCTGTCAGCTTCACCTAAAATACTTACTTTTCCGACCTATTCTAGTAGAAATTGTCTCTAAAAGAAAACAAAAGAGTCTACAATATCCACTTGTTTGCTTCTAATCTTTAAAAGAATATAAGACAGTATTTATTAACTGAAATATCCAGTAAATCAAGATGATCTTTATTTTGCATAGTAGAAAGTTACATGTTACTAATGTTACTAATTTGAAGAATATATTACTTTTAAATGTAGTCAAGTATTGATATTTAACCGAAGGGTGTGGTTTATACATTTTGCAATATAAATGATCATTCATTTGTTAATTTTCTCCTTTCTTAACAGTGTGTTTGATATACCTCCATGTAGCAGGTTGAGGTTTGCCTGTTTGAGGTTTGTTTTTGAAAATCTTAAAATTTAAATACATAAAATTCTTCAGCAGCACGAGTTACGAAGTTACTGTGCCTTACTTAAGTCATCAGTACCATCAAATTCTAATGTAAATTCAAGTCGGCATAGGCTTATATGCAGTTGCCTAATTGACTACATCATTTTATATATTACATGTGTAAAGAACTACAGTGATTTTCTATACATTATTAAACAGATTTGTTTTGTGGACCCTGAAAAAGAAAAAAACGTACTAAGACGGGCTCCTGGTGGCTTTTTGGGCTCGAATTATAAACAAAAGGAAACCAAGCCTAGCAACCATTTCTCTATAGGGGCCTCTCACACAAACTGCATTCAAGGAGAATGCTGCATTAAGCTCCCTGCCTCCTGCACTGAACTGCCTTTCTGCACTGGTTCTGCCATCTGAGCCAGCTGTTACAGAGAAGTTCCTGGAATCCAATATCAACCAATAGGACTAAGACTTTCTCTGTTCAATCGCTATATCCCCATCAGCATCTTCACCAACCAGAGTGGCTCCATTCTGACCAATCAGGAAACTGCGTTTTGGACCAATCACACTGCAAGGATTTGGAGTCCTCATTTGTATGAGGACTGACCAATCAGGGACCAGGACTGGGAACTTCTGTCTACTTAAGTCAGCTCCCCTCTGGCTCACAGAGCACATTTTCCCTTTCCACCAAACCCTGAAGACAGCGTTTCCCCAGCTGGAGCAGAAACACCAAAGATGTCTTGCTGTGCAGAGCTGAGCAGACTGGACTGGACTGGAGCGGAGCAGAGCAGAGCAGAGCTATCTAGGCAGAAAGAGGCCACCTCGTAGCAGTGCTGTTCCACAGCCTTGCTGCCTCATAATTGAGCTACATAAAACACTGTTGGTCTGTTCCACAGCCAGCCTGCCTTGCTGTATCACAGTTGAACTATTTGCACTGAATAAAGTTTCCTTTTTCGCTGCACCCCAAATTAGGGTTTCCTGTTGGCGTTGAATTGGTGTCAACGACCATTGGTTGACAGTTTTTAAATTTCTCATTTATCAAATCCTCCCCTTTTCCCAATTTTTTCCCACCATGCACCCTTTGCTTTGGTTCTTTCTCACCATTGTACTTTTTCCATGTATTATTCTCCTAGCCTGGAGGGTTTTTCCCTCTGCTTTTGGAAATCATATCTAACTCTAACATTCTAACTCCTTCACAGAGTCTTTCAAATTATTGATACCTACTTTTATCTGATTTCTGAAGCTTAAACATCTACCCCACGTTACATAACACCTAATTTTTCATAAGACAAAAAGACGCTGTAGAACATTGATTTATTAAATTATATATTAATTCATTATAATACGTTTAAAATACTGTGTGCCAACTTACAAAAAAGCTTGTGAATTTACGAGGTGTGATCAAACAATACGGTGAATGTTTAAATAAGAAAAATGTATTACAGTAAAAAAGTCATTGCCATTAATACCCCTCTCTTCGAACACACTTATCCCATTGTTCTTGGCCCTTTCTAAAGCAGTTCTGGAAGTCCTCTTTTGTGAGTGTCTTTAGTTGCACTGTCGTGGCTGCCTCAATGTCCTGAATCATTTTGACTTTGAGGAAGAACCAAAAGTCGAACAGTGCCAGATCCGGTGAATAAGGTGGATGGGGATACACCATAATGTCTTTATTTGACAGAACTTGCCGTACCAGAAGTGATGTGTGACACGGATGTTGTCATGATGGATGATGATTTACGGCATGCTTTAAAACACACCTCTCAACTGTAGCTCACACCCAACTGACTGCACCAAACAAGTTGAAACTTGTCAAACACTGTTACTAAAGTTCTATGCATCACTTCCCATATTGAAGATTCCTGCATTTCAGTTGGATGGCACTCGGCAACAAAATTTATTGTATTTTGTTATCACAACGGAAAGGTTCCGTGTCACTCATTGCTTGGGGTATACAGCAATTTATGTCAAATAAAAACATTACGGTGTGTCCTCATCCACCTTATTCACGGGATCTGGCACCGTGCGACTTCTGGCTCTCCCCCAAAGTCAAAATGACCATGAAAGGTAGTCGTTTTGAATCGATTCAGGACATTGAGGCAGCCATGATAGCACAACTAAAGACACTCATGAAAGAAGACTTCCAGAACTGCTTCAGAAAGGGGCAAAAATGATAGGATAAGTTTGTTTGAAGTGAGGGGGGTATATTGAGGAAAATTCATGGCAATGTGTCTTTTACTGTATTTTTTTATTTAAATATTCACTATATTGTTTGATCACCCCTTGCAGAAGTTAAAGAGACTTCAACAAACATTAATTAGGACAATTACTTTGTTTTCAAATGAAGAAAAAGACTCTGGTTTAGTGATTTGCCCAAGGTTTTAAAGACTTAAAATTGACTCCTAATCAGTTAAATATGTTGTTTCTATTTTCTCAGGCGTTTACACCTTTCCTTGAAATAATTCTGGTTCTTGTTATGCACTCCTGTAAAAGGCACAATTTCCATGTTTTAAGAAACCTTGGCAAAATGTTGATTTGTTGAGTCCAGGAAAGTATTAAGCACAACTGACAGTGACAAGTGTTTGTTGCACATTTTCTAGGAGTAGTGGCATTTCTTCAAACCTTTACTTACAGATGAGTATAGCTAACTAAGGTAGCTGGCAACTAGAGAAAAAGGAAGTGGTGGAATGGCAGTTTATGTAGATATACAAACTGTTGATAGACAAGCTAGCCATAGGAGTAAAGAATTGCTGGCTTGTTACACAATCTACTATGTGAAGAGGGGTAATGAACCGTGTTAAGGAATATTATACTTTATTGACATGGCATAAATGCCATAATTCCTTCTGCATCCCTACTGAAAAGATACTATATAGGAGAAGGGTTTAATAGATACTAGGAATATACATGTATACGGCTTATAATGCAGTTCTGTGGTTTTGTTGTCCCAATTAATGTTTAATATTTGTGTGCAAATTTGAACCATTTTCACTTAAAGTCTGTTCTATAAGGAGACAGAATATCATAACAAGGAAGGAAGTTGAAATTTTTTTGTTGTTGTTCAAAAAGGAGTCTCTGAACAAAAGGCCTACGTAGAAGGTAATAATATCCAAAAGAACCAAGGGAAAAGGTAACTGGCAGAGAAAAGAAAGGTTGGAGCCTGGATACATTTGATAAGAGAAAAGCCCAAGAATTCAAAGAACATTATGCAGAAATAATAAATTATTACTTTGTTTCCATTAGGTACTCACTCTTAGTCAGTCTTAGCTACTTTATACTGATATTCAAAATTAAGAAGCCTGTGTGCTAGAATGTAATTCAGGTGCTGTCGAACACAAACCTTTGTATTAGACATAAGGAAGCTGACGTTCAGGAAGGAAAAATGACTTCCTTGATGTCTCAGAGCTAGTTTAGTATCAGCATAGCGACTAGAATCCAGCCTTCCTAATTCCTGGTCTGGTGTTCTTTATACCACAGACCAGTTATTGAAATTGGGGGAAAAAAAAAAAAGTGTGGTGGACAAGACCTGATACATAACATATCCCCAAGTGGGGAAGGAGCTATTCAAGGGCTGTAAGCTGGCTCAGATTCACAGTTGGTTTAAACCAGGTTTAAACCACTAACACCATTCATATGCCCATGCCCAGGCTAACAGGTGCCCCAGGGAGCCTGCCAAGCTTTCATAGAAAATAATCATTCAAGGACAGATTTAAAGCTTGGAGGTAGAATTCTGTTACTGATGGCTGATAGGACCCCAGCTCTTACTCATTCTCGCAACAAACAACCTCAGCTTGAATTTCAAATTTGAGTTAGATCTTTCTTATTGTACTTCATTCTCAAAGCCACCATTATGTATTATTGCAAGGACAGTCTCTTCAGTTGTCCTCCAGCATTTGACACTGAACGTTAAATCTTTAAACTTCAAGGCATTGAAGTTAAGACTCATTATATTAGTTTCTGTGCAGTAGGCAATGTTGTTTTGTTGAGAAGTCATCCATTTCTCTGACCTCATTGAAACAACTGCTACTAGCGAAGTGTTTTTAAACAGAGTTAAAATTGAGGGAAAGAGTAGCAAAAACAACAGAGAGCACAGAAAACCTTTAGGGGAAAAAATTGTCATAGAAATTTAATTGGCTATAAGAAAATGTAACTAATTTTTCTTTAGCATAGGGAGAGAACACTCCCCAACTAAATTTTATGAGGTTAGCATAACTTTAATACAAAAACCTGGCAAGAGAAGCACAAAAGAGGACAACTAAAGACGGTTCTTAATCGTGACATAAAAAAATCCTGTGCAAAATATTAGCAAAGTGAATCTACAATGTATAAAAAAGCATACATTATCATCAAATTAGGATTATTCCGGGAATGCCAGGTTGATTTTTGTGGTATTTATCCTACTAAAACTTTTAGAAAGCTAGGATAAGAGGAAACTTCTAAATATTTAGAGATTAAAGAGTATCCATAAAAATTATATAGGAAAAATTATGCTTAAAAAGAATACTGTCAAGTGTTTCACCATTAAAGCAGGAGCTTATAAATGACAGTATACTGGAATCCAAGCCAGCGCAGTAAAGCAAGAAGCAGTCACGAGAGAAGAAGGATTTACAAAGTTGTACATTAAGAATACAAAAATGTATTCCATTTCTATACATCAACAGTTAGGAAATGGGATTTTTAGAAAGCTGAAATAAATAGAGATACTTTGTTTAAGAATACAAAGATTTTGGTTCTTCTCAAATTGATTTCTAGATTCAGTGCTGCTCATCCACATCCCAACCGAGTCTCACAGTTGTTAAGGTATCACAGTGAATCCAAATGACAGGTCCCCATGGGTTTGGCTGTGTAGGTGTTGCTGCAAACTGATGCCACCTTTGAGAGCAGTTTGGTAGTCCATTTCAGGTACATTTTATGAAATAGAAATTTGACAGTATTGAAGCCTATATCCAAAGACTTACTAGAATCCTTACACATTTAAAGACCACTAAAATATGCCACTTTCTTCCACGTAACAAGTAAAATTAGCCGTTTGAAAGTGATTTCAGAATCTTCAGGAGAAGAGAACAACAAAGTTGTGAATTTATAGATGCCAGACCAGATTTTACTTTCCTTTTTTCTGGTGGCCAAGACTATTTCCTTCCTCTCCCCAGATACATATTCTCATGTTCTGAACAGTTATCTCACCTTTATTTTTTTCATCCAATCTTTGATTTTTAAAAAAAAATTTATTTCTTTTTGTTGTTTTGCTATATGAAATGGGAGGTTCATCCATCCGTATTTTTCTTTCTTCACGGACTCATTATACTCTCCATGTTCACACTGTAGCAAAACATTTCATTGCCCCATACTAATCTAACTCAATGAATAAAAAGCATGGGCTCTGGACCCATACAGCTAAGTATGAAGCCTGGCTTCACTATTTACTAGTATTGTGATCTTAAGAATTTAAACTTATCTGCTCTGATTCCTCATCTGTAAATTGTACCATGAGGGGAGAGGGTGGGGGATAATGGTACAATCACATGAGGTTGTTATGATAATTAAATAAGATTAATATTTATGAAGTCTTTATAATAAAATCTAGCTTGATATTTTGATAAATGAACAGTAGCCTGGCTTTCATAACCTAGCAAAATTTCAGACCTGCAAATTTATATTCTTCAATGTCAAAAGTTAGTGATAATGCTATTTGATTTTTACAAACTTCAGCTCAGCTAACATTGGCTTTTGAGTGACTTCTATGTGACAGTCATTGCTAGAAGTAGGTATATTTGAACATTAAGTATATGCAGTGAAGGGCCTGTGTGTGAGATATGATTCAAAACAATACGTCCTTGTCATTAGTAAATAGTTCATAATTTACAAAGTGGTTCAGTTGATTAATTGTATAATAAAGAGGAAACATTTTTTAAAATTTACTTTTTATTGAAGTATGATTGACTTATAATTTTATATTAGTTTCAGGTGTATAACATAGTGATCTGACATTTATAAACCTTACACAATGTGATCACCATAGTAAGTCTAGTAAACAGCTTTCACCATGCAAAGTTATTACAATATTATTGGCTATCTTTCCTATGCTGTACATTAAAGAGGAAACATTTTTAAAGCCAAGAAGTCTGGCCCCTTTTGAAACAGGACTTCTTAGGCCCTTCATATATGTTTTCATGATTTTAGAAGATACCTTTTAATAATTTATACAAACTGGAATTTAATTTTTCAGTGATAATTCACTGTTACAGATGTAAAATGTCTAAAAATTTTGACGCCTAGAGAATTTACAAGGTATATGTTTAAATTTTTTGAAAAATAGAAATATATGAACTTTTTATTTTAGAAATTAAATATTTTGAATAGTTGACTGCTCATACAATTTTTATATTTTGTATATTAAAATTTAAAGTATATTTAAATCTGATTCTTAAATTTATTTTGAAGTATTAACTCAGTTTTGTTTTATTTAACTATACAAGTTGTTAGATACAGCATCTCTTTGTTTCCAATTGATGGGAATTAAAATGTAATTCAAATAAAATAAATCTACATTAGAGTAAAACAAAATATTACACTTTTAAAAAATATTGTGCCACACATACACACACACACATACACACACACACACACACACACAATGAAAACAGAGAATGGAACAGATGTTTGTTCACCCATGTTCATAGCAGCATTATTCACAATAGCCAAAAAATGTCCATTGATGGATAAACAAAATATTCACATACAGTGGAATATTATTCAGCCTTTAAACGGAATGGAATTCCAACACCTGCTACAACATTATGAACCTTGAAGACATTATGCCAGGTGAAATAAGCCAGTCACAAAAGGACAAATATTGTATGGTTCCACTTCTATGAGGTACCTAGAGTAGTTAGACTTATAAAGACAAAAAGTAGAATGATAATTGCCAGTAGCTGGGGGAACGAGGGAATGGGGAGTTATTGCTGAATGGATACATCATTCCACTTGGGGAAGATGAAAGTGTTCTGGAGAAGACTGGTGTGATAATTGCATAACAATGTAAATATATTTAGTACCACAGAACTGTACACTTAAAAATGCTTTCAGTGATAAATTTTTTGTGTATCTTTTATCACAATTAAAAGAAAAAAAAACATTGTTTACCCACAGTGGCCTGGAGATAGAGAAATCACTCATTTTGGAAAGCAGAGCTGTGAGAAATGGGACTCTCTCTCTCACCCCCTCACAAACACCTGCACTCCCCTCTGCAACCTCATCACTTTCCCACCCATCCCCCCAAAATTACAACTCATTAACTATAACTTGCTAAATGTAAATTAATGTTCTTGTTTAGGTACTTTGTTTTTAGTGGTCAGGGAGACTTTTAAAATCTCTGAAGTTTTTCAAATTATAAATTTCATTTTTTTACATGCTATGGAAGATTAAATTTGAAGTTTATGAGAAGAAAAAGACATGTCATAAAGACATGTCATAAAGTTATAGAACTGGAAGAAACTTTAATATCTACTGCAAACTTTTAATTTTATAGAAAAGGAAAATTAGGTATAAAGAAATTGATTTCCCTAAAATCAAATATTTAGTAGTAAAACTAGAACTAAAATCTAGGTCTCTTGATTCTTAGCTTCATGTTTTCTGGACTACACTGTACTCATTGAATAATTTACCGGGTAGAATCCCTGTTTGCATTATTGGACTAAATACTTAAAGCAGTACCATGTTATTGAATATTTGTAAAGTATCTTCTGTTACCACTGAAAATGGTTAAAAGAACAAACTTGTTTGTTCCATAGGCAGATGTGGATGGGTAGGTGTGTGTATGAGCGATATTGAGAGTTTCAGATACTTGAGACTTACTCTCAAAGTACTGTATCCTCGGAAATCATTTAAGCTTAGTCCGTCCTAATTCTGACTAGAAGTTTCCTGCGTCAGCAGGCTTACATGAGTACAAGGAAACTCAGTTTAGTTCTCTGCTCATATAAATGAACAGTCAATGAAGAAACAGTCCAACATGAACATTCAAGATGGACAGAACAACAGATTTGTCTTAATTAGTATTCTAAGAGAGATTTGAGAGGATTGCACCCATAAAACAAAAACAGAGTTTTCATGTTAAAATTGAGTTTACACTCTGGAATACTAAAGTAGTGATCTGTAAGATAAACTAGAAGAATTTCCCTAAAACGTAGAGCTGAAATAGTTGGGGAGAAGGAGAGAAAAGCTTACTAGTATAATGGATAGTCCGTAGGATTCCTAAATAGGAATTCCTAATGGAACAGGGAGGAAGGTAGAGAGAAAAATAAACAAATAGTAGAAGAAAAACACTCTGAGCTAAAGAAAATCCAAGGGCTTTGAGCTGAAGGATCTGTTAAATGCAAAACAGAATGGATGAAAAATAACACATTTATTAGATTGATGCAAAAGTAATTGCAGTTTAAAAGGTTAAAAACAATTGCAAAAACTGCAATTACTTTTGCACCAACCTAATATATATAGTATCATAAAATTTCAGACCTAAGTATAAAAGAAAATGTCATAAATTTTTTGTGGGAAAGAGGTGGAAATCACTTAAACAAAAATCAAATCGGTTTTAGACACCAACATTGGATTCAGATGTGGGCTAATAATTTTAATTTTGATGGAAAATTTTAAAAACAGCCTATAATTCTGAAGCATGCTTAGTTTGCTATAGGTGTGAAATCAAAATAAATTTATGAACGTGTACATAAAAATGTGGTGTACAGCCCCACGCACTTAGGAAGGAGACATGGCAAAGTGATTGGAGATATATTCCAGCAAAACCAAAGAAGAGAATCCCACAAAAAGGTTAAAATATGAGATTGAGAAACAACAGAGGGATGTGATGGAAAGAAATTCTAGGTAAACAGACAGCTGGGCTGTAACTGGCCCAGAACATAATTGTTTCAGATGAAAACAACTCATTGGGGTCTAAAAATATCTTCAAAAACAACATGGTTTCTTTAGCACAGATTTTAAGAATAAGAAGCTGGAATATGTTAAATATGCTAAAAGTTTATGGATTTTCTGAAAAATTAAAGGCAGAAACTACAGGAAGAATAAAGAGTCTTCAGAAAATCCAAATATGATGCAAACCGTGCCTTATTTTGGAACAATTTTCAGCTCTTGGAATTTAGTGACATAGAATAACTACTCATTCTCTGGGTTTTATCACACTGCATGGATGGCAATGAATAAAATTAGTATAAATAAATTTTAGAATAAATTAGTTTCTTTATTTCCCAACTTTTAAAAATCCACCTATAGATAAAACAGAAAAACTTGAGTTATAAAACAAACTGCAAATGATATAAAAATGAGAAAGTAATTATACAGCCAACAATAATAGTAAATGATCACGTGGGGAACCAATAGAAACCTCCCAAAGTTAATAGAACAAAAAAATGGAGATTCAGGTAAAATATTTATAGTTATATAAACAAGCAATAAAAAATAAAAACAGAATGATCAGAGAAGGGAGAAAATAGGGTAAATTCTCTGAATCTTTCATAGCGAGGATACCTTATGATAAACAGGATAAATATATGACGTTAAACACCAGAACTAAAAACAAATGACCCAAGCTCTGTGGGGCCAGCTGCCCAGCCCTGGGCATGGGGTTGGGGATGGGGGTGCCGAGTGGGGTGGGCCGGGCCCGGGGAATGTCCAGGCCTGGCTCATTGAGACCCTCGCTCTGCTTTGCCCCGCGCGGCTGGTGTCTGCAGGGCCTGAGACTCGCCGCCTTCTGAAATGGCCGAGGAGTCAGACAAGGCTTTCAGTGCTACAGCGTGGAAGAGATGCAGAAGCACGACCACAGCCAGAGCCGTGGGCTGATCCTGCACCACAGGTGTCCTATTTGACCAAATTTTTGGAGGAACATCCTGGTGGGGAAGAAGTCTTAGGGAACAAGCTGGAGGTGACGCTGCTGAAAACTAGGAGGACGTTGGACACTACAGATTCTAGCAAATTGTCCAAAATGTACATCATTGGAGAGCTTTATCCAGATGACAGATCAAAGATAACTAAGCCTTTGGAAACTCTTATTCGAGGCGGTGGACCAATTGGGTGATTCCAGCCATCTCAGCACTGGTTGTAGCCGTGATGTATCACGTCTACGCAACAAAAGGCTGTATCCTCAGAATCCAGTGAAAGAAAAGACTGCTTTGGACCAAGGGGAAAGAAACCAATGTTAACTGCTTGGACTGACAGAAACCTTCACCTGAAAAGTAATTTTCATACACCTCTTTCCCTTTCCTCCTTTGTTAGAAACAAAACAATAAAAAAAAAATAGCTGTCGGAGGCGGCTGGATGGCTCAGTTCGATGGAGTGCGAGCTCTGAACAACAAGGTTGCCGGTTCAATTCCCACATGAGATGGTGGGCTGAGCCTCCTGCAACTAAAGATTGAAAATGGCAACTGGACTTGGAGCTGAGCTGCGCCCTGCACAACTAGATTGAAGGACGACTGCCTGGAGCTGATGGGCCCTGGAGAAACACACTGTGCCCCAATATTCCCCAATTAAAAAAAAAAATGTTCTCTCTACTCTTGAATTTTGCAATGTGCCTTTTTGTTCATCAACTTTATTTTGATGTTCCATGACTATATAATTTACTTATTGTAGGCATGATTTTTAAAAAATATATCTGACTTTACAAAAAAAAAAAGATCGAAAATTGTAATTTCTGCAATTGAGCCGAGTTTGGGTTGAGATTAGGGAAGAGACTTTTTGTTTTAAATTTTTATTTTTCTCAAATTCGTACAAGCACATGGTTAATAAGCCAAATGATTCTGTGAAGTTTGTTATGAAAATTTGCCCGTGCCCCCATCTCCTTGATACATCCCTTTCCAGGGGCCTTTACTTTCTTTTGAAGGATTCTTTTTTTTTTTTTTAATTAAATTTATTGGGGTGACAATTGTTAGTAAATTTACATAGATTTCAGGTGTACAATTCTGTATTACATCGTCTATAAATCCCATTGTGTGTTCACCACCCAGAGTCAGTTCTCCTTCCATCACCATATATTTGATCCTTGAAGGATTCTTTTGATGCTTGTCTCAATATCTCTAGATAACACTGTTACATTGCTGCTCCTGACACGTTGACATCCCACTTACCAGAAGAGGATGTAGCCCCCCACCAGCCTTACATACATCCTTCTCATTCTCCCTACTTCCCCATGTAAACCCCCATATCAGTATCTTTGGATCTTTTGTTCAGATTAATCTGATACCTCAGAAAATGTTCTTCCAGTGTAAACCTCTGGTCTTCTAAGAGAGAATATCTAGGGAACCAAATTCTTAAATTTACTTTTAACCAATCCTTATTTTAGCCTGGTGGGGAGACTTTTTATTTTGTAACTTCCTATGAAGTGTGAATTTTTTTTTAAACCATGTGTTTTAATACTTTTATAATTACAATGTTATTTTTTAACATGTCAAACCTTAATTATGCAGCTTGTTTAATAATTATTTGAATGTAATTGTAGTGTTATCACCATTTACATTTCTGTCCTTTGACTTGGACTCCAATTTATCTTGCAGCAGTTTCACTTGCCTGATAACAAAAGCGTTGCTGTTTATAGTTTTGTACTTTATTGGAACTGCTTATTTTATTGACTACTTGGTAAGGAATGGCTCATTCGGTACTTGTTCATATGCAGTGTTGGCCGTAAATCGTTTTATGCTGTTTTTTATAACTCTTAGAAAGTTAAACCAATATACCAGTAATATGAGCCCTCTTTGAAAAAGAATTGTGTTCTCATCATTTATAATCATCAATTATTTTTAAATTTTCCAAAATTTATTACTACTTTGATTTGATAATACTGATTATATTGTGCTATGGATGGGTATTCCATTTGGCCCTCCGAATTCATCCATGGGTTCAACCAACCAGGGATTAAAATATTCAGAAAAAAATCTTAACGTTTAAAAAAATGTTACATTGTTGCTGATGTGCACTATGTATTTAGGCCTACAGTGGTGGCGTCTGTAATGAATGTGTACAAACTTTTTCTTGTCATTCTCTAAACAGTAACAGTATAACAACTATTTACATAGCATTTATGTTAGGAATAAGTAAACTAGAGATGATTTAAAGTACATGGGAGGATGTGTATAAGTAATATGCAAATACTATGCCATGTTATATAAGGGACTTAAGCATCTGCGGATTTTGGTATACTCAGGGGTCCCCGTGAGATACAGAGGGATTGAATTGAATAAATGAAAAGCTTGAAAAAGCTTCCCAAGAACAGATTTTACTTATAAATGAGGGAATGTGTATTTGTGGAATGTCTCTACTAATATGTTATGACAGCATTTCTGTGAACTTTGAAGGTAAGCATGTGTTGGAAAGTCTTTTCATAGAGGTGCCAGAAACTGGTGATTAAGGTGAGGAAACGTGTCCACGTTTTATCTTATGCTCAGCAACATTAGAGATGTGACTTTGAAAGCTGAGCTAATTGCTTTTCCAGAGACCAAAACCTCTGAGTATCTGGAATTAGCATATGCAGAAATCGACAACCTGTCTTGCTTAATCTGGAAGACTTGATTCACTTGTTAGGGCACTGCTTAAGTGGATCATCAGCATTGTTAAGTGTTTAGAATACTGCCTGGGTTATGTTCAGAAAATAGTTGGCTAATAGTCACAGTGTTCTTATAGTTTCTTATGGTTTACTTGCAACTCCAGCTTATGGGGAACCTTTCAAGAACGGGAATCCTCTGACCGTGCATTAAAATGTATAGATAGCCTAATTGATTTGAATTGCTCGTTTTTAATAAAAATGGCTTTTACATTAAAATTGGGTTAGCTGTTGTAATATTTTTGTTAAGATAACATTCTCCTAAAACAATATTGTGTACGTAATCTCATTTAGTTCTATGTGGTTTACACTGCTCAATAGGCAGATCTATAAAAATTGCCTACCGTGTTTTCCCGAAAATAAGCCCTAGCCAGACAATCAGCTCTAATGCGTCTTTTGGAGCAAAAATTAATATAAGACCTGGAATTATATTATATTATATTATAATATTATATGTTTTATTAGACCCAGTCTTATAGTAAAATAAGACCGTGTCTTATATTAATTTTTTTCTCCAAAAGACACATTAGAGCTGATTGTCTGTCTAGGTCTTATTTTTGGGGAAACAGGGTATGTAATTTTAATTAAAATTTAAATAGCCATATGTAGTTAGTGGCTCCTATATTGAGGGAGGGAAACCATAAGTATAGAAATGGCTCCATTGACATGTGTAGGACTTCTGATCCAAATTGGTTTGCTTGACATAGTTTACAGGCTTCTTCAGCCTTAATTTCCATCATCTATAATATTGTTGTAGATCCAATTTTCTCACCTCTGATCCTTACTGCATAATTTTATTTAATAAAAATAGTAAGCTCATAACTAACACTAGGGTTGAGACTATTTTGATATCTCTGTAGATAGATGCTTGTCATTAAGTATCTCTAGAATCTTAATAATATTTAAAAATTATAACTACCTTAAAAAGTAAATGACCTAATTCCTTTTCAAAAAGAAATGGGTTTGCCAAAATTTCTCCTTTCAATTTGAAATTTTAAAAAATACAGTACTTTTACATTTTTAAGTTTTTCAGTTTTCATTCCCATGTAGCACAGATAATGTGGTCTGTGTCTTCCATCAGAGTTGAATTTTCCTAGCAGAGTCACTTGATCATGTCCTGTGATCTCTCCGAGTGGCTGCCTCTGCTGCTGATTCCTAAGACAGTCTAAAAAAAAAAAAATACAGCCTACCCCCAAAGAGACAAAAGAGTTCACACGCTATATTTCTATACAGTGCATATACAAATGAGATAAAAAATGTGTTAAAACAACATCATACTAAACACCTCGTTTCTAAGTTATACTTAGTGGAAATCTTGACCATTATGTAAATGTTTTGGATGCTCCATCTTGACTGAAAAAGCATATTTCCCAAACTTCTTTAAAGGTGAATATTCAGCTTCTCTCTATGCACTAAACTCTGTAACATATATGGCTCTCTAAAGACACTAACACTCATGGTTTCTGCTTATCACTGCATGGTGGTAAGTGCTGCCACAGATTGCATAGTAAGTCTTAGGGTGTTAGTGCCTAACTCACTTGGTACCCTTAACGGATACTGAAGTGAGTTTCGTTTTCCTTGGCTTTGGTATTGATACAACCCTAGGCTACTGAGCTCTTACATAATTGACCACCTATAAATAGTGGTAGTATGATGATGATTTCTTTTGGGTTCGTCTATTGGGATATGTTGTGCTCCTGGCTTTCGTCTACAGGCTGACCTAAAATCCGATTTCTTTTTCTGCTTTTTCATCATTGAATATCTTCTCTGCTGTTACTTCTGACTAGGCCATTCTGATCTTCACTACCTCTTGCTGTTAATAATCAAACATCCACCTCATTTGTTCATTTCTGGTGTGAGGCTCTGCTAAATCTATTTTATTTTTTTCTGGTTTCTTCAGTCAGTTTACCTAAAAAACATCAGACTTTAATTTTGGTAACCAAAGATAAGCATCAAAAATGGGTTTGTGGGGGCTTTTTTTAATGGTAGCAAATGGACACTCTTTACATTTTGTGCAGTCTTCCCGTTTTCAATTACTTTTTGCCTTTAAATACTCAGAGATTTGTTTATAACTTAAAAAAAATAATCTCTGAAAAGTGTTGCTGTGAATTCTGAATCATTGGGACTTTCAGAAGCCTGATTGCTAAATAAATGGGCCTATAACTAACTGGAAGTTGTTGCTGGTTCTTTAGGTGACAGAATACATTCTGACATTTTACAGAACAGAATATGTAATGTTACTTCCCCAAATTTATTAGTGAATGAAGCCAAATTCAAAATAATTCATCTTGGACTTTAGAATGTAGTTCTCAACATGCAATCAAGTATATCAGAATTTTAGTGATACTAAAATGGTATGTATGATATACTACCTACAGGCTGGTATACTACCTACAGGCTAAATTTGACAACATAGTTGTCAAAATATCACACAAAATGAAGGTCTGAGCATTTAAAAATGTTGAGGTCTTCTTTAAAAGACCTTTGCTAGTTCTGTTCATTACAATAAAATCTTGAACCCTAAAAGAATCAGTTGTCCTTTGTAGTCAGTAGGTGAGTCAACCTGCATTACCAAGAAAAAAAGATCGAAGGGAAAATATTTTTTTTTTCAGTAAAATGTTAATACATCAGGAATGGACAGGAGTCATTTCAGTAATTTCTTCTGTCAAGAGAGGAAGGAGACATAGTAGGTTATTCTATTTAGGGACTTTTTTTTTTAACACTAGTCTTCCTGTTTTGCTGAGAAAGAATTCAGATGTTCATCTTTTTTTCTTTGTCATTGAGCAGGAAAAGTTACCAGGAGAAGCAGGTTCTTAAATTAATATTTCATACAGTTTTAGGAAATTCCTCCTACTATAAGTGAAGTAACTTGAGTCCCCTGCCAAAAGAAAAACCTTAATTTTTCACAATGGGCCATCTGTTTAACATTGAGTTGATCTTTCATTTTGTGAATTGATTTCAAGAGAGGCAAGATTTCTTCCTCGCGGGAAGACTGCCCTATTCTGAGCTTCGTAATGCACTGAATGATTTTAGTAACTAGCAGTGCTTTTCCCACATACACCCGCCTCCCCAAACTTAGGTTCATAGGTTTTTATTTGCTTCTATTTTGTTCATACAAGAAGCCTAAGTAGTTGGCACAAAATATATTTGCTTTCTTTGTTAACATGTGATTTAGTAAACTATTTTGTGGGGGCTTCTTAGATGCAGAGAGTTGTTAATCTTATTAATTTACTAACTCATTCATCCAAAATATATTAGAAACACTGTTATGTGCTTGGTACTCTGCTGAGCACTCGGGGTCCAGTGGTAAGCAAGCAGATGTGATTTTGCCCCCGGGAACTTCTACACTAGTTCGCGGCACATATCATCATCGATTTATGAGCATAGACCCTGCTCTTGTTTTACTAAATTTTCCATTTTTCCCTTGAACCTCCTTTCCGCCTCCATAAACATCCACTCAGCTGTGCATGTCCCTACATATTTGTACTTGAAGATACATAACATTTATGTGTTTTTTATTTGTATTAATGGTAGCATAGATCTGTTTATTCCTTACTTTTTTCACCTAGTACTGTTTTTAAGCTCTAGCCATCAAGGGCACTACTTCTGACTGCATAATATTCCATTGTCTGTATCCAACACATTTACATTAATTTCCCCAGTAATGGAATCTGTGTTGCTTCCTACACCTTAATATAAATAATGCTGCAATGAGCACCCTAGTATGTTACCTTAAGGCTAGTGCAAGTATTTCTTTGGAGTACTTAACCCAAGCATGGGATTCTGGGTCACAGGTAGACAAAATGGCTTAATAAGCAGTTCACAAAGGTTCCCGTTTCCCCCCATTTTCACCAGTATTTGATATTACTCAGTTTTCTAATTTTCGTTTTTCTTAAAGTGTTGAAGTGATATTTCTTGCATTTCTCCAATAGTTGGTGATAGTGACCTTTCTTCATATACTTGTTAGCTTTGTTTATCCTGTAAATCACGTATTCGTATCTTTTGCCCATTTGTTCTCTTGAGTTGTCTATTTTTTGTTTTTGCAGAAGTTCCTTATATTTTAATATTAACGCTCTGACAGTTTTGAATGAAGTAATAAATCATTTTTCCCATGCATTTTTTTCACTGAATTAGAAATCCTTTATATAAACGAAGCTAAATCTACCAGTGGTTTTTATCTTTTGTGGATTTTTTTTTAAGTTACATTAATTTTTCCTTTTAGGTCTATAATCCCTCTGGTTTTATATTCTATATACTGAGAGGTAGAGATCCAACCACTTTGCCTATGTGGTAAATTTCCTAGGACCATCTTCCAGGGATCCATCCTTTCCTATTGCTTTGCAAAACCAGCTATGTCATAGGAGATTCTCATTTATCCGTAGGTCTGTTTGTAAGCTCTGTATCCTGTTACTAGATCTGTTTGTTTCTGTGCCAGCACCAGTCTGTCTTTATTACTTGTCTTTGTGCAGTCTGTCTTAATACCTGGGAGGGAAAATTTCCAACTACCCAACAAATACATGAGTACTTATGCTCTTTCTTTGCCAAGTTACCTTAGCTTTCCAAAGACTTTATTTTTTCTAACAGCTTTATTAAGGTATAATTCACATACTATGTAATCTACTCATTTAAAATGTGCCGTTCGGTGGTTTTTAATATACTGTCAATAGAATTGTGCAGCCACCACCCAAATTAATTTTAGAACATTTTTCTTATCCCCAAAAGAAACCCCATACTCTTCAGCCATTGTTTCCCAACCCTCCCAGCCACCATAGCCCTCTATTTCTGTCTGTATAAATTTGCCTAGTCTGATAATAAATGACCTTTTGTGACTGGCTTTCACCTAGCATAATTTTTTCAAGATTCATCCTTTTTGTAGCATGAATCAATACCTGTTCCTTTTCATGGTGTAGTAATATCCCATTGTATGGATATAACACTTTTGTTTGTCTATTCATCAGTTGATGGACATTTTGGTGGTTATTTTGGATATTATGAATTACACCGCTGTGAACATTTCATGTGCAAGTTTTTGTGTGGATATATATTTTCATTTCTCTTGGGTGTATACCTAGAAGTGGACTTGGCTTGATCAAATGGTAACTGTGTTTAAGTTTTTAAGGAACTGACAAGCTGTTTTACAAATTAGTTGCCACCAACAGGTTCCAATTTCTCTAGATCCTTGTCAACCCTTGATCTGACCGGTCTTTTTTAACTATAGCCATGCCAGTGGGTATGAAGTGTTGTCACTGTGCTTTTGATTTGCATTTTCCTAATGACTAATCATGTTGAGCATCTTTCAGTGTGCTTACTGGCCATTTGTATATCTTTGGATAAATGTGTATTCAGATTCTTTGTCCATTTTTTAACGTTTTTTGTTGTTGTCCTTTTTTATTACCTAAGAAATTCGTGCATTTCATCAAAGTAATTTAATTTATTGACACTTTTTTTTTGTTTTAACTATGTAGGTCTGTCTTTTTCATTCAGTGTTTTGTAATTTGCTTTTCTCTTGATTGGTCTTGTCTGAGTACTCTTTCCACAAAACAGGGGTTATGGTTCAGGCTCCAGTCACCCTACCACTTAGAATTTCCACCACTTACCAGCTACCTGACCTTTGGCAGGTTACATAACTACTCTGTGCCGGTTTCCCCTAATGGTATAATGATAGTCCCTATATATGTCCCTAATATATGAAAATTGTTTCAAACAATACCTGACACTTAGTAAGTGCTCAGTGAATGATAGTTGCTGTTGGTAGTAATGGAAGTCTTTTCTGAGATTCAGGTTTTGGTGGGTCTCTTAATTTCTCTGTTACTTTTTGTTCTCTATTGTTGATATTGGCCCTTAATTTCTTTTTTCTTATTTCTTTGTGCCTACTCTCCATTTTGAGTTTAACATACAAGCTAGACGTTTGTAATGAATAACTATACTTAAGGTGTGTCCTACAAACTACAGTTTTTATGGTGGTTATATCTGAGTCATACTTACACTCATGTTTTTCCTCCACATTTCAAGCTTATCTGAACAAGTCAAGTGACTGGTGCCCCAGTACATTTTCACTTCTTAAATACTCCTTAACTCTTTTTCCAATCCTCTCTATATTAGTATTCTCCAGAGTTTTGATTTTGGATTGTTAGGGATATGGTTTGCTACCTTTTTTTTCCCCTTCATTGCTTACTCACAGAAAAAATACATACTAACTTTTTCTTTATTTGTCATACATAGCTCAGATATCTCCTAGAATCTTCTAAGATTTATTTTCCTCCTTGCTGGACTATTTCATAGAGAGTCTTGGTTTGGTAAACTTTCTGGCATTTTTATTCATTTTATTCATATAAAATTAGACTTAAAATTATCTACATTTAACAAGATATTTCAGTGATTTCAAAGATTCATTTGTGTCCTTGCTGGACTATTTTAAAAAGGGTCTTGGTTTGGTAAAAATATCTTGTATGCCTGCAGATATTTGTATTTTATCCTCATATTAAGATGATTATCACTATGTAAAATTCTAGCTTCAAAGTTTATTTTTCTCCTTACTTTAATATTATCCCTCCAATGTGTTGCTATTGAAAAGCCACGTTCATCTGATTCTTGTTCGTTTGTGGATAATTGGTTCTTAAGTATCTATTTGGGACTCTAAGCTATTTCAATCTGAACTTTCTTTACTTATGAGAAATTTTTAGATTATCTTAATTTTCTCCTCTCTATTTTTTCCCTGGGACTCCTCTGGGACTGATAATGGTATTTCTATTTTTATCCTCCTTAAATTTATTTAATATTTTCTGTCTCTTCCCTCTCCCCCTGAAAAATTCCATATTTGGGGATTCCTCTACCTTATCTTCCAACTCACTAATGTGTTCTTCAACTGTTATTGATTCTCATACCCACCAATTTCATTCTTTAATTCAGTAGTGATTTTTTTTTTTTATATCAGGGATTCCAGTTGCATTTTTCTTTGACAGTATTTTCCACATCATCCTTAAGTATCATTCTCTTTCTCTCTTTTTACAGATTTATTGTAACTTATTTTAAATCCTTGTTTGGTACAAAAATGCTATAAATCAATTTGTTGTCTCTTTTATGGCTTTTATGTACTCTGAGATGTCTACCATTTTCCCCCCTACAATTATTCACTGCCTTATCCCTTGAATATTTTGTTGCCAAGAAATAACTAGTAAATGACATTTTTATTCAGATGAGTTTTATATAAAACAAATCGGACTTAATCTAAATTTAACAAGCTATTTCAGTGATTTTTAAATTTTTCATCAAGAATAAATTGTCCTCAGTTACTTGCTCAGCTCTGATCATACTAAAATGTAGGATTATTGGTTTTATTATGCTTTTATTATTCCCACTTACAGAAAAGGAGTTTACTTTTTAAGCAAGTCTGTGTCGCGGCTGTATACCAGGTCTATTATTATTAGGAAGGCGATAATTTGCAAGTTTTTGTTATTAAATGGACACTAGTTACCTCAGTTTGAGGTAGTGGTGGTGGAAATAATTTCTTCTGCCACCAGGAAGAAAGTCAGGTTGTCTTTTCATTGGACCAGACCCTAGCACTGCGGCTTTTCTCCTGTGTGCTTCTCACCTTTGGTGTTCAGTCATCCGGGTCTACTTCAAAATTAACTTTATTATAGTATATAAAAGTCTTCAGGAGGTAAATTATAGGAACATAGTTTAGCTATATACAGTTTACTTATTAATCAAGCTTTTAATAAGCTGTTGTGGGTCACCAGTTGATGGTATGTAAGGTATTTGGGGGCGAGAATTAACCATAGGGAGACTATTAAACAGATAGCATTGCTATATTGTACCTTCCACCTCATCTTTTTTAAAAAAAAAAAAACCTGCTTAGCTGTGTCCTTGGTCAACACATTTTTTTTTTTTTTAATTTTATTGGGTAACAATGTTTTTTCCAGGATCTTCAGCTCCAAGTCAAGTGGTTGTCCTTCAATCTAGTTGTGGAGAGCACACAGCTCAGCTCCAAGTCCAGTTGCCGTTTTCAATCTTATTAGCAGGGGGCGCAGCCCACCATCCCATGTGGGAATTGAACCAGCAACCTTGTTAAGAGCTTGCACTCCAACCAACTGAGCTAACCGGCCTCCCTACCTCATCTTTTGACCAAGTCATCTTTTTCTCTGCAACTGACCCTTTGAACCCCCTTCCCTGCCATCTTCTTCACCAGGCCCTTTATCCTGCTGACCACAATAATAAATCTATAGCTAAATTCTGTAGTAGACATTGCCAATTTATCATAGTCTTTGCTGCCAAGCCCTGGGCACGCCCTCAGAATCCTTCTCAACACAGCACTTCAGGGATCCAATTAGAGTTAGCGCTAGAGATGACACCTGGTTGTCATTTCTGTCCTGACTCTTGTTCCATCCAGTTGAAGACATTAATATATTCAAACTCTATTTGCTTTGAAGGCTGAAAAGGAATAAAGGTAGAATAACAAGTAGAGATGTTTCCCAATGTCTAAGCGACATTTTTCTACCCTTCTCTTACTCATCTTTTAAAGCCTTTTATGTCGCCCCTACCCTTTTTTCTCTCTGTGTTATTTCTGCTGCTTCTTTCTACTTAATTAGTTCACAGTAAGGACTAAACATATTTGTGTTGGGCAATACAAACTAGATTTTGATTCAGTAGTAAGTGAAAAAGGCATTCTTTTCTTTCCAAATATTTTTGCCTCTTTAGTCATTCCTGAGATGACTTCTCCTCATTTTTGGTATAATGTACATTTTTTCCTATCTTTGTATTTAAATTTTTTGGAGAAAATTTGGTGCCACCAAACCTGAAAGGTGTGTTTTGAATACCTTCTTCCTAGAACTAAAGCAAAGATCTGCTACAGCTAAAAGGAGGTAGGAATTTGAGAAAGGACAAGATAGAAGGAAATGTTGATAGGGCAAACAAGTTAATGTGAGGTTAAGATACTTGGAGAGTGGGCCCTTCCTAAGTGAGCCAGTTATATGGCCGTTACTGTATTATATGCCTTAACTATATCATTGTATTTGTTCTTCTCAACCGCACTCTGTTCAGTGTAGGCATTGGCTCCACTTAAGAAGACAATGAGGGTCAAAAAGGTAAATAATTTGCCGAAGGGATCACAGCTAGTAAGTGGTAGGTTCGGGATTCCACCTCCCTTTCTGACTACAAACCTTTGTTTCTTCCCATCTATCCATTTAGAAAATTTTACCTTTACCAAATTTTACCTTTTTTCTATAATGGACTTTATATTATAGTCTCTTTAATTTGGATAGTTATTACATACATTTTAATGTTTTATAGGTTATTTGGGCCTCTGGCACTATTGCTGAAATGATACGCTCCTAGTACAAATAGTGCTCTGAGCCCTTGGCAGTGTACCCCAGGGATGCAGGACAGTGATTGACCCTGGTGTCACGTCCTGGCTCCACCACTGCCTCACCTGGTGCAGGTTTCTTCTCTCAGACCAACATACAGGGTCGTTTTGAAAATTAAACATAAAAAAAAGAAAAAAAAAGAAAATTAAACATAGAAATATGCATAGTACACTTAGCACGGCGCCTGACAAATAGTATATGCTTTATAAGTGCTATTATTGTAGATTTACTATGTTAAATCCTGAACTTCTCCATGAGTTTGAGAATTTTCACTGAGTTACACAGAAATTACAAACTAAAGGTATTTCATACCTTCTATGTTATTTGTAGAGAAAAAAAACAAATATTACTCTCCTCTTTGGACTATTTTTCATATTTTGGTTACATGCTATAAAATATAATCACTACTGTTTGAAACATATCATATAGTATTTGAGTCTTTCACCTAGTCAGAAATATTTGCCTCATCCCAGGATTTACAGCATTTCTAGGAACATCCCAAAAATCCGTTTGGGGGGATGATGATACTTGAAATAACAATAGTAGACACTGACCACTGGTGTCTTTGTTTTAAACCTTCTATTGTATGAGAATGCAGAATTCACATTCTGTGATTAAAACGTTTTCTGTCTCCTTTTCTTTTTCAGAAGATGAATAATCTTTCATTTAGTGAGCTATGTTGCCTCTTCTGCTGTCCACCTTGTCCAGGGAAAATTGCTTCAAAATTAGCATTTTTGCCACCTGATCCAACTTATACGCTAATGTGTGACGAAAGTGGAAGCCGCTGGACTTTACACCTATCAGAACGAGCAGACTGGCAGTACTCCTCTAGAGAAAAAGATGCTATTGAGTGTTTCATGACTAGAACCAGTAAAGGCAACAGAATTGCCTGCATGTTTGTGCGTTGCTCACCCAATGCCAAATACACTTTACTCTTCTCACATGGAAATGCTGTTGATCTTGGTCAGATGAGCAGCTTTTACATAGGACTGGGATCACGGATTAATTGTAATATATTCTCATACGATTATTCTGGATATGGTGCAAGTTCTGGGAAACCAACAGAGAAGAACCTCTATGCAGACATAGAAGCTGCTTGGCTTGCTCTTAGGACAAGGTAAATAGTAGTGGGAATTATTTTCCAAAATGTTACGTATAAGAATAAAATAAAAGCTTTTTTTATAACACGTGTTTTGAAGTACTAAATAAAGATTATATTTGCCATTATATACCAATGAAGAGTTAAACTTAGATTATAATTTAAAATTTTATGTAATGACAAAAAGATTTTTAATTCAGGCCACGTGTGTGTGTGTGTGTGTGTGTGTGTGTGTGTGTGTGTGTTAGTGCATATGTGTATGTGTCATTTTCTTAAAAATTTAAGCCAGTGACAAATGTTTGGTTTTATAAACTTGTTAGAGTGTGATATAAACATGTTTATTCAAAGTTGCGACATTTAAGGAGAATAAGAGAAAACAGTGATTTAGCTAGTTAACCATTCACTTGATCTATCATTAACCGTGTAAGAGACTGAATTGTTTTTGTTAAAACCCTAAAACAGGGTTTGGATGATTTTATGTAATTACCTCCTTGAAGATGTGACTTAAAGATGCCTTGTTCAGAACTATTTTTAAAGTATTCATTCTGTAAAATGGAGATTTTTACTTTGCGTTCTGGACTCATAAAATTTGGAGAGATGATCTCAAGCGAAAATAATGTTATGATAAATCATTTTAGTAAATTCTCTTACTATGTCAGTTATTCTTTGATTATAAGGATACATTTTGGGAAATTAGAAACTGAATCGTTTCTAGTCACCAGGATACTTATACATTTTCTTGAAAAATAATGCAGTTTTGTAGATTTGACTGTTTTTTCTCATTAGACAGTTTACAATAAATAGAAATAACTTAGTACAAGTTATTTATATTATACATTGGTAAGCTGCCTGACTTACAGAGTCTTTTAGACAGAATGTAAGGTACATAAAGAAAACTTACCATTTCTAATTTAATGTTTAAATGTTAGTGGTTTCAGTTAGTGAAGAACCTCCTCAATTTTGTTAGGAGGTGTAACCTTTTTTAGAAAATGTCTTTAGAACCATTTACCCCTCCCAGATACATTATAAAATTAAGCTCTCATAGCAAAGTTCTGTATAAAGCTGATTCTTGAATCAATTGAAAAGATACGAAACCATATATCTGATGAGTAAGAAAAAAAATAGATGGTAAGTAGTATAGGTAATGGGTAAGAAGTTTGGGGAGGTGGAAGAGGGGTGCAAAATGTTAAAAATACATAAACTTAAAAACCACCTTAAATGAACCTAAGTCAAAATCTGCTTCAGATATAGAGGTCAGTCCCCTCAGGCCTACAAACAAAGAAACAAAAATGAGTGCCCAGTTGAATGTACTTACATGTAATATAGTAACTGTCAGGAAAGTGTGATAATATTTTTTTAATAACAGATGTATTGTGACATAATTTACATACCATAATTCACTCTTTTGAAGCATGACTTAGGTGAATTCGTGTAGTTTTTGAGGATGCTACGTTAAAGCAGATAGCCTTCATTAATAGTACTTCTAAGTAACACAAAAGGATAACTTCATTCACGTAAAACATATAGTTCAGTGTTGTATGTTTATATAAACACCCTTGTAAATGGTCAGCTTAATTGTTTTTTCTTTTTTAATCTTGCCAGCTATCAATTTGAAGGAAACATTCTGAAATGATTTCTATTCTTGGTTAATTAATCTTTTTATACACACTTGATCAGTATGAATGAGGAAAAAGGACAGAATAGAAAATTCCTAAGTAGTCTCACATACCAGTTTAGTTGGCATGGAATTTCACATTTATATTTTTTGTCATGTTGAACCCTAAATGTGGTTGGAAGAGATAGTAAGTGTAGGTAGTCTTCGGAGATAGATTTAACTTCTCTGAGCCTGTTTCCTCATCTGATTAATGAAGAAGTTAAGTTAAATGATCTCTAAGATCCTTTCCAGTTCTGGAATTCTATCATCTAATAAAATGTATATAATCAGAATTCATGCCTTTTAGTTCCTTTATTTGATTAAAGCTAAACAGTTTGGGCTTAAATAACCAGGAGGGGAAAAATAAATAATGAATTTAAGTAATTATTATTTGAATGGTCTTATTTTCTAAATAAACTCTAATAATCCCAGTTTCTGAACTTCTGATCGATCAACAGAAAATACGGGACCAATATTCACTGTACAGCCTTACCCTACAGTCTTTGACATCATTGTCTGCACTATAATGGAAACAGCACTGGACTGAGAGTCAGGATACCTGGGTTCTAATTATAGGGCTGTCACTGACTTTGACTTTGACCATGTGCTCAGTAAGTAGCTGAACTAGATTAGACGGTCTGTACAGCCCTTTCTGACTTGCACTTCTCTGAAACCCCGTTACTGCCTTGAGTCCCCTGAGGCTCAGTCGGCAGCTGCCTCTGCGCGCTGCAGCCTGGCCGCTGCTAGCCTTAGCCTAAACTCCACAGTTGCCACCAGCAGTGCTGCTGTTCCGCTAACAGCAGCTGTGTAACCTCGGCACTTACACTGATGCCGCAAGGGTTCCTTTTCCTCATTTTTGTATTCCTGTACAGCTAGGCCTATTTAAAGAAAAAGCTTTCTGAGTTGACTTCCATTTAAGAGTCAGTCTGAAGTAGATGGAACCCAGACTCCGGGACATAGCCAAGTGCTTGATTGGGAGATACTATGGGGAGGTATGTCACCACTTGGGTAGTTCCAGTGGTCCTGTGCCCCTGGAAGGGGCCATGGAGAACACATGGGGTTTATCTTGCTTTTTCCTGGTAAATGTTCAGATAATTGGGAAAGCTCTTTTACCTTGTCAAAAGATTAGCAGCTGTTGTGCAAATGGCCCTTAGCAGCCAAAAGTAACTGCGGTCAGACTTCTAAGTAGAGAGGCATGTTTGATGTCACTCTAACCCTTAACCCCACATTCATTAGCTTCTGTCGCATCTCACTTAAACTTGCAGTTGGGGCAGTTTCCAGCTGGGGCAATTATACTGTAGGCAAGTAACAGTGCCTGGAACATAGTATGTATGCAATATTATTGAGTCAGTGAGTTTAAGTTTAAATCCGAGGCCTCTCTAAAGGGAGTAAAGCAGTACTCTGGAGATTTTAGCATGAAGTCTGTTCATAATTAACTGAACGATTTGGCATTTGGCATTCTCATTCATCTGTTTATCTTTTTAATCATCAGTCCATTTCTATGTTAAGTAAAGGCAAATTTCAATAAATAACAGTAATTTGCTCTTGCCTAATATGATGCATATATTTTATTCATTCCATACTGTAACTATGTCACATTTTCATCACTATAATCAACTTCAGAAAATAAAATAAGCCACTTTTGATATCTAGGGAAATAAAAAATGTTGTTACATTAAGTGGAAAATAAACACTACATATCCATTAAATTGCAATTCATTAAAATATTAGCGATATATGTCCAAATTTAGTCAACAATGTGAACTACTATACGAATATAGTAATATGAATATGAATAAACAATATGAATAACTATGAATTAATAACACTGAACTCCACAAATGGTTTAATCCATTTTTAAGATTGAAATTTTAAAAGACCTCAGCAATTATTTTTCCAAAAGATGAAACTGAAACAAATGAAATAAGCTAAAAGAGTAGATCTTACTACAGCATTAAAATATGATAGTGATGTCTAGCAAACTTAAATTTTCAATATAAATTTGTTGATATTATCTCATTCTAAATCATTGTTATAAAATTAAGTCCTTAGGAATGATTGCACATTTCATACCAGTCCAACTCTTCTTTTCTTTTTTTAACTCCTGGACTTTGTAGATATGGCATTCGCCCTGAAAATGTGATAATCTATGGCCAAAGTATAGGGACAGTACCATCTGTGGACCTGGCTGCTCGATACGAGAGCGCTGCTGTGATTCTTCATTCTCCTCTGACCTCGGGAATGCGAGTTGCTTTTCCTGATACCAAGAAGACCTACTGTTTTGATGCATTCCCAAAGTAAGTGTCAATGTTCAAAATACTTGAATTCAAAGAAACTTTTGAGGGAATTTTATTCCGTCGGTTGAGGTATTCGTGATACAACTCATTCAGCCATGAGCTTCTGTTTTACATATACTATAGACATTGTGAAAAATTCGCTTGTGAAGAAGGTGGTGGCAGGACACCAGTCAGGAGGCTGAGATGTTTGAGCAATAGTGATCTGGGTGAAGAGGGCTGAGGGCCTTTTACCCAAGAGAGCGGCCGGTGCTAGTACTAGAGGCGAGAGTAAATTTGAGAAATGCAATTGACAGAACTAAATGGCAGACTAGATGTAGGGTGCTAACAAGGGAACGTGAATATAAGTCCCGGGTGGCTGATGTAGGCTGCTAATGGATGATAGCGCCATTCAGTGAGGTACATGATGCTGGAGGAAAGAAACAAGTGGAGGGAAAATGAGACATGGGCGCATAAAAATGAGTGGATGATTTCTAATGATACCTGACTGACAGAAGTGAAATGCAAAAAAGTTGAGTCTTAAATGAACTAGAATAAGTTGCTGCCACAAAGTCTGCAAACATGCAGTGTTAGGCAAATTTGCAAAAAAGGCTGTTTCTCCTGCTGCTTCTGAAGACAGGATGGTTGTTCCCACCAGCTCCTCTTCATAGTTGGAGAAAATCGATGGCCTATTTTTCTCAAAGGGAAATGGCAAGAGGTGAGAAGCTGGCAAATTTCAGTTTTCTTTCCCTAGTAGGCAACAATACAAAGGATTTTTTGTATTGTTGATAATAGATGGATGGATGGATTAGATTAGATTAGATAGATAGATAGATAGATAGATAGATAGATAGATGATTGATAGATAGATAGATAGATAGATAGATAGATAGATAGATAGATAGATTTGATTAGATAGATTCGATTAGATTCGGTTAGATAGAACAGCAAGCGTCATTTCCAAAACAAATTTTTTTCATCATGAGCCAGTAAGGGTTCACTTTGTAGGGAAGCTTATGGAAGTACATGATCTTATCACCAGAACAAGCTGTGTGTGTATGCGGGGGGACTTTTAGTTTTTACACTTGGGGTTGGTTTTGGTTTTAGATAACGGTAGATTGGAAGGTATGTGCGTTATACTGCCTCTGTCTAGCTGAATAGTAGGGACGATGTGGAGGTATTTGGGGTACTGCTGTCGCCATAAAACACATCTCTGTCTAGCTCCCTCTTTCATTCTTAGACCAACAGAGAGGACAGCACTAACAGTAAACTGTTTGAAAAAGACATTTCTTTTTATTGTTTGTTCTAATTCCTTTCCTATTGAGCATTTGACAACAAATAATATACCCAAACATTTTTCCTTATCAAATGCAGTCTTGAATTACTTCATTGATGATTTGTCTCCTTTTCAAGATTCTATCCTCATTTTATAGTTAAAATACTTTCTCTCTCTCTCTCTCTCTCTCTCTCTCTCTCTCTCTCTCTCTCTCGGGATTTTTTAAAAGAGTTATTTGTTTGTAAGATTTCTTAAATCTCTGTAGTTTATATTTCCTTTGAGTTGCCTTTTTTTATTCTGATTGTTTTGATCTCTGTCCTTTTTTGTTGTGTGTATGTATGTATTTATTTATTTTTAATAAATTTTATTGGGGAATATTGGGGGACACTGTTTTTCCAGGGCCCATCAGCTCCAAGTACAATCGTCGTTTTTCAGTCTTTAGTTGCAGGGGACGCAGCCCACCATCCCATGTGGGAACTGAACCAGCAACCCAGTTGTTCAGAGCTTGCACTCTAACCAACTGAGCCATCCAGCCGCCCCTGTCTTATATTTAAAGTGTTCTCTTCTGATGTCTGATAATTTTTGGTTGTCTGCTGATAGTAAGGGTGAGGGACTAAAGTGCTGATCTGAAGCAGATGATTGAGGCTTTTGGGCTGTGAGCTCTAGAATGATCTATTCAAGCCAGTTAGTTGGGGATCCCCACCCCACTCCCACGTCAATGTTTATATATCTTTCCTCTTAAAGTGGCTGCAGTCTCCAAAGAAGACTTTCTGAAACTCCCCTTGGTCGCTGAAGGCCTGGCTGCCGGCATTCTGGAATCCCAGTGGGGGAAAAGGTTCACAGCAACCTGCATGCGAATGTCTGCTTAGTCTTTGATGAATCTGCCCTAAACTGTGTCTGCCAATCCCATAGTCCATAAATCGGCCAGTTTGGGGTAGAGAGCAATTACCCAGCTGCCAAAAGAAGGGGAAAGAACCTGAGGGAGAGGGACCTAAACTATTATTTAAACAAACTTTAAACAAATTCTAAGGTTTCAATCACCCCCTTCATCCTGCTGTCATTTCCTAGCCTTCTGGGGTGTTCCGTGGTGTAAATTGGATTGGGTCTTCACTTTACCTTCTGTCTTCTTAAAATTGTGTTTTCTCCTATCTGTTTTTCAGCTCCAAGATTTTATATTTTACTACATTCACTCTATTTTTGTGAGTTAGTACCCTAAAACAAAAATATTAAAACATTTTGCTGTCATATGAGTGCAGAGAAGTATGAAGTTAAGCACCTATTTGAAATGGTCCTTAGTTTCCTCCTCTCCTTGCCATCTAAGTTTCTCTGTGTGAAACATCAACATTGTAGAAAGTTGGAGTAGGGTGATGGTAACACCATTGAGTGATTGATTCCCTCAAAACAGGTACATGAAGTTAACTTCCTCAGATAGGCTTAAGGTAGAGTATGTAAAGGTGACTTTTGAATCTTATTTGAAATCCAAGGGGTATCCATGCCTCATGACTCGATTCAGATTGTTCTATGTTTAAATTCTCTCTCTGACATAGCACACGAAAATTTGTTTCGTGTTCCTTTTCATAGTTAATTCATTGATTTCTACCCCTCCTCTTTTCCTACAGCATTGACAAAATCTCTAAGATAACCTCTCCAGTATTAATAATTCATGGGACTGAAGATGAAGTCATTGACTTTTCTCATGGCCTCGCGTTGTTTGAGCGCTGCCAAAGACCCGTGGAGCCTCTGTGGGTTGAAGGGGCAGGTCACAATGACGTGGAACTTTACGGACAGTACCTTGAAAGGTTGAAACAGTTTGTGTCTCAGGAACTGGTAAATTTGTAAAATATTCTGTAAATTTGCATACCGGGTTTTCTTTTGCTGAACTGCACTCTTTGGTAAATAACATAAAGCCTGAAGGTTTTGTTTACAAATCAGGTCAGTTGCCTTCATAAATGTACAGGTAATGATTTGTTAACAGACTTAATGAAGGTTTTAATTACCAGAACTAGAACTGGAAATAACAGTATCATGCAGTCAGGCTGTGTAATTTATATTTTTTCTGTGAATTTTTTTTTAAACATCAAGATGAGTACTGTATGGAATTTTAATTCTGTAAAATCAGATGCTGTAAAAGTATTGCCAAATGCTTTTGCATATGAGAAACAAATTTATAAATATTTTTAAAACATCTCAATGTACTAAATATCCTGGTATACAAATGTAATATTCTTTCGATAAAAGGCTGTATATCTAAAATAATTCAAGTACTCATAATAGAATAAACTGTAAGAAAACACACAAGTTCACTAAAGATGACCTAAACCCTGTTGTACAGGGATAGAGGTTTAAATGGTGATTTTATTGTAAAATACATTGAATTTTCTGTATTTCCTGGTTATCATACATTTTCTCCTTTACAAAAAAATGATGTAAGTCTTAATTTTTATGCTATCTGTTAATTTACCAACTAGTTACCTTGTAAATGAGAAGTCATAATAGCACTGAATTTTAACTAGTTTTGATTTATAAGTTTGGTACTGTGAGGCAACTACTTAAAATTTTTATTTTAGTTATTTAAAAGGCATTTAGAGCTTCAAGAATGATTTTGTATGCAATGTTTTAAATTTTGACTAATCTCGTACAATTATAATTGCAGTACTCTTCGATATAAGACAACCTGAAAGTCCATTACACGTTCTTCAAGACCACAAACAGACTGGCTTTGGTCCCTTTCCACTTTGGCTTTTTTTAAGAATAGGACCTATTGTTTTGGATTACTATCTGAGAAATTCATGGATTCACTCCTGGATGCAGGAACTAAGAAAACATTTAATTCATAACTTTTATAATAACCAATGTAGTAAAAAATAAAGTTCACACACAAAACTAAGTTGCCTTTCCTTGAATGAATCTTGCCTGAATAAAACAAAGAAAGAAAAATAAAAATTAAATTAACGGTATGTAGTCTAATTTGTAAATGAATGAATATTGAAATAATACACACTGTGGATATATTTTAAGGCCTTATGTAGTTTTAATTGTTCTGCTTGTTCTGTGGTTATGTCTAAGACTATAGTATATGATTCTCTTCAAAGTATATCAAGTATTGTGAATGCTTCGGTTCAGATGTGTCAAACTAACAGTAAAACAACAAATATACCACTCAGCCGTGCTTGCTTGCCTTCTTCCATGCTCCCCACATCCTACTATAAAGAGTGAAAAAAGATAACATTCATCTTAATAGAACATATTTCTGTAGTTTTCTTAATTTATCATCAGTTCTTTCTTTTAGAGAGGTTTTTCCTTCTCAAGATTGTCTTGGAGCCTATATGATTCCTTCCATGTACAACATAAGCCCCAGAATTTAGCTAAGTATTTTATTTGATTACCTGGGGAAATCAAAATATTGATCATACTAATTCCATATTCACTCAACAAATATTTATTGAATGTCTAAATCGTGCAAAAACTCAATGCCAGATAAAGATAGGCATTGACCAAATCCTCAGACTTCACAGCTAAGGAGACAGATACCTCATTGCACAGGTATTACTATTGGGTAAGGGCTGAAGGAGATTAGTAGGGTGTTATTATAGGTAAAAGGTACTCCTGGGAGAAGAGCATGGGGAGAAGGGCAAGGAAGAGTCCCGTGAAGAAGTAGTATTTGAACTGAGCTTTGAAAGATGACTAAAAAATGACAAAACCTGGGTGGCCCCAGGAAAAACATTCCTGGCCGAGGGGAACAGTATATGGAAGCATAGAGGAAGGATGATACATTTGAAATAGAGTAGACTAGCTACAGGTCAAGGGGAAAGGATAGCATAGCCATGAGGCTAGCCAGCTAGCTAGCAACACAATCATATATGGTATCATAAGCCCTGATCACTGTCCTGGAAACAATAGAAAGCCATTGATTGAAACAGGAAACTGCATGTGTCAAGAGTTTGCAGACAAAATGAATCTGTAGATTTTAGCTTGCTACAAATAACATGTAAGCCAACTGTTTAAAAACTGATATAATCTTAGGGTGTGGAAAAATTCATCATGGAAGAATAATTTATATATACCAGGGGCGCCAAAAAAAATGTACACAAGTGGACACTTTGGCCAACGTTGCTCAAGCAGTAGTTCACCGTAGTCAGAAGATGGTCACCACTCTGAACACCTCTTGTCGTTGCAGAAGTCAAATGTGACTTGTATTCATCTTTTGTTATCAGTATATATTGAATACTACAATTTTAATAGCTTTTTCCTTTCTTAACGTGTATACATTTTTTTGGCACCATCTGTATATATAAAGTGCTGGTCAAACCACATTTGCAATGTTAATTTCATTTCAGGATGCAGTGAAAGGATATTCACGAATGAGAACAAATCCTGGGGAGTTTTACAAGTTAAAGTCCCATAAACTGAAACCTAAAAACTGAAGAATTACTTTACTAAGGGATGCTAGCTGTCTTCAAATATTTGAGAAGCATGTACAATTTATTCTTTTGACTCTCAAAGTAGAATGAAGTGAAAATTGCACAATGACAGGTAAGAGCTCAGTGTAAGAAAGGACTTTATGGTTATTTGTCCAACAAGGAAAGCAATGCCCTCCGAAGGATTAATGACTGGAGCAGAGCAGAAGTTGAATTGACATTTGTCACAAGGCTACAGAAGAAATTTCAGATTAAAATGAGAAGTTGAACTAGATGGACCATGTATAAGACCCCTTTAAGATTTTATATTAAAAGATTATATTTCATTAGATTTCTTCTATGGACTCCGCATCACTTGCCCTGTGGCATTAGAAGATAGTATTATGCAGAAGAATTGAATGGGCAATCAGACCTGGGCTCTTCTCAACTGACACAATTAGCTCTGACGTTGGCAGGTTACTTCTCTGGACCACCATTTTCTTCACTAGAAAAGATGGAACTGATTGATTAACATAATCCCCTACTTTGCTAATGTAAAATGAAAATCTCTCAGCCCCACTCATATCATTTTTTCAACCCTGGCTAGAGTAGACCCAGATAACTTATTTTGATATTTGCTTCTTGTGCATACCAAACATGGTGTAATTTGGATGGTAACACTAGTCCTGAGAAAATGGTCAGCAGTATACATTTATTCCTGCCATCTTACAAGTACAAAAGCAGAATAAGAACTTTAATGAATTCATTTATCATCTTCACACTTTTCCAGATTTCTAACTTACTCAAGTTTACCAGTTCTATCTCACCCAAGAATATATATCGCAGTCATTTTTTCTCTTGATTTCTGTGCATATATTGGTGTTGCTAATTTTAAGAAAGCTTAATAAAAATGAATTTTTAAAATTATAAAATTACATTGTCATGTAAATAGGGTATTTGTAGTGTGTTTAGACATTTCATATGACAAAAGTAACTTTTCAACAACAGGTATTATGGTAAGCCAGATAAACTCATAAATCTTAAAACTTTAGATATGATAATAGCCTAATCCTTTTATTTGTGAGGAAACTCGAAGTGACTTTGCCAGTCTACAATCTAATTGTCAACAGTTGTACTGTCTCCTCTTCACCAAATTTATCTGGACTAATATACCAAAGATCCTTTTGAACTATAATACAGTGTAAGCTTTTTTGCTCTCCAATGTTCATAATTTTATTTAGCTCCTAGATTTCTCCTTATCAGCTGGTTATTCATTGAATGATAGATTGGTATGTTGTGCCTTTCACATTTCTCAAAATTAATGACTTGTATATTTAACACTAATTCATTTTACTAGACTCAGTAACAGCTATTTGGTTGTGTTAAAACCTAGTGAAAATAGTAACTATAGTCAAACAAGTGTTTACTTCAACAGCACATTTACTATAAATCATATAACATGCCAGGAATAAGCAGTTAGATTGAATAAAGTACCAAAGCAGTTACTACTAATTGGTGATGGATGGGGCTTTTTGGTTTATTCTTTGGTTTAAAACAGGCAATCTATTCAAATACTGTGATAATACTGTGCATCCTAATAATAATGTACGCCCCAAATGTCTTGTAACCAAAAAGAGAACTATTCATACGATACTTGGAATTGTGTTTTGAGTTAAATTCACAGAATGGAGAGAGAAGACATTTGTCTATTACATTTCTAAATGGATTGTGCCTCTGAATAGTTGAATGAGTAATACTAAGGAAGGAAGTAAATATCTTTAGCCTAGAAACGACCCACTTGACATTAGAGTTAAAAAAAAAAAAAGGAAGAATAGTCTTCATAAATGTCTGTGAGCTAAAAGGTGTTGAACTCTTCCTTTCATAAGAAGCCAGAGGGACTTGAAATTATTTTACTCCATGTCCCCTTGTAGGCCATGTACTGACTTTCGTAATACTATTATAACATCTATAGAAAAGTTTTAATGTGTATTTTAAGAAATGAGATCCTTGTATTAGAAAAATAGGGGGAAATGCTTTTTTGAATCTGATTTTATCTGCTGATAAAATTCAAACTTCAGTTTTCATACTACCATTGTACTAATTCAGAGTTGAATTTTTTTTCCCCAAAAATTACTGCTTAAGGCAGTATATTGAATTGAAGAGGTAAGAAGGATAGCAGGTAGGTTTATGGATATAGGGGCATCTGAGTCAAAAATTTTAAATGTACTATTCTTTTCCAAATTACTTGCAAAGTATGGTGGATTCATAGACTATAAATCAAAACTTCTCATTAGCATTTTACATTATAACTCTTACTCAGATGCTACTTGTATGTATAAACAATTTCAAATTATGTAAATACAAGTTTAAAACCAGTGAAATCCGAAGCTATCTATTATATATTACTTTACCAAAGTTCAAGATTTTGCTTTTTTTTTCTTTGTAGTTTTTTTGAGTCTGGAAGTCTGAGTTCCAAGCCTTCTAGGTCCACCGCTAGAAGATAGAGTGGGCAGAAGGGAGAGATACAAGAAAATAACATAACCCTGAATACATATCATTATCAAGAATGATAATTAAGTTTGCTAAAGTATCCAATGTAATACCAAGTCAAAAAAGAAAGATATAAATGCTTACACCTCCATGAAACAATGTGACTGCCTATGGAATGAAACCAGGAAGGAATAAATACAATAAAAAATGATTGTGTCGAGGTAGGATTATGGGTGAGGTTTTTCCTTTTCTGAGATATCTTTTCTGTTATGTTAATTTTTCTTAAAAAAGAGAGAGAAACCTGGTTCTTAACTTTCACTGTCAGAAACTGGTTCCTAAGTCCAGGTTTCTGAAATCAGGATTCCATTACAGACCAAGGAGAAGTAACACATTTTTAGCCTGGCTGTCAGAGCAGCACAAAAAAAGTAGCAAAAAGAAAAGGGGATTCCTTATATTGGTGATGTTGAATTTTTGGGTTTTGTTTTTTGGGTTTTTTTGACAGGGAATGTAATGAATTGTATAATATCTGAGACTCTCATTGTCAAGTCTAATGAAAGTATTTTCTAGACAATGCCTACATATTACCTCTTAATGTTACAAACCCAGCAATGCATTGTTATTAGTTTACCATCTATAGTCATTTCCTCAGCCCACTACAGCTTTGCACACATTTACCTCATTTGTGCTGTTGGCAAATATATTACATTTCTATATGTTAGAGGCCCAAATACATATACATGTGTACACATTTTTTTAATGAAAATGCATTTTAAATCAGTTAAGAAAATATACATTTATGTTACATAATTACCTTCACTTTTGTTCTTGCGAATTTCTGTTACTGTCTGGGATCACTTGCTTTCAACCTGAAGAACTTCCTTTCTTATTTCCTGTAAGATGAATTGGCTAGCAACAAATTCTTTTTTTTTTTTTTTAAAGATAGCTTTGCGGGATATAGGATTCGTGGTTGACAGTATTTTTATTTGATATGCTTTTCCACTGCCTTCTGGCTTCCATTGGGCTCACTTGTAAGTGACAGATTATTTTTCTGTAGCTTTTTTCAAGATTTTCTCCCTGTCTGTGACTTGAAGCTTTTTAACTATGATGTTTCTATTTGTGGGTCTCTTTGCATTTATCCTTGGAGTTCATGGAGTATTCGTGATGTGTAGGTTATTGTTTTTCTATAGATTTGGGAAACTTTTTGCCATTCTTCAAACATTTTTTTTTTCTTTTTCTCCTCTCTGTTACTCTCAGTTCAAGGGCTACAAGGATTACAGAATTAGTCATCTGCTCTTATGTTAATAGTCCCCAGGCTGCTTTACCTTTTAGGTTCTTATGTTTGCTTTATAATTGCTCAGTTGTCCTTTCACACTGTTAACTGTCACTACTTGCTACTGTGAGCTGCTTTCTCCTGCCTATCTTGCTGTTTCTGTTTCCGCTCAGATGATCTAGCAAACAGGTAACTGAACTCATTAAATTATGTCTAAATTAAGACCATAATGGCTCTGCATAAGGCCCTGAAAGTTACATAAGTTATAGCCAGATAGACAAGAGCAAGGCTACCCACCCCAAGGTAAGTAAGCATTAGTTATTGGCTGCTCAAGAGGCTGGCTTCTGTCTAGAAGATTTGGATTTCTACGGTTGGCTCCTAGGAGCCAGCTTCTCTGGAAAATGTTACTGCTATAGTCTTCTAAAAAAGTCATGTATTTTCAAGAAACAGCAACATACCATCTCCAACTTTTGCCAGTGTTGAAACAGTAGCTTCTAAATGACACCACCAATCTAAGAAACAGAGGGAACATAGGAAATGACGGTATGCATCAATTGGCCTTGAGTTTAGCACTATTTAATAGCCATCATTGACCAAGATGATGGAATTGCAAGTGTTCTCTTTAGAATCCTCGAGACAAAAAGTTGAGCAGTTGCAAACATTAGGGGATATGGAATAGAATTTAGCAAATATGCATAATCAGGATAAAGGCACGGTAGGTAAAAATACAGCCCAAACACCCTGTCAATTAAGGAACATTTTGCAATTCATGAGCTACCTGGAGCATAACATTAAAAAAAAACAAAAAAAAAAACAAGAACTGGGTTAATAGTTAATTTGAATATGAGTAAAGAGTGTAAAATAGTTAATTTGAAATGAGTAAAAACTGTTTTTTGGTTTTTTTAATCTTGTATTTATTTCAAGAGTGTTTTTCCAGGAGCTCCAAGTCAAATAGTTGTTTTCAATCCAGTTGTGGAGGGCCCGTTCGGGGGTTCCGCCGGCAATCTTGTTGTTAAGAGAACTGTGCTCTCACCAATTGAGCTAACTGGCTGCCCCAGTGGAATTTTGAAATGTTGGAAACAGCTGTAATGGTGGGAGTATGAGAAGGAGTTAGTCTTGTCTCTTCAACAGTTTTAAGCCCTTATTTTGGCCACATTGGTCTCTGTATTTTTGTGCTTCAAAGCCTAAGAGAAGTAAGCAAAACATAATGATAAAGAATGTAAAAGGACACATAAGGAAAGCCTAACAATAGCTTTTATGTCTGTACCAGTGTTTTGGATCCTTCCCAATGTTTCCCAGAAGTCATCTACTCAAAGCCCCACTCCAGGAAGACTTGGAGTGAAACGAGACATACTGGACTGTCTATATCCCTTTTAATTCTACCAGTTCTAGGTAGTTCTCTAAACATACTGTCATGCAGAGTACTGCAAAGAAAGAAGATCCCCAGAGACAGGCCTTCCACATTACAGATCTACCCTCCAAGAAGCTATCTGTTACCTAATCACTGTTAGATTGAAAATTTCTGAAGGACAGAGAATGCATTTCTCCTATTCGCACAGCTGACCCTTGAACAAGAGGAAGAGTAGGGACGTTGTTCCCCTGTTCAGTCAAAAATTCCAGCATAATTTTTGACACCCCACAAATTAACTACAGCAGTCCTTCACATCCTCGGATTTAACCAACTGAGCATCAAAAACAGTATTTTTAACCCATAGTTTGGAATCCGCGGCTGGTAATGGGAAGGTAGTGTTTTTTATCCGCGGTTGGTTGAATCTGCAGATGAGAAAGCTGGGATATGAAGGGCCAGCTTTATTTATTGAAAAAAAAATGTGTGTAAGTGAACCTGCACAGTTCAAACCTGTGTTGTTGAAGTATTGACTGTATATCTACTCTTCCCTTGGTCACTGAAAGCTTCCTGACAACTGAGTTCATACTGTATGAGAAGAAAATATTCCAAAGAGGTAAGACTTCATTTTTGTTTTTCATTTCAAAGTTTTAAGTCAATAGGATAGCCTCATGATTCGAAGCTGTGACTTTATATTTTCTTGTTGTATCTTTAAATCATTATATTAGAGAAGAAAATAGCCAAATTAATAGCACCAGAGGGGAGTGGAGGGTAGCTAGCTTTCAAAACCTTAAACATACTAATTGATCTCTTGGAGCCACAGATTCATTATCAGTTAAAGGTGGGTATTAATAATATATGCATTCTGTTGACCTTGGAAGTTTACTATAAAGATTAAATGATAATCTTAAATGGGATTTTTTTTCCAGTGTTCTAAAGAAATATAAAAATATAAGGGGTTGTTTAGGTGCCAAAGATGGATCTGCATCGAGAAATGAAGAGGATCAGGCCATGAATTATAATACTTTTAGATAATTTTTAGGAAGTGCTTATTCTTCATAATGTGCCAATTTAATAGCAAATTTGCAGAGAACATTTGAAATCCATGCAACTCTGTGATAAAAGCTGGCCCATTTTTTTAGCCATATTCACATGACTGGCAGAATCTAAAGCAGCCAAAAGTTCCTGTCTGTCCTGCTTTCAAAATGGTCCTGCCAGGAAGCCGGCAGCAGCTGGATGAGCTGTGGCAAATGACAGCAAATGCACCTTTTGTCCTGTACCATCCTGCCCTGCTCGCGTGACACTTTGGCTCCAGATGTGTCCTATTGTCCCCAAACATACTGCCTTTGTGTTCTGAGTTTTGAGAGTTAAACAAGGAAGGCTGAAGGTAAGACAAATAACACTGCGAAAGCTGAAAGGAAAATCCCATAGTTATGGAAAAGATTTAATCTGTCATGACAAATCTTTAAAGCTCATTTTTCTCAAAAGAAATCCTGAATACATTATTTCAATCTCAGTGTTTCTCTGCTGGTATAAGAATTACTGATTCAAATTAATTGGTTACAGGTTTGATGTCCAACTTTTAAAACTGAATAAATTACTAGCATGTTATAAACAATATGATTTAATTTCTTATGGAGGATTTAAAAATGTACATCCTTTGAGTTCTTAACATAATATTACGTTTCCCTTTATAATGAAAATTTAAAAAGACCTACAAAAAGCTTTATATCTTAACCAAGTTCTTATCATAATCTGCATTTTATGTTATTTTATTATAATGTGTTGACTTCAGAATCATTCCTTTGCTTTATTCAAGAATCAATGGATTTAGATGGAAGAATGGTTTTAAAATTTAATTTTGTGATTAGTTTTGGGTGTACCAAACAACATAATGATTAGACATTTGCACCCCTCACAAAGTGATAACCCCACCAAGTCTACTACCTCTCTGACATCATACATAGCTATTATAATGCCATTGATCATATTCCCTGTGCTATACTTAACATCTTGTGACACACACACATATATATTATTATTATTATTATTTTAAATTATAGTTGACATTCAATATTATATTAGTTTCAGGTGTACAGCGAAGTGATTAGGCCTTTATATAATCTATGAAGTGATCCCCCCGGTAAGTCCAGCCCCTAGATGGAAGAATTTTTTAAAACAGCAGTTCAACCCAGACGGGACAATCCCATTAAAAGGATTGTCCACACAGAGTTACCGTTCATTTACCCACCCTGAAACACAAGCTAATTCATACAAAATCTACATCCAACTGTCCTGAAGTTCTCCCAATACATCTCAGTGGTTACTTCATTGAAATAAGCTCATTTTGCCAAAATTTTGGAAAAAGCGGAAGAGGAACTTTGAAACTACTTAATGAAGCAAATATTCCTTCCACTACATAACATAACATAAAATGTGCATAAATGAACAGATTTTATTTTACTTAAACTTTGTACATGGTTTGTGTTTTCTGATTCCAAAAGCTGATACCTATTTTTTTTTTTAATGAGGTTTTAAAATACTGTTCTAGCTTGTATAGTCCTAAGAAAGAGGTTTTTAGATTGGGGTCCAAAAATATTCTCCATCACCCACACTTGTTAATTTTCCTACTTCTATGCCTGACCCATCATAAAGCTCTGCGAATTCCCAAAATAAGGAAAACGAACTTAGAATAATCGAAAAGAAGTATATGTAAATTTATGAGATAGTCTCATGGAGGAGATAAAATTTATTCATCCTAAAGTGGTCAATTCAGTTGATCAGGTTACTTTTCATATCTGGCTTTTCCACCTGCACAATGCTGCTTATATCAAAGAATTATTAGATATCCCTATGAGATGATATATGTGAAAGGGCTGTTAAAAGTGTAATGCTATATTCAATTCCTATGATGATGATGATGATAGAAAAATGAGTATGATACTATGACATAGTCCATTGACACTTCCCATCAGATGCTGTTCGTGCCTCACTTATATGCCTTCACTCTTACCACTCCAGTGCACACAGGTCCAATTCTTAAAATTCTTTAAAAAACAACCAACAAAAACAAGTTATCTTACTAGCTGTGTGACTTTATGCAATCCTGTCTATACCTCATTCTCCTCAGCTATAAGTGGTTGCTATTTAACTCCTGTTCAGCCTACTTTACTGGGTCTTCTCAAAGATCTAATAAGATAATACATGTAAAAGAATTAGATAGATTAGATAGATAGATAGATAGATAGATAGATAGATAGATAGATAGATGGATGATAGATGGATCGATGGATCGATGGATCGATGGATCGATGGATGGATGGATGGATGGATAGATGATGATGATAGATAGATGATAGGTAGATAGATAGATAGATCTATAGAAAGATATTCACATAGGCATTATTGTTGTAATTATGAATTGAGGAAAGTTTCAAGACATTAGTTGAAATTGAAGTGAAGAAAGAAAGCATTCCAGGTTGGAGCAGGTGGTTCATTACGGGAGCAGTGTTAACAGATCAGCTAGACTTAAAAAGAAAATCTGTTTGCAGAATAGAGAAAAATAATGCATAGAACTTTAGCCAATTTCTTTCCTGTCCGGTCTGAAGTGTGGGGTGGGTTCTATGTGATAGGCCGTGGGAGCCATAATATGCTGTAGAAAAGGAATACAGAAGGAGAAAAGAGGTTAACAAGATTACCCTAGACATTGCTTAGAAGACAGAAGGACCAGAGAAGCAAGGAATCCCTGAAAAGCAATATAATTTCCTGGCTTCTCTATTCTTACCACTGTTTCACATCGCCACATACCTCTGCAGTTTGGGAGCGGCTAAGCATGAAGCCCTCTTCACATTTTTCTCTATTACATTTCCTTGATAGGAGATATTTGAACAAAGAAAATCTGGTAGTATAATAACTTTAAGTCCCAGGAAGCCCCTAGTAGTACAAATCCCTTGTAGGGGCTTGTTCTTAGTGTTTCTGCCATAGCTGGACAGAGGTAAAATTGGCAGACAACAGAGACAATTACATCTAAAAGAAACTTTGGATATTAAGTAGTTCAGTGCTCCCAACTTTGCAGATGAAGAAATGGTGATCCAAAGTGGACAGGCATTGGTCCAAGGTCATACATACAATCTGATACGTTAGGACAACAACTCTGTTTATGTTTCCTAGCTCAAAGTTACTGCAATATAAGTAGAAAGAACATGGAGTTGCACAGAATTAACTTTTTGTTTCTTGTCCTCTTAGAAAATTTGGACATATTACTTGTGTAATATTAGTCTGTTTTCCATCTTTAAACTTTGCATTCTAATAAATACCTTACAGAGTTATTTGGAGGATAAAATAAAATGGAAAATGTGATTGCAGTGATGTTCTAGTAAATAGTTAACAGTAAGCTCTTGGAGCCAATGAAAGAAACATGATTTGTAAAATGTGATGATTATCATGGTATAACTATTCCTCCTGCTGTCAATTTCAAGCTTCCAACAGTTTAAAAAATGGCTGGCATGCTTCCCAAAAATCTAACAATTGCCTCTCACAAGCCCATATGAGCTGGCACAGGCTGGCTCCAGCACACCACAGAATGGAAATACTTGACATACAGTAAATACTCAATAAATATTAGTTGCCTTCTTAGCTTCACAGGGCACAGGTTCTTCCTACCATGCCACATAACTATTGTTTGATGAACACTATCTCTTTGAACTCCCGAAGAGATGAGAGTCATTGTTGTAATAATCTGTAAATAAAACGAACCTCATGTGAAGATGCCTGCATCTGAAGGTATATTTGAAATGCTCTTTATACAATACAGGACATGTGAAGTGCCCGGAAATTCACCTTGCAGGATCCTTGTGACTTCATAAAGAGATCGACTAACATTGTCTACAGCAGATAAAACTGGAGATTATAAAACAGAAGAGATAATGGTGATTTCAAATAAGAACTTCGAATGAAAGGCAGATAATTGAACAATAATTGAGCTCTTTTTCACATGGGCAACTCTTGTAGCATATGAGTAGAAGTAGTGACACAGTTGGTGTTTCTTAATGAGTCCCCTGAATAATGCAAAATAAAGCAGCTGTCCTATTTGTATGTTTTCTTGCTTGCTTTAAAGATGCACTATGGACTTCCATTTCTAGCCAAGAAGGATTAACTGGTACAGGATTACCCTCCCCCTGTAAACAATTAGAAAACTGGAAAGCATATATGAAATAACTGTTTTCAGATATCAGAACCATTATATATTTAAGATTGCGATTCCCGAGGGAAGAAAAACCACTGAAGTGAGCTTCATAGCTTTCCTGGCTTTCTTTCTGGAAGTAGGGTTGCCAGGCAAGCTACAGATGCCTCGTTAAATTTGAATTTCCAATACATAATTAATTTTTAAATTATAATTATGTATAAAAATGCAACATTGGATTTTTGTTAAATCCGGCAAACCTACCTGAAGACAATTTTTAAACTGCAACAAGGGGAGAGGAAACTCAAATGGTGCATACTAATTTCATTAGAGTAAGGAGACAGAAATTCTACTTTTGTGAGACTGAGGTAGCTAGAATTTCCAAGGCAAAATACTATATGGAAGCAAGCTGAACAGAGAAAGAACTCCAGAAATTTTCACATGGGTCCTCTTGGTTTCTTGGCTGAATATTACTCTGTCTATGCATACGGTGAAATTCCACAAGGCCAGACAAAGAATAAAGACTGAAGCATTCACACAGGACTTGGAGACTTTTGAATTCCATCCATCCAGGTCAGAGAGATTTCTTGAGGCCATCAAAAGAGATCTGAGAAGGGTCACACATGAGGAGTAGGGCTACGTTGGCACTAGAATAAAGGCAAAACTAGACAAACAGTAACAAAGCTTTAAACCAAGTCTCAAGAGAATCAAGATTATCTGCAAGTAAATTAACTGCTTGCTGAAACAAATTTCAGCACTTTATAAAGAGGACGATGAAATCTCAACACTCAACGGTGTAATATTTATAATGTCCACCTAATCAAAAATGACTAGATATGCAAAAAAGTAGCAAATGATGGCTGGAGAAAAATCATAGACAGACCAAAAATGACTGAAATGATGGAATTAGCTAACAAGGAGTATAAAACATTTTTGGGGAAATATGTTCGAGGATTTAAAGAGAAAACAAATAAAAGAAGAAAAACAAAACTATGAAGATATAAATTGGGCAGATGACTTACAGACTGATATTGGGTACCATGAGTATAAACCATCTAATAGTAGCACATGAAGGCAGGAAAAAAACTGTCTGACTCATCATTTGCTACAGGACATCCATAGAAAAAGTGGGGGTAATCCAGAGAAGATTGTATTTCTACTAAAGAGTTCATTTTCAAAGTTCACAAGAAAATAGTTAACTCTAACTGTAAATCGTGCAAGAAACTGCTTATCTGAAAAATAAGTTTTTGACCAAAATAATTTCCTCCATTATAGGGAGGGAGTTAGGTGGCTGCAGAACCTAGTTTACATTATGATAATAGAGAGGAGATACAAATAGGAGTTACAAATACGCTCTTACATGTTTTTGTCTTTATGTTACATGCAACTGCTTTGATTTGTTTTGAATTTGGATTATTCAGCTATTTCAAATGCATGTTAAGGATTCTGATTTTTTTTTTCATTGATGCTTTTAAATCAGAATAAAAAAGAAACATTTTTGCGGCTAAAGGCACTTAATTTGTATGGAGGAAATTTTGGCTTCTATATAATTCTCTATAGCTGTTTTCTTTCCACATTCCCCTTTTAAACACATGAAAAACCATGTGTTTAGTCTTTAATGTCTCAGTTTTACCCTTCCTTTCTTCCTCTTCTTTCCTCTCTTTACCTTCCTTTGCATCCCATTCAAAAGTTTCTCTTAAGTCAACCACAGATAATTTTACCAAGCTGTTACATCATTCTAACTTGAAAAATAATAAACAGTAACCACCAAATAATCCGTGTTTATTTCACCTCATGGTGAAAAGAGAACTGTCTTGTAGAAGAAAAGAATGGATGGATTTGTTGATTCATCATGAGGTTAAATAATGTCCAACCTGCGCTGACACAGCTGTGATGGTAGCGTGGGGCTAGCCACATGTTTATTTCAATTGACTGACTGAATTTTGCCACCATCACCACCCTCCAAAAAAAAGTGGTTCTAAGAAGCATGTGGTAGGCACAGTGCCAAGAGAATGCATTTCTTTTATTGCCAAACTTCAACTTTGCTGGTAAATAAGTCAGAGGGCATGCAAGGACATTCCCTTTTCACTATCATGCCCAATGTGACATTAGATTACAACATATTTTCAATTCAAATACAATTAGCCATGTCCAAGCCTTAGCATTTTTCAACACAACTTCAAAGAATGAAAAAATTCTGAAGACGATGCCAAAAAAACAAAATCAAATTCAAATCAAAGTGTTTGCCACAGACCTTAGCAGATTCAGGTCACACTGTTTTGGAAGGGACTAAAGGCTCTCCCAGATTAACCTCTGGTGAACAAGAGGTTGAAGCATTTTTCTTTTTTCTTTTTTTCTTTTTTTTTTTTTTTGATGATGGCTACTTTAAATCCTTGTGAGAGAATCCAGTATCTACATAATTTTGGTGTTGGTGTCTATTGTCTCTTCTCCTCTGAGATTTCCCTGTTTCCTGATATGAGTGATTTTCAGTTGTATTTTAGACATTTTTGTTATTCTGTTATGAGATTCTGGTTCATATTGAATCTTCTGTTTGAGCAGACCTGATATGTATGAGCCCATACCAATGGAAGAAGCATGGGGATGTCTAGTTATATTACTGTCATGTGGAATGGACACCCAGGCTCCTCACGTGGCCCCCATTGAGCCCCGGGAAGCAGAAGGACATCTCATTACTGCTGAGTGGGGGTGGGAGTTCAGGCTCCCCACGAGGCCACTGCTGACTCTCCAGGGGCTGGGAATCCCAGTAACTGCTAGAAGGTGGTCAAAGTCCCCACCTCCCACTCGGCCTCCTCTCATACCACCTTGGCAGGAACTGATGCTTCATTGTCCCTGGGTCAGGGTGAAAGTCCTGGTTCCCCATATTGTCTTTACTCACAGAGAATGGGGTGTGGTTTCATTACTGCCAGGTGGGAATAAAAGCCCCGACTCCCCACTACTTGGCCTTCTTAACACCACCCGGGGTGGAGGGGAAGAAAAATATTGGGTTGGTGCAAAAGTAATTGCAGTTTAAAAGGTTAAAAATAAGTGCAAAAACCGCAATTACTTTTACACCAACCTAATACTTTGGTATAGCTGGGCGAGGGCATAAGTCTAGGCTCTCCATTCACATTTTTTTCTGTGGTATTTAGCTGGAGTAGAGCAGTTATTCTCTAAAAGTTATTTGTTTGGCTAGGCCACCACTTCTTTCCTTGTCCTGTAGCTAGAGAGAACTGACTGTTGTGTTTTGTGTTTTTCATCTGCACCTGTTGGCTTTTCCAGGCTGCCTGCTTCTTCAGAACTGAGTCTAGGCTGTATGAGGCAATAAGATAATCCATGTCACCATGTAGTACCTAGCAGGCCTCCCTTCTTCTCTCTCTACCTTTTAGCATCTTCTTATATTTGTTTTACATACAGTGCCCAGGACCTTTAGCTATACTTAGCTGAGGAATAGGGAGACATGTGTCTATTCCATTTGATCCTGGAACTGAGAACTCAATATTGAATTTCTGTGTTTCTGCTCTCACTGCCATGGCACCGTAAGGCAGTGGTTCCAGGAAGGAATGGACATTCTTTTTATTGCCAACACACACTACCTGAAAGTTCTAGTCCATCTAGGTGGATGTAAAGTGTGAGCTCTACACCCAACACAACACAGTTTTCCTCTTCTGGTGTCAGTGCAGCAGACGGCGAATAAGACAATTCTGGTGTTTTTAGAAATCTAAATTTCCCAGGTGTTGAGTTGTTTGCTTCTGGCTTGGGAAGTATGGCCCCACCAGCTATGCTTTGCAGGAAACATACCTGCCAAGACAAGATCCCTATTCTTTATCATGAAGGCTCCAACTTCATGGCATTTTAGAGCTTAACTATCTCTTGAGGATAAATTCTGTACTGAGATAAGAGAAGGAACCATCATTTGTATATAGTTCATGTGTACTCTCTCACAACCAACACAGGCACCTCAAGCCTTGCAATCCTTTCTTCTGGCACACATGTCAAATAGCCATTGGGACTGCCACTTAAGGAGGTGTAGTTTGTGCATTGCACAAAGACACCCTGCCAACGGGATAAAAGGGAACTAAGCTCCAGCCCAGGCTCCGCCTGCCAAATCGTGTACCCACAGGGCTGCATCCCCCAGAGGGAGTGCCCCTTTCAAATTTGCACAAAGGCTCCCTATAAGCAATCAGCTGAGCTCTGAACCTAACAATAGCAGGATTGCAGCCTCTCAAAAGAAATACTGTCTTGTATTCCATTAACCCATTGTACTTGAATATTCAATTGATACTCATACATAATTTATATCATCACTTCAAAATAATTTATTTTCAGATATTCAGGCCCATTAAAATGAGCTCCAAATCATCTGAGGTAGGACTTATTGCAAATTTTGGCCTGGGTCAAACTGGCATTTTAAAGGGATTTTCCATTATCTCCCTGGGACTGCAACTTCCATTAGTGAGGGTTGTTAATTATAAGGTGTTGGGCAGATAGGCTTCCTGATATGCACAGTCCCCTCTCCTTTCACGGGGAACAAAACCCGCCCCTACTCCTCCACTGGTCTGTGACACATCAGTATGTCCTTCCAAGGCAACTGAAAATCCCTGCTCTCTTGGAATGGCTGCATCCCTGATTAAATCTGGATACTGAAGGCTGCAACAGGTAACTGAAGAGTTGTGAGAAGAATCCCATTACTTGTCTACTTAGCCAGTTAGTGTCCACTTAGTGGATATATCTCGTCGTCTCAGAATTAGAGTTTTAAATTCCTTGAATCAAATAAACTTTATAAAATATACCAATGGTCTTAGTCTTACTATAAAACAAATGGTGATTTATATGCAAACAATTGGCTTACATCAAGACAAATAACAAGAGAGCGCGGAAGCATATGCTAGTTTCTTAATCCACGGCACTGATCCTTTATTTCCTGACTTCACTAAATTATTAATTATTGTTTTGGAAATACTAATATTTTCAAAAATGAAAATGATTATGAACTGGTTACAGTGCCAAAAGTACTGAACTGGGCTTTGCCAATGCTATTTCTTCAGTTCAGCAAATCTCTCAATACCACTGCACTGCAAGGTCTGTGTCTACTAGAAGAGGGGTTTTAGCTCTGAAACACTCTCATTTTTATACGTCCCAAACAAGTACAGCTTGAGTGAGTAATATCCTTTGAGTTACATTTTTTTCTCTTCAGTGCCTACTATAATTTTCCTAATTCATTTAAAACTTTTTTCTCCTTCATTTGGAAATTGATTTCCCATTGACTACACTCCCCTTTTTCAAATGTACTTTTCTCTAACAGCAAAGACAAGAATTCTATAAATAGCCACACCCTTTTTGCAAAACTCTACGATGCCACAAGGAAAACTCTTTGTGAAAATCCACTGTAAGGAAAAATAAAATCAATTTTGGAGACTTGCTATAAATTTTCTTTTAGTAGTTAAGGGTGAGCAGAAGAAATTCTTTATTATTTTTCCATATAATATGTCCCATTGTATACATGTAATGTGTAACATTGTACAAGAAATGGTATTTTGAAAAGTAGATTAAATCATAAAATTTGGCTAATATGCTTCTCTAAAATGCCTGTCATAAATCTACATTTTGCCATATGAATGGACTTTCATATGTTTTGAAGTATGTGGTTTGGAAATATTCATCCAATGTGAAGGATTAAAACAAAATAAAACTCATTAAGAGACCAGGATTCTGGTCCTCATTCTGCCATGTGCTAGGAGATCTTAGATAAGGCACTTGCCCTGCACATTCGTTTCCACACCTGAAAAGAGAAGAAGCTAAATTAGATCCTTATTAATGGCTTACAGTCCAAAAACTATGTGAAATAGTTCTTGGACTACTCTTCAGAAGTCTCAGATCATTAGAAGAACTAACAATTCCCAATTTACAGATGAAGAAACTGGGATTTAAATAAGCCATATGACTTGCCCAAAGTCACAAAGCTAAGCTGTTTCCTGGCTGATCACCCAGGTCTGTCTGATTCCAGAGCTCATGATTTTAGCTCTCTCTCCAATGCAGTTCTCTCCTTTCAGGAGGAAACTTTGGTTTCCATCTTTAGCATAAATTTTATATCCTATAGAAGAGTCCCCTTGGACAAAGTACTGGACTGCTCAAGGGTTGGCCTCTATATCTTGTCCTTCAATTAACTGAGACAGTAGTTCTCATACTGTGGTTCCTGTACCAGAAGCAACAATATCACCTAAAATCATGTCAGATATGCAGATTTTCAGGCCCTGACCCTGATACATACTGAATCAGAAACTCTGGGAATTGGGTCCAGCAATCTGTCATTTAACAAACCCTCTGTTATATACTACAGTTTGGGAACCACTGCATTAAGATGTGTGACCTTGGAAATGCAGCCAGGACTCTGAGCTCCAGCTGCCAGCTCTGTAATCCTGTCGTCCTTCTATGATCTAACATCTGAATTATTAATAGGGGGATAGATCAGATTCATATCCCTAATTTTGAGAACTGATACCCAATAAAGTGAAGAAGAAGAAGAAGAAGGCAAATGAGGAGGATGAAGAGGACAGCCTTTCATAGAGACCCCAATTAGTCAAAGCAGCAATTTTGTTTGTGATGACTTATGGCAGTGATGCTTGTGACATCCCAAATGAGAACTTTTTTTTTGGAGTCACTTTGAATGCAGCTAGCTCTTTGGGAACTTAAAAATTTATTAGGCTTCTTGAAGCTCAGCTCAGAGAAAGACAGAATCAATTAAAAATATGCATTCTGTTTCCTTAGCCCTGCTTTAAGTCATTCAGGAGACAGTTTCTGGGAATGGAGTCTAATAGATCTTTTTTGCAAAATGGAACAAAGTAATATGTCACTTCCCGGGAGTTATAACCTCTCTTCCCACCTCCACCCACCACCCCAGGAGATGACATATATTTCAGGATCCATTTCAATCAGAGATGACATAACCAGCCTTCCAGGTAGCTTCAGGAACTCATGTTTCCTCAGCTTAGCAATGACTCAGCGGATGGCAGGCAGTATGAATGGCCTTAAGTACCATACTGGCGCCAAGGGTCATATTTTCATTATTTATTCAACATTTTACTTGCCCACAGCCTAAGTCTCTGTAACTCCATCCTTATGTTGTGCACGGCTTGGGTCAGAAATCTCTTCATTAGGCCTACCCTTGAGGTTAGAAAAGATGCCATTTTTCACTTGTAAAGTTGAAGCTACCGATCCATTATCAAAATGTCTGGTGCCTGCCAACCAATGAATGTCTGTTGAATGAAATAATGAGTTGACTAAAGTAGTACAGAGGCTTAAATTTGGTTGGTAAATGACAGTGAGAGTTATACACCATTTTGAACACATACTCTCACTTATATCTTTCATAATGGGGAAGGAAATTAACATGTTCTGCACACTTACTATGTCCCGAATGCTTTGTGCATTGTTGTTTCATTTAATCCTCACGGCAACCTTGTGAGGCTGGAGTTATTAGCCCCATTTTGTAAGCAAGAAAACTGAGACTGAGATTTTTATCTCCTGTACAATTTTATCTTCTAAAATTTTCTCCTAAAATTTATCTCCATTTTCCTCTCTGTCGAATACTGATTTAGTATGTGTGCAAAATGATTCCTCAGCGTTGGTGCTCAGACTGTGGCCTTGAAACAGATTGGTATTCAAGAATCACAGGACCTACTCTGAAATGACCAAGACAAGCAATTATGGCAGACTAAGGGAGAAATAAGTAAACCATACTTTTTTTGCTTTATCAAATATTTTATATATCTAAAATCACTAATGGATATGTCATATATATGTATATATAATATATAAATGAATAAAATACAGATAAATTTTAAAAATATAATAAAATAACACTTATGTGCCCATCACCCAGCTACGTGTATCATTTTTTCACTGCATCTTGACCCAGCAATAACCATTATCCTAAATTCTTTGTTAGCCTTTCTTTGCTTTTCTTTATGGTTTTATTGCATGTTTTTGTATATGTATGTACAAAATATTATTAACTTTGTTTTTAAACTTTATATGTAAGGTTTTAGACTGCAAGAATTCATCTGCAATTCTTCTTGCTTTTTAAATTTAACGTTATGTTCCTGAGATTTATCCATTTTTGTCCCATAGAACTGTGGTTCATTCATTTTCACTGCTGTACAGTATCTCATTGTATGGACATACCATAACCTATTGCCCATTCTGTCAATGGGCATTTAGATTGTTTCTAGATTGTTTTAAGGACCACCACAAACAATGCTACCTTGAGCATTCTTGTACGTGTCTCCTGATCACATGTACGTTTATCAAGGTAAATACTACCTAGAAATAAATTGCTGAGGTTTAGGGTATGTACATGTTTACCTTGATAAGGCAATGACAAATTGTTTTCTAGAGTTTGGACCAGTTCACACAGCTACCACATGGTAGAAAAAGAGAAGGAACCATGACTTATCCCCTTCCTCCGTAAGTGGCCAGCCCACATTGGGCTCTAGCATGGGGAGGGACACAATTTAATTTTAAATCAAGTTTGGTGTTTTCAGTGTTACATGGGACTAAATATTTTGAAATATCGAACTGAGAATGTGCTTGACACCAGAAATGACCATCATACTTTCTACTATTCAACAGAGAACCCAAAAGTCGTTTAAACTGTTAGCATTTTCATCCACGTCTGAGAAGAGACAGTCACATGGAAGGTGAAGAGGACAGTGGGAGACCGATCTTGAGATATTTCCTGATGACATTCTGTGAGTACTGATTTTAAACATTGATGTCACTAGAGAGTGGAAAGAGAAGAGAATATAGAGAAGGTGGCAAGGACCAGATTTGAAGGCAGAATGAGTCATGTGAGGATTTGGGACTTTCTCCTAAAGGCCTCAAAAGCCATCGAAGAGTTCTAAGTAGGGGAATTTTGGAATCAAAATTGTGCTTAAACAAAACATCCCTTTAGTTTCAGGGTAAATGATTTGAATGGCAGGAGAGGCAGGGAGGCACTCGTTTAGGTGGCTTAGTCCAGCTTAGTGGCAATGAGGATAAAAGAAATGGAAGGTTTTGAGATAAGCCTGATAGTAATTGGTGAGGTGGCTCCTATAATTCTGTTTTGATCCACTAGGTAATCAATCAGCAGTGGTATTTCCAGAGGCTAGGAATTCTTTTGCTTCCTTACTTGGGGGGCACACAGGACAGACACTAGTGTCTCCATCTTACTGATATAGTCACTAATGCTCAAGAAAACCAAGGAATTTGCTTTAGTCCACGTATCTCATTACAGGCTGAGAGCTGTCGGTATCTTAACATTTTCTACCTCAAATGGAAATGCTTGAACTAGTTCTCTTTCATTGTATTTAGAAAAAAATGCCCTACCTTTGGTGAAGTTAAGTGTGTAACATAAAAGAAGAAAGAAACTGAGTTCTAATGTAGTCATCAAGCTTAAAATATTTATACATCCAATAATTTTAGCAAAACATAATTATGCTTCTTGGAATCATGGAAACTTTCCATAAAACCCTCAGTTGTAATACAGTTGAGAAAACTCTGAACTGGCCTAGGTAACCTTACCTTTTATTTCTATCACAGCCACAGGATTCTGCAATTTATCTTTTAGAGTATAGTAGTTCTCAAACATTAATGTCCACATGAGTCACTTGGGGATCTTGTTAAAATGTCAGTTCTGCTTCAGTAGGTTTGGGGGTACGGCTAAGATTTTGCGTTTTTAACTAGCTCCCCAGGGGGAATGCCCAGGCTGCTGGCCTGACTTTTGAAAAAGCCAGGTTTTTGGTGAGCCCAGAACTTTTCCAAGTAGATGTGGGCACAGAGAGAAATCACAGTATAAGGACCCCAAGGAATCTCAGGAATGTAATTATGTTATAGGGGAGAAATAGAACTAAACTTTGCAAAATGGTGAGGCAGACAAGCTCTGTCAGGTCTATTTCCCCACTTCCCAAATTCCTTTCTTCATCCAGTTCCTCGCCTGTGACTTTAGTCCGTGTCTCTGCAGATTAACTAACTAATACTTCCCCAGTGGCAGACTAGATGGCGGTTTTTCTTATTACCCTTCCCAAAAAGCTGCATTTTTAACTGCACCTTCACATTTCATGACACAAAGAAATAAAACTTGCATGTGGCATGACAGGCGATACTTTGATATTTGTGGGGAGGAGTCCCTGCTCAGCACACCTTCCATATCCAACAGACAAATCTGGATAAGAGAAGAGACTCTCTCAGTTCAAGTGGCTTGTCCTATAGGGAATATTTTACCCTCCTCAACTCTCTGTGCTTCCTTACACTCTATCTGTAAGATATATCAAAGGTTAAAACGGAAAGATTTTCTCTCCAAAGGATATCTGTTGGCAACGTTGTGCCCTCTTTAGTCACAAGTGGTGTGGAGTGCGGGGACATTGTAGAGCTCCCAGTGAGCTGAGGAAGAAACATGTGGAGATGGATTGGATTAGACAGAATTGTTCCAATGAATCACGCTGACGTTAGAGTCAGATTTCAGTTTCTGCTCTGGGTTTTGCCATTTACATTCTCTGTGACCTTGAACAAGCCATTTCGCATCTTTGGTTTCAGCCTTTCCACATGTAAAATAAAAATGGGACGCTATCATCTTTAAGTTTTCTTCTGGTTCTAAAAACTTCATTTCTGAAGTTGTTTCAGGTGAACCAAAAAAAAAGGGAGACATTTTAAGCTGCTGGTATTTACAATGCCTCATCATCAAAATCACTTTGGAGAGCTTTCTAAGACTATAGATCTCCTACCCTGTTCTGATCATTTATTTGTGAATGCAGTCTTGGAAACTATTTCCATAAAGTTCACCAGGCAAATTACGTCCATCAGATCAATTTGGGAATCACTAAACCAGGCACAAGGGGGCGCCTGGGAGATGCTGATTTTTATCTCAGTGATTTAAACCTGTTTGAGTGTTAAAAATATAAGTGATTTGCCGTTTCCATATCTAATGTTACTTCACATAATTTGAAATAAAGTTTTGGTTGAAAGCATCTCTTACTCTTTGGTAATTTGGGGTTTAATTTTCTTCTGCATGAGGTAAAACTATATTAATTTAATATGTATATAATTTCCAGAATTACAGACATACAAAATTAATGCAATCTTCGGCATTCAAGCTAAGGTTGGAGGTTTGGAGTGGAAAGCTATCTCCTGACATGAATGAAGGATAAATGTTCCAAGTTTTCTAGGACAATCGTTTGACTCATAGCCCCCAACATTTCTCTTGTCCCTTTCTTGGAAGCTTCTAGAAAGACTGCTCTTTACCTTACTGCCTCAGAAACTGACTTTATCATCTTTGCCCTCAAGGTATCTTTTTTCTCATCTGTAAAATGAAGTTAATAAGAGAACTAACCTTAGAGGGTTGATGTGAGGGTTAAATGAGTTAGTACATCTAAAGCATTTGGAACAGTGCCTAGCATATAAGGAGCATCCAAAATATGTAAATTATTCATATTGTTGTTGTGCTGTTACTACTCTCTCTTGGCATGATCTCCACCACTCAGTTACCCCATCCCAAAAGCATCCACTTTTCTTTGCTGTTCCTCAGAGAGAGAGGAAACAATAAAGTAAATGAGACGAAACGTTAACAATAGGTAAATCTAGATAAATGATATAGAGGTATTTTGTTGCAACTTTTCTGTAAGTTTGAAATGATTATCAAAATGAAGTGAAACAAACAAAACACTTCACTGGCTTCCTCAGAATAATGTCCAAAGCCCTTGGCTACTTCTTCAGAATCGTCACCTACTGTTTTTCCCCCTTGGTGTTTAAGCTTCAGCCATAATACATGATTTTTATTTCATTACCTTTGCACTTGCTGTTCTCTAAATTGGAATGCTATGGTCTTCACCCACTTGTCTACCTGGAAAATTCCTGTTTGTACTTCAATACCCAGGGTACAATCACTCCTGTAAAATGCCTGTATTGTTTGACAGAATTAATCACCTCACACCCCACCCCTAAGTGGACTGTGTCTCTCATTTTGACTCCTGTGCCCTTTTCTCATGTAGTATAATTGGTCTGTTTCCTCTAATAAACTCAAGAGTTCTTGGAGAACAGAGTCCCTCAGGCCTTACTCAGTATTTCACCCGAGAGCATGATCCTGATTTCTGTCTTCTTGTGCTCATAGGTACATTTTTATTTGCTAGGCCTTGCTGGTTTGTCACCTTGGCCACAATGACATGAGATTTGCTGCTGCTTCCTGTTGTTCCCAGCTGAAGCTTGGCTCCTGGCCACTCTCCCTAAATTTTTTTTTCCGCATGAGGAGGAAGTGAGTCTTTACTGACGAAGAGCTAAAATATCTCATGGTCATCATTGTTACTTATAGAGCTTCCTCCCACCCAGTGACCTCTTTCCTTTACTCTAAGTCTGTTTTAGAGCCAGTCATTTTACCTCTTGGAAGTCTCAGTTTCCTCATTTATAAAAAGGGTACACTTTAGTCCAACATCCCTTGTAAGAGAGTTAGGTAGGGAAGGAAAAATAATTTTCCTGCTACTAGGTTTTTGGCAGAGATCCCTGAAGCCGAATTTGCCTCCATATAATATGCTTCTTTGGCATAAGAATTATCTTGAGCTGGTTATTTTTAAGAAACAACAGACACAGGAGAATCTTTGAAAACCAAGAAGTTACTCTTTTTTTTTTTTTTTTTTTGGAGATTTATAAGGGAAATCTCCATTTGTAAGGGTGTCTCCCTTTCTCTAGCAGGTAGAGAAGGATAAGACTCTAAATCTCCAGAAAGGATTGTTGAAGAAGTTCCAATTTAAATCTGCATCACAACCTTACTTTTGTTTACGAGGCTTTTCCTGGTAATCTCCCCAAACTGCCCTCCCTACTCCACACATTTTTTTTTTTTTTGGTCGTTAGCAAAGATGGTATTTAAGGGGGGATGTCTCAGCTAAGAACTGAGAATGGTTGAGGAAAAAATTATTTTTCTTCCCCTACACCCTCCCCTTACCCGCACCCCTCACCCCCCATAATAAAAGACAGGTTAACAAGGAAAAAAAACACTCACAGGTTTAATAACACACACACATATATATATATTACACACACAAACACACACACACACATATATATATACCTTCTGTATACATTAAAGAAACCTGGGAAAACTGAGTAACTCCCTGAAATGACTCAAGCCAATACCTTAAATACCACCTTCAGCTAATGACAAAAGAAGATGTTGAGGGGTGAGGGGCAGTTGAGGGAGGTTGCCAGGAAAAGCACGGTAAACAAGGGCAAAGTTGCCATACAGATTGAAGTCAGACCTCCAATGATAAAGAATTTCTGGAGACTTAGAGTCTCACCCTTCTTTTCCTACTGGAGAGAGGAAGATACCCTTACAAATGGAGATTTCCCGTGTAAATGTCAATGTCTCTTACAAAAGAGTAACTTCTACTCTGTTTTCAGAGATTCTCCTGTGTCTGCAGCTTCTCAGAAATCATCAGTGCAGGATAGCCCTTATGCTAAGGAGGCATATTTTGGGGTGGCAAATCCTACTCCTCTTTAGTAACATTTTATTTTCTATTGCATTTGCTTAGACTTCCTCTTAAGACAGTCATTTCACTTAATCCTTCATACTCATTTGTCAAAGTTCATCAAATGTTAATGAGTGATTTTTTTCAGAGTTATATAAGTCAAAGACCAGTGTGCCCCAGTGGTGAATGTGTGTCCCCTTTGGATCCTTAGGTTTTCATTCTATGGAGATTTTAGGGCAGAGCGAGCTTAGTACAGTTTAAAGCAATAAATGACCTTTCTGAAAGTTCCAAGTTTTCAGTGCTTTTTTTTACTATCTTTCAAAACAATAGATATTGTGGCTAAAAAAAAAAAAATCATGGGACCCCGTAGAGAAGAAAAATCTGGACATTGACAGCAAAACACATTCACTGTGACTACAACTTGTGAGGACTGAGTATTTTCTACACTGATGAAATAGACAGCATGATTAAAATTTCCCTGTTGGGAACATAAGTATGATTCTGGGATGAATGGTTGATAATAGCAGTGATTTTGTCTTTCTTACTCAATACTCTATTCCAGTGCCTAGGACAGTACCTGATTGTAGTAGGAGCTCAACAAATATTTGGTGAGTGATTAAATGAATGAGGTCAATAAGTCTGCTCATGGGAATGTCAGAGCTCCAGTAGCCTAAATATATTGAAGCAAATGAAAAAGAGAACCCTGAAGAGACAGGGTTCTTTGGTGCCCCAAATTTGCCATCAGGATACCACTTGGTGCTTCTGCTTGATCTGTAATGATGTTCAGCTGCACTGAGTCAGGTCCTTTCCAAGGTGGAGAGTCCACAGATGTTTCTGGAATTGAAGGTTGTAATATATTTTTGGCCCCGTTGTGTTCCTGTTGTTTGTTACATGCTACAGGTTTTTGAGCCTGGGATTTTCTGGGGTAGTTTGGCGGCAATGAAAGGCTGACTTACTGACAGATGTTCTCTTGCTCATCTGCTCTTTATCTGCACAGAACAGTTTCCTGTATCCATCCGTGACGGGAAAATGATACAGCTGATGGTAGTACCGGGAGTAACCCAAAGTTATGTTAATCTTCCAGGTCTTATTTTCTTAAAGAACCATTTTATTTTCTCTTTGAGTGCCTGTTAATCTACTTGTCTTAGATCTTCTGAACACTTTGCTCTTTTTTGCTGTTCTTCCAGTCTGGGGAATTGACAATGCTGGGGTACTGGGCGAGAGCAAGGCCTTAACATATATTCTAGAAATCATCAAAATGTGATGTACTATACATCCTCAACATGAACTGGAAATGAAAAAAAGAAGCTGCAAATAGAATTGATTCCTTTGGGCTTAAATTGGATGGGCAGCAACACAGATTCCACTGTGGGTTGAAGTCATTTTCTACTTTGGCATTACTCAGTCCGTGGGGAATGGAGGAGTCATGGTTTAGCAGCAAGATTCTGGGAGCAGGCCAGCATCTACATCTGTTCTAAACTGTAAGTGGACTAGAAAAAGGCCTTGAAAAAAATCCAGAGGAGGGAGGTGAAGAACAAGAACCCTCAAAAAGGCCATGAAAAATGACTCGGTCCACTCTAACTAAGGAGGTTGGATTTAGAGAAAAGTTTTTATAGAAATAAAATGTATACAATTCTTTCTTAGTCTTTATTTGTTAAGTTTCTCTCTCTTAGGATACAACAATAATAATACACAGCACAAGAAAATCTTATTAGGAAAGACTGAAACATCACTACTTGGGATAAGTCTTAATGATTCAAACCCAATACCTTGATAACACCTTCTAGACATTCAACACAGTGAACTGCAGAATGGCTCTCTTTTCTCCAAATGTGTGACTACACCATCTTGTAGGAATCATTTATTTTTACTGTTTTGTTTTTTGAATTGAGGTACTCTTTTAATTTTATGTCATGAAGACCATGGGAGAGAACGTGGCTGATTTACTGGAAAGAGTTAGGAAAGTGGTCTGGGTTCAAATTCCAACTCCATCATTTCCTGGCTTTGTGCCTCCAGGCAAGTGGCTCCTGACCTTGTGATGAGGCTAGTAATATCTAATTCATCGAGTTGTTGTGTGAATTGAGTGAGTCCCTGGTCATGTGGAAAGCACAGATAAATGTTAGTTTGCTTGATTTCTCTTTATTCTCTGTGATTCCCTTTCCTTGTACCTTACTGCTCTGCAGACACTGTTGCATATCCAGAGCCTTGATTTCTACAGAAGTTATTTTTGTCTGATTGGAGTTAATGAAACACTCTTGGCTTTTCTAAATTTGAAATGATCTTTTCTAAGTAGCCAGAAGTGGCTAGAAAAACCAAGAGAGAAAACAGGTTACATGGCATATACGCAGAGGGAGATTTTAAGTCTCCTTGGAGCCATCACAAGGATTTTATGAAGTAATTGGGGCAAGGATCAATTGGGCTATTTAGCCCAAATATCAGATTCTTTTTGAAAAGACTTTCTGAAATGGCAGTCAAATTTCAGTAAGCATCAAATAGAAGATTCAAATAACAGAAATCATAGAAAAAATTTCCATGTGACATAGGGTTGTTTCTTTTTTCCAGTTTTTCAGAAAAGCACATGACATTTTTCTAACTGATTCCTGGAATGTATAAAGAAAAGAAAATCGCACTTAGGCATATCAGGGTCCTACTCAACCTCTTTGAGTCACAGTTTATGTTAAATGAGAGGATCAAAATGAAACTGATTATTTCTAAGGTCCCTTTTAATCTAAAATTCTTAGATTTTGTGCTTTGTTTAAACTAATATTAAAGTTATTTTATGCTTCCTATAATAACAACAAATAATAATGATTTACTGAGAACTTACTTGGCATGCTTCGGGTCATTTGCTCCCTATAATTACCCTAAGAAGTAAGTACTATTATTAGTCCTGTTTTACAGATGAGGAAACTAAAGCTGAGAGAATTTGAATAATTTTTCCAATGTCGTCCAGTTAGCAAATGGTGAAGCTCAGACTTAACTGGAACTCTTTGATTCTATCTCATACTTTTAACCCAAACCTGTATCGCCTCCCAGTGTATATTGACAATGGGATGAGAAGCTTCATTGGCAACAGAGAAAATTCAATCTTGGTGAGAAACATTCTCTTAAATGAATAGAACAGTGAATAATTATACATATCAGAACTGGGAAATTTGTCAGTGCTTTGGACTGTGAACCCTATGTGTAGGTAAATATTTTTGTTTGTTTTTTACCTTGGCTCTTGCTTGCCAGGTACAATAGGCTTTGTGTAAATTTTTATCGAATGAAATGTACATTGTATAACTTCATTATAAATCATGATAAAGGTTTTGAAGGCTAGCCGCAACTTCATAGTTCATCTAATCTATCTACCCCCAACCAACTGTTTTATAGAAGGAACTGAAATTGAAAAAGGGGAGAAAGAGACACATAACTAGCCCCCGGGGCTCCTATGTCACAAGCCAGAGCTCTTTCCGCTTCGCTGTCATATTGTTCTTTGCTTCCTGACACTGTACTCACAGGGCTCAAAGCCCATCTCATCCACCAGTTGAGATGCTCAGGTCTCCAGTGTATGGCCTCTACTTTTTTGCCCATTATTTACCCTTGAAATAGGCTGAGGGCACTGCAGGAAATGCCAGCTGGCATGGCACAACACCCCCTTGCAATAGGACTAATTTTGCCAGGCTCTGGAGAACTCGCTTGCCTTTTCTCAGCTGTGTCTGCACCAGTATGTCTAGATTTACAAGAGCCAAGAGGATGTTTCACCATCTGCCTGTTAGTCAGGAGTTGCCCTTTCTGTTCCTCTGACAGGGTTTTAGAAGGCTTGGTGGCTCAGGGCCAGCTCACTGAGGCGCTCCTCCTTGGCTTGCGTGCTGCTGAAGGAAAGGAAACTGCTGAGCTCCAGAGCCGAGGGTGACAAGTGGCTTGCGTACATCTGCAACAGCAAGTGTGATCTGAATACAACTTCAGCATGTTGCAAAGTTTTTCCTAAATACGTGTAATTATCACATTTGGACAGTCAACTGAAAAAGGTCTGGCTTTAAAAAAAGGAAATCATTTTTTTCTTAATTACAAAAGTACTACTGTGTTTTCCCGAAAATAAGACCTAGCCGGACAATCAGCTCTAACGTGTCTTTTGGAGCAAAAATTAATATAAGACCCGATCTTATATTATATAAAACTCAGTATTACATTACATTACGTTACGTTACATTACGTTACATTACATTATATTATGTTATGTTGTGTTATATTATAGTATATAAGACCCAGCCTAATAGTAAAATAAGATTGGGTCTTATATTAATTTTTACTCCAGAAGATGCATTAGAGCTGATTGTCTGGCTAGGTCTTATTTTCTGGGAAACGCAGTACATGTTTATTATAGGAAATTTAGAAAGTACAGAAAAGTGAAAAGAAGAAAAGAAATGGCATTGGTTAGATTACCATTCTGGGGGAATCATCGGGAAGTTTTGTTATATATCCTTTATAGCTTTTAAAACATGCATATGGATTGTACATGTGTGTATGTATTCTTTTTTCTTACAATACATCACAAACATTTGTGTATACTATTAGATCTTATTTAACAATATATTTAGCAGCTGCATATTATTCCATTGTCCTATGCTTATATCCTATTCTGTTTGTATCCCTACTGTTGGGTATCGATACATTTTTCAGCTTTTTGCTATTTTAAGTAATGTGATAAACATCCTTTTTGACTGACTGTTTTCAGAAACAAAGTCTTAAAAGAGAAATTGTTGTGTCAAAGTCATGACTGGTTTCCAGTTTTAAAGCTTTGATATGCACTGCCAAATTGCCTTCGAGCTAGGTTATGCCAGTATACATTCCCACAATGGTGGATTACAGAGCAAATTTCAGAGTGTCCTCAAGGAACTATCCAAAGAAAGAAAAGGAGGAGCAAGAGAATTGAGAAGGTAAGGCTGGCTGGAATTCAGGAGAATGTTTAAGAAGTTAGAGCAGCTGACATTGGAGAAAAGAAAAGGTGGGTGTTCACTAAGGAAGATGTTTATGAAGGTTTGTTATGCAATGAAATTCCTTTTGCACTGCTTCTTTAAGAGACCCTGAGTGAAGATCTATATAACTGTTTGTTTCTCTTTGGAGCAGGATTTGTCTTCCTTAGAGACATGACAATGTGATGAATCTGGACATGAAATGGTCCTGTTGTTCTTAGGTTAGACTTATGAGCTAGAGAACTACTTCAACTGCAGTCGTAACTCATAATGTTATTTTAAAAAGACCGTTATGTGTCAGCCCCTTCATATGTATTTTCTCTGATATTTTGAACAATTCAACAATGTAGATTTTTTTTTTCTCCCCATGTAAAGTTCTGCCTTTGGAAACCTGGGCATTTTTAATCTCGAGGCATTGCACATTTGCTTTTAGGAGAGTCTCTAAGAAATATTGAATCAAATAGGAAAAATTTGAAAATTTCTGCAATAACCTCGGCCCTTGATATGTGTTCTTTGCTAGATTAAAAATTAGTTAGGCAAATCTGAATTATGTTAAGATTACATTGTTAAATACTAACTGGAGTTAAATCTTAAACATACTACGTATGCATAAAAAGTATGAATGTACTCTTCCAAACCAAATATGTAATGAATATTTAAGTGATATACACATTTTCATAATTATAAAAGCAAAGTTAAAGAATTATGAGTCATTCTAAAATTAAATATGCATAATAAAAACCAAAGCAAAGATTCTAAATGTATATGGAACTTGGTTCTCCCTCGTAGTTTGTACAAAGTACTCATAGCTCACCTCAGTCACTGTATAGCTGAGAATAGAACCAGGTCTCCTGATCCCCAGACTTGGTCTAATTTTTGTTGCATGGACTGCCTCAAACACAAAAGACTCCTCAACTCTCACTCTCCATCCATTTTGCCAGGAATCTCTAAAAACAATCATTCAATTATAATTGCACTCTGTGTTCCCAATTGGGTCAAGGCTGAACTTAGGCTCTTTTGGGTGCTGAAATGATTGGGGGCATCATAAAAAAGCTTGAAGCTCCACACAAGTGTTATAGCAACCAACCCCTGGCTTTGATCTCCACTAGCCCACACTGAGTGGGTTATTCCTTCCAAGAGAAAAAAAACCCAGAGCAAGAGACAGGTGTACTTAATAACAAACCTTTTGGCTCTCTCTGCCCAGTATGCACATGGTGCCCTCTAGTGGCAGAGCGGAGCATTTCCAGAGGGATGGAGACTGCTGATGTCTTTGGGTATTTGATTAAATCACTCCATAGCACATACTAAAGTCTTCCAACTAGCCATTTGCTTGTTTATTACGAGCTTTATTTGAGTTAAAGATAGAAACAATATACTTTTATTTGCAATTTAAGGTGCAAGCTGCTATGGCAATCCAAAATAGTTTACAGTAATTATTTTTATATATGTATACCTTATCTCATTATCCTTTTAGACATGTTTTTATTTATAAAAAATAAGATAAATCATTTATGAAGTTTAACAATTATCAGAAAATTTTCTTCAAAAGAATTTTCTTAATGCACAATTAGTATAAAATTCATAGTAGCCAAGATATATATCTTAAGGGCATGAACCCATGTCATTAAAATAAGAATTAAAGCACATTTCTTTCTTAAAATTTGTATTAAATGTATTGGGGTGATATTGGTTAGTAAAATTATATAGGTTTCAAGTGTACCATTCTATAATCCATCATCTATATATTGCATTGTGTGCTGTCCTCCATCACCATATGTGTGACACCCTTTACCCTCTTCTACCACCCTCCTCCTCCCTTACCCTCTGGTTACTGCTAAACTGTTGTCTGTGTCTATGAATTTTTGTTTGTTTGTTTATCTTGTTCATTTGTTGCTTTCATTTTATATCCCACATATAAGTGAAATCATATGGTTCTCAAAGTGTATTTCTTAAAAAGGTGCTAAAGAAGAAGGTGCACCCAAAATATGCACTATATATCCTAAACTGTACTTTTAGGCACTATCTTCTTCTCCTGTTTTCTTTACCAACAATATGTAGCAGGATTTTTGATGTCCAGATGCTCTTGCGGGAGGCTTGTATGTAATGCAGAGAAAGGATAAAGGCATCATTCCAAAATTAATGATGGTTGATTGACACCTGAAAGGCTTGGAGTATCTTCATATAATTAAAAATATAAATTATGTCACTGGAGTCAGGCTTTGAGTGGTACTTGATGTGCACGGTCTTCACCTTTAAAATTATTTAAAAATTATTTTCCACAAGGAGATATTTAATTTCTGTACTGTTTCACAGGCTGGCTATGTATAACAAAGCTTATTTGTAAATAAGATGTTTATTTATAATAAACAGCTGATTGATTGTGAGAGCCAACTACTTCTCCTAAGCCCTAGTGTAAAATAGACACATTCTAAACATGGAATGTCTAACACATAGATATTGGACTTTGAAAAACGACAATCTTAAAAATTCCTCATGTTTCGTCATATTGCATAGCTGAAATTCAACTACTTCTTACAAAGTGTTCTGTTCATTCAAGCAGAATTTTGCTCCAAGCTCCTTCAATTTCCTTCTATCGTGCTATGTAGTAGATTCACAAGTTCATTGTACACATGTGTTCAATCTTTAAGTAGTTCACAGTTTTAACTCTTAGTCCTAAAGTAGCATCTTTATTCTATATGAAAATGATTCAGGGATGCTGCTGGAAAGGTGAAACAGTCCACAAGTCTGCCTCCTTCCTCCACTGCTTTGTACAGGGTGAATGCCTTGTGTGTGCCTGTTACGAGGATCATTACCTCCCAAAAATTGATGTATTACTCCAGATTCTTTTATTTTCTTTTCAAATGCATCACGTGGTATCTGTAAATCTGCAGCATTCCCATCAAAGATATGAACCTTTTCAGGATCTGTATCAATATGCTTAAAAAAGTTATTCCACCCATAAGGATGGTAGCTTTCAGGATGATTGCTGGAAAATCCTACATATTCATCCATGTTAAATGTCTTCACATATTTAAAAGAGAGGTCTCCATTCTTGTGATGTTCTATTAGCTTCTTTATAAGATACTATTGGTGTATGTTGGATACCCAGTGGACCCACCAAGTCTTCTGATGCTGGAGCAGCAGGAACCCCGATAGCATATTCAGGGAGAAAAGTTACCTGTTTTATCTTGCATTATTAAACACTCAACTATGATATTTCTATTGTTTCTTGGACAGAGAGTTGTGAATGGCCACCTACACAGTTCTAGCTTCTGAACTTGCAGTTATGTCCAGCGTAATTTGAATGACGCTACAATTTTAGAGGCAATGACTTAAACTTTGCTCCATACAAAGAAATTGATGCCATTTTCTATTTTGTAAAATTAAACAATTTTGCTCTTCTTAAACATCATGATTTCCTAGCTCTTTTGTGCTTGTGTAGACGTATATTAGCATAATAGCCAAGGATGATGAATCATTTGAAAATGAACCAGATTTAGAGAAGCAGTCTGCCTGTCATTTATTACTAGAGAGTGCAGCAAAATAATGGTACTCACTTTGTATTTTCCTTCCATGGTGTCACTGAAGTCTGAAAGTGTCATCTCACAGCCAGCTGCTGAGGGCTACTGTGCCTTGGGAGATGAAGGATTTGGCACAAGCAGCCTGATGTCACAGTGTGGTAGGAGTTGCTTCCATCTTATTTTTATTTCTCATACATATTATGAAACTCTTCCTTTAAAAAAAATTAAAGAAATATATTTTTTGAAAGGTTCTCTTTATCTATGTAAAATGTTCTAAGTCAGGGGCCTAACCGCCACACAGAGTAGATGATCTAAAATGCTAGTTCAGTTTCAAGCACTTGAATCTGGGGCAAGGGGACCTCCTTTTCTCTCTATTGGCACTCCTGCCAACCTTGCTAAAACACTATATTGAATTTCCTCAAAGCAAGAGAAGACAAAAGCCTTTTATATTGCCATGTAGTCTTAAACCAATGGCTTCTTTTGCATAGTTCTATTTATTGCATAATTAAGAAGAAAAAAGACTATTTGTGCTTAGAGGAAAATTCTCTTTAAATTGTTGTTGCAAACCTTGTAAAATACAGCACATGAAAAATTTTAGTTTCCTTTTTCATGAAGAAACAATTTTTCAAAGGATTAAAGCTTCATATAGACACCCTAGTAATTTTAGAACTAACATTCTATATGAAATCTGTGTATTAGGTTTCAATGAAGTGAAAAATATTCTCTAGAGATGAAAGTATGCTACACTTTATATTTTATTCATCCTCTTTACAAAGGATGTGACATCTTCGAAGGTAGAACAGATAGAAAATGAAAGCATATGTTTAAAAAAATGATCTTAGGCAACTCCAACAATGACATATGCTAAAATTTGGCTTGCTCTTCCCTTGCTAAAGGGCTCAGGCAAATTTCAGCTCTCACAACATTTATATATCCCACACATGTAGAAAAAATATTCAAAGACAAAAAAATCAATAATAGTAAGAAAAATAAAAGGCTCTCTGTCTTAATTTCCTTATTTGAAACAATCTCCTCAAAGCTAGAGGATAGGGAAAACATTTCATTTAGGAAATTCATAGTCTCACGGTATGAAAAAACAGACAAAGCAGATTATTGAAAATTGTAATCCCATGTTATAGAAAGCTTGAGATTTGGCTGGTAACAACAACAATTGCAGAATACCTACTGCAAGGAAACTGAGGGAAGGGCTTATAAAACCTTTTAATAAATTAAAAAATCAGCTTGAAAAATATTTAGCAACCTTACGCGTACTTACTAATGACATCTTTCATAGAGGGAAGCCTAAGCGACTTACAGATCATGCCATTATTCCTGTGGGTCATATTTTCAAACTGTCATTAAATTGTACAGTTTGGTTCTTTCTGTTTAGGTGAGATCTGAAGAGATCTGTACTAATTTCAATCTCTGTTTTATTTTTTTAAAGCAATAAATGACCAGGCTGTCAGTCATTTTAAACATCAGGTGAACTTTAAATGCTACAGTTTACATTGTGATTAATGTGTAGTGTTTCCCACTGAGAAGCTTATGAGAGCTAGTAATTAACAGGTTTAAAAGAAATTATGTTGAATGTAGTAACTTTCCAAAGTTCTCTTTTGGGGTGCTCATTAAACTGGTGGATTGCTGGGGAGTGTCGCCTTCTAATTCAGTTTATTCAACTAATTCTGGGAGGCAGGCAGCACCTTTCTCTGAAAAGGTTTGCATGGAACCTCGCTCTAAGGCTGCCCTTTAGGTAGTGCCATAATATCATTATGATGTGTGACAGTTTATAAAACATTTCTACATTTTTAATTCTATTTGATTCTCATAACAATCCTAAAGTAGTGAAAGCAGACACGGCTGTCCCATTTTATAAGATTCCAAAAGTAAACTAACATATCCAAGTACACAAAGCTATTAAATGACAGAGGCAAGCTTTGAACTCCAAATTTGTGTGATTCCAAATCTGAAGCTCTTTCTAGATTCTTTTTTTTTAAAAAATTGAGGTATAATTGACATATAACGTTATATTAGTTTCAGGTGTACAACATAATAATTCAACATTTGTGTACATTGCAAAATGATCACCACAATAAAACACTAGATCCTTTGGTAAGCAAACTCTTACTGCCACCAGCACTCTCCATCTCTCACCAAACCCTACTCCTGGGCCCAAAAGGTGGCCTTCCTGAGTCACAAGAAAAAGTAGGGAAGACAGAGGCCAGTCTAGGCTCATAATACTCACTGGCATCTTTGCAGGTAGGTGTATGCTGTCACAGTTTTACCTCAAAGGAGTAAACTTTAGTAAAGTTTTAAAAGATTAGGATAATCTGTTCCACAATTCCTACCCATCATCCCATCACTATAGCCACCCACATGTCCAATAAGCAAGAGTTTGTCAGAAAAGATTATAAGAAAGTGTCAGAAAGTGAAGCCTCCATTCCTAGTTCTAAAGTTATCTCCAGGTTCTCAGCTGGTGCTCAATCTCCCTGCTTCCTGGCATCGTGAGACACTGAGCTCTTGCCCACGAGCACTGCAAAAGTCCCAGGTGGGTCCAAATACTCCCAACATTTGGCGCAAAAGGTTCCACTTGGGTTTTGCCATGACTGTCCCAATATCCAACCCCCATAGATATGAACAATGCTAACATGACCTAAATGTGACTGGTAAAAAAGAAAAAGAAAAAAAGGAAACGATATCTGTTCTAATTGATTGCTCAGATTTCAAAATGTATTGCCAATTATCACTGAATGGCCCTTATAATAATAAAAAAACAAATAAAATTTATTGAACATTTTGTTATATGCCAGGCAGTGTGCTAAGAGCTTTACGAGCATTATAGCATTTAATCTTTATAGCCACTTCATGATATAAGTATTCTTCTTCTTCCCATTTTACAGATGAGGAAACTGAGAACCGGAAAGTTAAAGTCGCTTGCCCAAACTCACTTCATTCTGAAGTCTGCTCTGTCTGCAATTAATACAGTTACTGCTGCTTTCTTTTGATTACTGTTAGCATGGTATGTCTTTCTCCATCCATTACTTTTAATGATAAGGTGTGAGATAGGGGATGTGTTCTGTAGTCCTGTGATTGGGTCTCAGGCTTTTCATGAGCCTGTGCCTCTGGCTCATGAAAGTACTCTACAAGTACTTTTCTTTTTTTCTCCCTCTTTAGGTGGGAGAGGATGACTAGATTGGGCTGGAGCTAGGTATGTTTTTTCTGTTGCATGGAACACTAGAGCTGACGGGAGTTGTGTATTTCCCCTCCTCCAGGTCAGTTGCCTTCTGATAAAACCCCAGCAGGTTAGGCATCGGCAAAAGAGTTTCTCCTGAGGGCAGACCTTGTTAAGGAGAACAGAATGATCTGGCATATTTCAAAATTGTTCCTTTCCCCCTCCCACTCCCAGGAGAGAAACTGGCAGAAGGTAAAACTTATAAAAGTGTGGCGTCCTCCTGATGATAGGGTCCTCTGGAGTTTTCATTCCCTCAGATTTGTCCACAATGAGCATCCAGTAATTTGTCAATTACAGTTCAGTTTTCCCTACCCTGGCACTGGGTCCCATGCAGGCTTCTGCTCTGGTAAGCTGTAAGTCTCTACGTGTGCCCATTGGTTTCTTCCATTTTGGGAGCAGTGGTTTGCTTTGTGATTTCCCTTCTCTAATGAATCTAAGAAGAGTTGTTGATTTTTCAGTTTGTTCAGCTTTTTCTTTGTTAGGATGGAGTGGCAACTTCCAAGCCTCTTATATGCAGGACCAGAAGTCCCCATATGTCTCTTAGAAATGAGAAATACTGAGATTGAAACTGTTCCTTTTCTTCTTTCCACCTATAGATTTGTAGCAACCATGTTTCCCTGAAAATAAGACCTAGCCAGACAATCAGCTCTAATGTGTCTTTTGGAGCAAAAATTAATACAAGACCCAATCTTAAAATAAAATAAAATAAAATAAATAAAATAAAATATAGTACCAGGTCTTATATTAATTTTTGCTCCAAAAGACCCATTAGAGCTGATTGTCTGGCTAGGTCTTATTTTTGGGAAACACAGCATCAGTGAAAGAGTTTATTCATAGAAGAATCTTTATGTATGTGATCACCTGGTGAACTTGAGTCTTCTGCTAAAGGACATGGAACAGAAAAATGGCACTAGCCAAACTTGAACTTTTGTGAACACGTTCCAAAGTGGATTCCCTTAAAATAATCATGAGTAAGTACTGGGCTTTTATTTATAGTAGAACAATTAGGGTACTGTGTTACTGCTTGGCTCCTTCTGCTAGATTTGAGTCAATGAAAACCTTACACACACCAGCCAGATATAATCTCAGATATCGTGTGTGTGTGTGTGTGTGTGTGTGTGTGTGTGTGTTGGGGGTGGGGAGGAAGCAATATACCAGACCGAGCCTCTGAGAAAATAATGTGCCCTAGCCATGTCCTGTGTTTAAAGAATTGTAACGTATTAATATCTGATAAGAGCCCATTGGAGATCAAGACATGAGAACAACAGGATGCACTTTTTTTCCTGTCAGGGTAGAAGTCTCATGCTGATCAACTAGAAAGTTTGATTTTTGCATGCCTCAGGAAGAAAAGGTCCTAGGTGGTTTGGGGGATTGTATTCTCTAGTTTTTACTTACCTGGCTGGGTTCCTACATGCGAATTGAAGTACTTCTGCTGGGTCCATCAGCTTTTATCTACCTTCATTGTCATGTTTATCAAAACTAGATGAAAACTTGAGACCATATGTATGTTTTGGTTACTGCTCCAGCTTATATACTCAGTGACATGAATGACTGCCAGGTTTGTGTGGGGCCTTGTGGAGGAAAGCATTCCACATCAGATCCGAGCTGAGGTATGAGTAGTCCTGTCATTTGGGCCGTGAAGCCCTGCAGACTCCATGGTGTTGGAGATTTAATGGTGGGAAAAGAGGCTGTGTGGATTTGGTGGCAAGACCCAGTGGGAGAATCACAATTCAGCACCTTGGGAATTGGCAGCAAGGCCATGCTATCTGCAGTAGAGAATCATGTGCCTTTAGAAAACTGCTCCTGCCACGCTCTAAGGCTCTGGTAGAGACAGAAAGCCTTTCGGTAGTCACCAAGTGGCCATGCAGTGAAACTTCTCATTATGAGCTGGTGCAGATCAACCACATCATAAAATAAGGTGGTCCTAGCAGCAATCCATCATAAAATGAAGGTGCTACAACCAGGACTGAGCATCAGAGGACACAAGTCAGCTGCGTAAGCAATAGCCCAGAATGCCCATGCTATCTACCACTTGTTGTCCCAGGGCCCTTCCTCAGCTCACACCCATGGCTTTATGGGGGATTCTGTGTGACCACCTGAAGGAGGAGGAAAGAGTCCCACTGTGCTTTGCAGAGGAGTCCACCTTGTATACGAATGCAAGCTGGAGATGGATGGCGGCTTCCGTACAGCTCCCTCAGAAGTGGCCTTGAAAGACAATAGCTAGGGAAGTGCTCCCAGCAGTAGAGATCTGAGTGGTGTATGTGGTCATCCTCTTTGTACAAAAAGAGAAGTAGCCTGAGGTTAGAATTTATACAAACTCATGGGCAGTGGTGAATGGCCTGGCCAGCTGGCCAGGGGCTTGGAAGGAAAACAAGATTGAAAGGTTGTAGATAAAGAGGTCTGGGGTAGGGGCATCCAGATAGACATGCAGGAGTGGGAGTGAAGTGTACCACATGTTAACATCTACCAGAGAACATCAAGAGGCACTAAACAACTAGACCGACACAATGACAGCCAGCACCTTGGCCACCACATTGGCTACCCAAGGGCTGGCATGACAGACACATGAATCAAGTGGACAAGGTAGTGGGAATGGAGACCATGCAGGGAACAAGCATTATTGATTGCCACTTATCAAAACTGCCCCTGACAAATGTCCAACTGCCAGGAACAGAAACTAGGGAAAAAGTTGACTATAAAGGGCCCCTTTTATCCTGGAAACGCCAGCAGTTCTTTCTCTGGGATAGATACATACTCTGAGCACGGGTTTGCCTTTTCCTGCATTCTGAGCCTCAGCCAGAACCACTCTCGGGGCGGGGTGGGGAAGGGGGTTACAAAGTGTTTAATTCCTTGGTATGGGCTCCCATGTAACTTGGTATCAGACCAGGGCCTCACTTGACAGCAAAGGAGATGTGGGAGTGGTTCCACGACCATCGTCCCATCACATGCCACGCCACCCAGAAGCTGCCATGCTCAGCATGCTGAGGGAGGGTTAGAACAGCCTGCTGAAGGCACAGTTTGAGGACCAGCTCAGAGCCAGTACCCTGAGTGGATAGATATAGCCTGTGCTGGGCTTCTCCACTGGGGCTTGCTGTAAACCACACTGTATCTCTGACTCCATAGGGTCTGACAGACCACACTGTCCAATGGCAGGGCTGCTAGCACCAAAACTTGGATTTGATACAAAGCTTTTTCCTGTTCTGAGCCTCACACAAGCCTAGAAGCCTTTCATGTTACCCAGCGCATGGGCAAAAGCCATACCTCAAGGTGTGGAATGTGTTGTCTTCAGAACCCAGAGAGGTCCAGCAGGCATTGTGCTTCCTTCTTCCAGAAGCAATAATTAATCTTTTACTTTGGAGGGATATCCTAGCATACCCCTTACTATCAGGCCCCTTGGAATTTTATAGATATGGCAAGCCTTAAATCTTTACAGGGTCTCCCTCTTACCCTCTGGAGCACAGGTGTCTTAATGAGGCCTCTGATGTGTTAGCCATTTCTTGTTCCTCCGATCCAAACAACACCATGTCACCAGTGTTATGGTGATCAGTGTGATTTTCTGTGGGATGTCCAGATGGTCCCAATCTCTTTGGACTATACTGTGACAGAAAGATGGAGAGTTGATAGAACCCTGGGGAAAATTGCAAATGTATATTGTCTGTTATGTGTGAATTCAAACTGTTTCTGGTCCTTCGTGGATTGGGATAGAAAAGAACACATTTGCTGCAAAATTAATGGCAAAATCAATTGGGATGGAAAAGAACACATTTGCAAAATCAAAATCAATTTCTGAATTGCTGTTGTCCCAACCATTGAACAAGCTTACAATAATTTAAATAGAAACATGTTTAAGGTGCTTGAGAATAGTGATTGTTGTCTGTGATATTTACAGATGGCCTATACATCCTATGTCCAGGTGGTACGCACAAGTTTTGTTGTTGGAATAGGACTTTCTAGGGAAAGTGCATATTTGGCCACAAGTGGCAACACTGTCTAGAAAGTCCAGGGTTACAGATGCTCGGTAACCACATCCAAAGCTGAAGTAGAATGTGGACAGGAATATTTACAAAAGTAATATTAAAAACGGTCAAGTATACAAGTTTGATCCATGCAAAGATATCTTGACATTCTTTCAGATTGCAGGAAGAGACGTCAGCTGCTGGCGTGGTTATCATCTCAAGTGGGGTGTTAGTGATTTAGACCTCAAACGTGGAGACTTGTCTCAGAAGTTGACCTAGAGCATCATCTGTGCTTACAATTTGGGTGCATGTATTCAGCAGAAGCGTATTACGCTTCAGGGGATAGGACTGAGAGTTCTATCAGGGGATAGGACTGAGAGTTCTTCGTATTACGCTGTGTCCACCAATGTTTATTGACAGGTCTTCTTCAGCCTTTATGTCTGGGACCATATTAATCTCCTCGTCAAAGATATCACATCTGGCCTGGCAGTTAGCATTAAGCTGATCTGTGGTTGCGTTTGCAGTACTCTACAATCATTCTACCAGATCCATTCTGCGGGTAACAGACTGGTGAATTAATGGAGATAATAATGGGGAACAACAATCCTTAAATCCTTTAGATCCTAGGATACAATAGTGTTTGTTTCTTAATAAAAAGGTATGGGCTACCCCTGAAGCCTCAGAAGCTTCAAAGAAATCTAGGGAATCAAAATCTGTGGGGGTGTCTGCCCACATGTCCCATCCCATGTGTCAGAGTCCCTCATTCCCAAAACAGTGCCTGACCTTAGCATAACAGAGCTTCCTTGGATAGGCTTTTAATCATTTTTGAAGGTCAGCCATTCTATTAACACCTGGTCTGGGACCTTGACTTTCTCCACCCTCCAGCTGCAGGAGATGTATGCAAACAAAGAGGCCCTCACCCTTCACACATGGCTTTCAGTTTCTTGTTTCTTACCCTCAGCTATTCTCTTTCTGTAGCACACCAAGGATGCTTAGCAACAATCCAGATTCTGTTATCCTTACAACTACTCTTTCCTCCATCTGTCTCAAATATTTGATTTATTAGGCCTTCTAGTGCATTCCCTTTCATAGGTACACCATCTCAATTCACCACCAGGGAAAGTTGATGACAGAGATTGTCTGGGCTTCAATGATGGAGTTCTTACTGCCAGTCTGGGCAGCGAGTGATCCACCTCAAGACCCTATCCAATCATCTCCTCTTTCAGACCACTCCTGGTACAGTCCATGTTCTCCAGAAGCAGATGCTGAGACAGAGTTTGGGTTGCAAGGTATTTGTTGGGGGTTGCAAGATGTTTTTGTAAGAAAAGGGAAGTAGAGGAAGAAGTGCGATGCAGGCATGACAAAGTTTCCAGCAACTTGGCTGGCAGCGTTGCAGTGAATTTGCCTATCATTATTGTCTATTATTGGGCCAAAATGGCCAGGCCTTTATGTTCCTCTTTTCTCAGTCACCATGTACAAGCTGCCCTGGATAAGGTGGCTCTTTGCAGCTAAGAGAGACCCCCAAAGGAACTGATAGTTGAAAGCTATCTGCTGATTGCAAGCCCTGAAGAAGGCTCTGGGCAGTGCATCTCTGTTGGCTACACAGACACACCTTTCTTCGTGCACTACCCTCAACCCCCTCAAGTATTCAGGCTCCCACTCTCTCTCTTTCCCATTCATGTTTTCTCTTTGCTCCACTGTTTGTCCTTACTCTGCAAAATCCTAGCCGGTCCTTCAAACAACCATCTCCAAGGCTTAGTGCAAGACAGTAATGGAAGAACCATTTCTTTGTGTTGTCATTCCCCTTCTTTTAGTGACTGCTAGTTCTCAGCTGAGTTTGAGATTGAACTGGAATGGAATAGGGCTTTAATAACAATTCCTTATATTTGCATAGGGTTTGCAAAACCCATTCAAATACGTTTTTAATTTTACTTCTCATAATTGCTCTGTGAAGAAGCTAAAATTGTTTCTCATCTTCCAGATGAAGAATCTGAGCTCTAGAGAGGTTACATGACTTCCCCAGTGTATAGAGTCTTGTAGAGTATCAGACCCTGGACTTGACCCAGGTCTTCTGGTCCTAAGTCCAAGGCTGCTGTGTCCTCGCTTCCATGCCTACATTGTAATGGGAAGATTGAGGGAAAAACAAGCAATTATTTGTATAAAGAAGATAAAAGCTAATAATATTCTGGTACTAATTCTGGAAACCGGTGGGAGGGGGTGGGTTCCCACATACTACCAAGCAACTTTCAGATAACAGCTGGGTGTCCTACAATTCAGCTCAATTCTGGCACTATCTACCTGGAGATAGTGTCATATTCCACAGGTTAAGGGCTCAGTCATATAAGGCTGCCCCGTCATACCCGCACTTCAGATGCCAGTCATAAGTCCAGTTTGTCACCTGTGCTCCTGACAGACCAGCTATAGATTGGAGGCTTCCATGACCCTTTCCTTAGGTTCAATTAATTTGCAACAGGGGCTCACACAATACAGAGAAACATTTTATTGACTAGATTACCAGGTGATTATAAAAGGATATAACTCAGGAACAGCCAGATAGAATTGATGCATAGGGCAAGGTATAGGGAAGGGTACAGAGCTTCCATGTTCTCCCCAGAGCTCACCATTCACTGAATCTCCATGTGTTCGCCAACCTGGAAGCTTTCCAAACCCTGTCCTTTTGGGGTTTTATGGAGGCTTCATAAGATAGGCATGATTGATTAAATCATTGGCTATTGGTGATAGAATCAACCTCCAGGTCCTTTCTTCTCCTTGGAGGTCAGGGGATGGGACTGAGAGTTCCAACCCTCTGAACACATGGTTGGTTCTCCTGGCAACCTGCCATTCTTAGGTGCAACCCAAAAATCACCTCATTCATATAACAAAAGATACTATTGTCATTCTCATCAGTTAAGAAATTCCAAGGGTTTTGGGAGCTCTGTACCAGAAATGGGACAAAGACTAAATATATACTATTCTTATTATAAATCACGGCTGTTAGGTGGGTGACTGCTGTTTCATTTCCAGGACCCACCAGCCAGATGTTGGTGACATACTGGGCAGAATGAACTGGTCTAAAGGATGGACTTTGATCCTGATAATCTTTGTATCTAGGTCCTGTTCCTGGGACCACCAAGAGTCTCTACCATGTGGAAATGTAAAATAATCATTCTCTTTCCTCTTCTCTGCTTTCACACTCACCTTTCTACTATCTCTTTTCCACATTGCAGCTAGAGTGACCTGTCATAAGATGTGTCAGATCATAATACTGCCCTCCTGAAAACCTTCCAGCGGCTTCCCACAACTCTCAGAAGACAATTCAAAGCCCCTCCCAGAGCCTCCAGTCCTTTACGTGATTTGACTCTAGGATACCTCCTGGACTTTCCACCACTCTCTCTCTTGTTCATCTCCCTGCAACCACAGTGGCCTCCTAGCTGTTTCTCAGACACATGGAGTACATTCCCTCTTCTGAGTCTTTGCATTTCCTGCTCTGTTTTCCCAGGAAACCCTTTCCCCAGATGTTTGTGCAGCTCGCTCCTTCACTCCATTCTGGCATCTGTTCAAGGGTCTCATTCTCAGCCAGGCTCCCCAACTGTGCTCTGTCATACGTCCTCACCCATTGCTGTCTGTCTCTTTCTCCTGCTGTAGTTTTCTTTCTGGTGCTTATTACAATGTGACATTATATTATATAATTGTTTGTTTACTTGTTTATTGTTTTCCTCCCCCACTGCAGCAAGAAAGCAAGTTCCACGTGGCAGGCACTTTGTCTATTTTGTTCTTTGTTTTGTCCTTAGCTCCTGGAACAAGGCCTGGTGTATAATGAGAACTCAATATAGATTTGTTGAATAAATGAGTGCATCCTCAGTCTTCTTTCTTTCTTTCTTTGGAAGGAATCATGGACTCTTGTCCTTAATTCACCACTTGGGACTATGGTGAATTATTTATTCTGAAAGGCATTGCTTAATTCAAAATACATTAACTTCTATCCTCTTCCTTCATAATTTTACATGTCTGGTTGCTTTCGCTACATTCAAGGTAGCCAAGATCCCCTGTGTCAAATAGAAATGCATGGGCTTGACCTCCAAAGCTTTTATGATCGATTCTGCCTGTTATTATATGTCCAATCATCTCCTGATACAACTTGGCTCAGGAGTGCTTAACATGCAGTTGGTGAACCTCAGTGAAATTAATGGATGGGATTGGGGGAACTCAAGAATCTCCTGAACTTGAGCCAAAATTGTGTGTGCATTTTTCTGGATTTTAAAGAGGACCCAACACCTCCTACCGAGGTTAAGAACTCCTTAAAAGAGTGACTATCACCACTCACCTTCATTCACTCTTTGTGGTTGGTATAGTACTATTGATTGGGCAAAGGTTTCAGGATTAGCAGAGATCTGAAGTTCTCCCTACTTTTCCCTAAGAGAGTGTAATAACGTGAAGATAGTATGGTTACTGTGAAAGTTAGCTATGTAGTACTAACAGATGAAAACCTAGAATTAATTTAGCAGTCCATCTCTTTAAGAAAGATATGCCATCCACATTTATACATATTTAAGTCTGTCTGTCCATCCACATATGCGTCCTTTTACCAATCCATCCAAAAAATTTCCCACAGCATGTCTTTCTCAGATGAGTGAGACATACTGTTTTCTCTTCAAATTCTAACCCCAGTGACATAATTCCATTTTCTTTTTTCTTTTTTCTTTGATTACAACTAAATAGTTTCTCAAACTTTAATCTACCAACAAATCACGTGAGGAAGTTGTTAAAACGCCTGTCCTTTCTGATTCAAAAAGGGTTGAGGCCTGAGATTTTGCTTTTTTTTTTTTTAACTTATTGAGGTGACAATTGTTAGTAAAATTACATAGATTTCAGGTGTACAATTCTGTATTACATCATCTATAAATCCCATTGTGTGTTCACCACCCAGAGTCAGTTCTCCTTCCATCACCATATATTTGATCCCCTTTACCCTCATCACCCCCGCCCCCTTACCCTCTGGTAACCACTAAATTATTGTCTGTGTCTATGAGTTTTTGTTTCTCATTTGTTTGCCTTGTTCTTTTGTTGTTTTTGGTTTATATACCACATATCAGTGAAATCATAGGGTTCTCTGCTTTTTCTGTCTGACTTATTTCGCTTAGCATCATACTCTCAAGATCCATCCATGTTGTCACAAATGTTCCTATATCATCTTTTCTTACCGCCGAATACTATTCCATTGTGTATATATACCACAACTTCTTTATCCATTCATCTATCGAAGGACGTTTTGGTTGTTTCCATGTCTTGGCCACCATAAACAAAGATGCAATGAATTTTGGAGCACATGTGTCTTTATGTATAAATGTTTTCAGATTTTTTGGGTAGATACCCAGGAGAGGGATTGCTGGGTCATATGGTAATTCTATTCGTAATTTTTTGAGGAACCTCCACACTGCATTCCATAACAGCTGCACCAATCTGCACATAATTCCATTTTCACGTACACCATTGACCTGGCTTTCTTCCACAGCTATCTTGAATATTAAGAATAAAGTTTCCAGCAGCAATCTCATAACATCGTTCAACACACTTTTGAAGGGGGTAAATATTCACTAGTGAAAGTGAAAATGAGATATTTGCTTTTTCTTGCAATAAAAATAACTTTATAGTTCCTGTTTAATGAAGTAATTATTTGTATAAAAATTCACACTTTACTCAGGATAAAAAAAGTCTGTTGAAATCAATTCTATTCTTTCCTAGAGGCTAGTAATATTTTGGTGTATTTATTTCCAGAATTTTTCTCATCCCCCCCCCCACACACCTAAACATATTTACTTTTAACAAAAATGGAATTATACTATACGTGATATTTTAGAGTTTGATTTTTCCATTTATATATATGATGGGCATCTTTCATTAAATATACATTTGCATTACTGTTTAATGGCTACAGAGAATCTAATATATTGACAAAACAATTTTAAAAAGTAACCTCCTATTGATCACACTGAGATCATTTCCATTTCCATCATTATTATAAACAGTGCTGGGTAAACATCCTTGTACAAACACCCATGTACACTTGTCTGATTATTCTCTTAGGATATATTAGTGTCTTGGTCTCTTTTTCTGTAAAATGAGGAGGTGAATTGGATCATCTCTAAGGCTCCTTCTGTCTAAGAATCCAAATTCTAGAAGGTGTCTTAAGTTATAATTTGATTTTCTTGCTTTTGTATAAACATATTTTATACATCCCAGATAAGGAAATCTTCATGTTATTTTGAAAAGTAAAATAAATAAAATATAAATATATCTTATACATCCCAGATCAGGAAATATTCATGTTATTTTGAAAAGTAAAATAAATAAAGTTAATTATATTAAAAGAAACCCAACCTTTTAGAGATCACTAGAGATTCCCTTATGTTTCAGTGCTAAATTGTTATCATCACCTGTTATCTTTTTGCCTAGCCTAAACCTGATATGGTCATGTAAATTTATTTAACTAATTTTATTCAACAGTGGAGCCTCTCTGAACCTTCTTTCTGAGAATAATGCTCTTTATATATACTTTCAAGATTTAACAGTCAAATTTTTCTCTTTTCCTATAAATGTAAATCTAGCTCTTCTTGGAGAAGAGAGAAGTTGAATTGATAAAATACTTGGAATTATAGTTAAAATGTTATTAGTTTTTCTGCCTTAATTAAGGGAAATCTCTACTAAGGATACAAGACAACTGACCTGTACTGTTCATTGTTCATGTCATAAAAGACAGAAAAAGACTGAAGGACTGTTCCAGATGAAGAGGGCCTAAAGAGACACGACAACCACAGGCAATAGATAATTCTAGGCAGGATCCTGAATTACGGAATGGGGACACTGTTGGGCCAATAGGCAGTTTGACTATAGATGGTGTGTGCTAAAATTTCTGAATTCAATAATTATATTGTTGTTATGTAAAAAAAAGTCCTTGTTCCCATGAAATGCACACTGAAGTATTTAGGGGTAAAAGGGAATGATGACTGCTATTTATTTTCAAATGGTTCAGAAAAAAATACATATTACTGTGTAGACATAAAAAGAGAGAGGTAAGCAAATGTGGCAAAATGTTAACTGATGAATGTTAATTGATGAATCTGGGTAAAGACTACACAGGAGTTTTCATACTATTCTTGCAATTCCTGTAAATTTGAAATGATTACAAAAGGACAAGCAAAAAGAAAAAAAAAAACAACCTTTAGAGCTCCATTTTTCTTTTATTCTCTGAGGAATATTTCACTTTCTATATACTGGGCCCCATTTGTAATCTGGAGTGTTGTGAGGTCGGATGTGTTCCAAACAATTGTAGCTGTCAAATTCCAGTCAAACGTGAGATCAGGCTTTTCCCTCCATTCATGTCTCATACCAAATTTTCTAAACACCGAAAGGGAGTCCAAGAAAAGGTAAAAATACAAAAAATTTAAAAAGACAAAGATGTTTAAGTGTAAAAGAATGAGTCCCTGTTTTCCTCAGCACTTTTTTTTTTAACTTGTTATTAAAAATTTTAACCTACAGAAAAGTAGAATAGTAAAAGAAACAGCTGTAGATCCATAACCTAGAATTAACAATTGTCAATATATTGTCATATATAATTCATTATTATTTTATGCTAATATATTTTAAAGATGTCATGACATTTCACTCCTAATCCTTCAGTGGGAAGCTCTACAAATAAGAAAATTTTTCTTTATCACACCTAACAAGATTAACAATACCATTATCACACCTAACAAAATTAACAATAATTTCTCAATGTCACCTAATTCCTATCAAATTTTCCCATTTGATCCCAAATGTGTCTTTCAACAATTATTTTAAATCAGAGTCTATTCAGGGACCACACATTGATATGGTTATTGTGTATTTTAAGTCTCTTTTAATCCAGAACTGTCTCCTTCTTTGCTCTGGTTTGTAACTTTTTTCCATTTGTGACCAGCAAATATAATCTGTGTGTGTGTGTGTGGGGGGGGGTGGGGGTGAACAAGGTTACTTTTTATATATAACGGGCTAATCATACAAAAGTATTTAATTTAAAAACCAGAGATATTTTTATATCTTGGACACAAACTGAATACTGGAATACTGTTTTAAATAGTATTTACCATATTCTTGAACCTCATTTTTCTCATCTACATAATGGAGATTTTAATCCTTGTCTTGTCTATTCCATAGGTATGTTATGAAGCTCAAACAAGACATTCTGTTCACGGGTATGCACATGTAAGTCAGCATTATTTTTATTATTTTCTCCAGCAGAATGACTTTGAACTTCAGAGTTAGCATGAGATATTAAATCTACATGCTGCTAAAGGCAGAGAAAAGTGAAGGAAGAAAAGTTCTGTTATGGCCTATTAATCTGCTTGTTCCCCTTTCCCCTCAAAATCGAAACCCCAAACCTCAATCCACCATAGTAACTTTTGAAACAAATTTCAAATATGTAACCTGGGTTCCCCAAGCCCCCCTCCACACAACCTGAGCCATGTATATGCAGCTGCTAGACGGGATGGGGGTGGGGTGGGTGAGTGGGGTGGGGTTCGGGGTGGGGGTGAGGGAGTGGGGTGGGGTGGGCAAGGCCGACCTGCAGGACCAGCTGTAACCTGTTGGTGCAAACAGCCCTGCTCTCCCACCACTTCCTTTCCGCCCTCCATGCGTCAGCTCCCCGCCACACGTTGGAGCCCTGGTGCTGCTGATAGTGTCATTTCCCGTGTGAATGAAAGTGCAAAAGGATGGACTGACAGTAACTGGTCGTCCTGTCACGCTGGTGACAACTAGGGTCTGGCTTTAGGAAACGTCCTCTGTGTCCTCTGTTCGTTGCCCTGCCTTGTAATGACAGGTTTTCTCTGAGTGTTGCTTTCCTGCAGCTTGGGAGATGCTGCTGGGCATTTGGCTGTACCAGGTGTGGGGATCTACTGCTTTCTATTTTAAATGCATCGCTTCTGTCTGTCATGGTTGAATCCCTTAAACTCTTCACACCATACTGAGATTATGGGCCCATGGGATCTGTGTGCTGGTAGGAACATCAAGGTCATTGACACCAGCACCCTCCCAATAACAGTCAAATGAACCCTTCACACTGTTGCTTATACACAGTGAAATGGTTAAAGAGCAAGACTCTCTGGGTTCAAGCTTCACCTACCAGCTGTATAATCTCACACGAACTACTTAGCTGCACTGTCTTGGTTCCCTCATTTGTAAATTGTGGATAATAATAGTGTCTATCTCATAGGGTTGTTGTGAGGATCAGCAGAATTTACCTGTATTTCTAACTCTATCTCTATTTCCATCTCCATATCTTTATGTGTATGTATATCTGTAAAACACACACAGCAGTTCCTAGCTCTTAATAAGCTTTATACAAGTTTTGCTGTTTGTTTGTACCTGTCCAGCCTCTGCATAAACACCTCTAGGGATGGAAAACTCCCTAGCTCATGAAGCAAGCCATTTAATCTTTCAGGTCAATTCCAACTATCACATACAGCTCCTTGTATTGTGTGGAGGGCGGGGGGAAGGTAAAAGTAGTGGCAAAAATATACTGAATCCTGTGGTAGACTTTTTGTGTGTATTGTGTTGTAACCTCGTGGAATTATTTTTCCCCGTTTTATTGATTTACATGTGACAAACTAAAGCACAGAAGATTTGGGAAACTTGCCTAGAGTCAAACAAGAATTAAATGGTCCAGTCAGAATTTGAACTTGGGTCTCTTGGGCTCCAATATTTTCTTTCTTTTCTTTTCTTTTTTTTTTTTTTCAATTAAAGTTTGTTGGGTGGCAATTGTTAATAAAGTTACATACAGTGTTTCCCCAAAAATGAGACCTAGTTGGACCATCAGCTCTAATGCATCTTTTAGAGCAAAAATTAATATAAGACTCGGTCTAATTTTAATGTAATGTAAGACCGGGTCTATAACATAACGTAACGTAATGTAAAGTAATGAAACGTAACATAACGTAACATAATAAATATAATATAATACCAGGTCTAATATAATACCAGGTATAATATAATATAATATAATATAATATAATATAATATAATACCGGCTCTTATATTAATTTTTGCTCCAAAAGACACATTACAGCTGATGATCCGGCTATGTCTTATTTTCGGGGAAACATGGTAGATTTCAGGTGTACGATTCTGTAATATATCATCTATATCTCACATTATGTATTCACCATCCAGAGTCCAATATTTTCAAATGTTGTGGAAAGATAACTGTCATTTTCCCATTGAAACTTTGGTTTCTCACAGTGGTCGGCACATAACAAGCTCTCAAATGATAGAAATTATTATGGTTAATTTCTATTAATATAATACTTTATATGTTGCAAATGCCCTTTCCAACCATCCCTTCCTTATTCTTTTTTCTTTTCCTTGCTGAGGCAGGCTGCTTACAACGTTGAGCTTTATTTGATTTTACCTATATAAAACATCAGTTGAGCATTCTTGTCTCTGGACACCTGTGTCCCACAGAAACAGTGATTTACAAGGTAGAGAAGCATTTGACAAAAGTCTTTTTTGAAGTTACTTCTCTTGTTGTACAGGAACTTTTAAAGTCAAAATTCAGTCCCTTCGTGGTTCTGCGAAGAACTTCTCTTACTACATGTTTGCTAGGATCATTTTGCTTCCTGAAGATTCAGATAGGACAACAAGCATTTATTCTAAATATCAACAGGCATTTATTCTAACCCTCCAACAGGTACTTAGCTGTAGTCTCTTCTTACACAAGGCCAGAATGGGGTGCTTCTGAGGCAGCCTCTTCCGTCTTGGAAAGCTCTAATTATATATTTATTCATCATTTATTCAACAAATATTTATTGAGAGCTGAGAGCTGTTGCCAAGCACTGAGCTAGGGGATACAATGGGAAGTAAAAATAGCAAATTCTTTATAACACTGAACCAAATTCTGTATCCCTTGAAACTCTACCTATTGATACCACTTTTGCCCTTTGGAGCAACAGAACATGGTTATTTTATGGTCCTCACAATAACCTTTTACATATTGAAGATGGTTTTCCAGTTGTCTGTGTGAATTTTTTTCTCTCTGGGCTTTTCTTGTAAAGACAGTACTTTGTTTCATATTGGCAGATGACCTAAAGGTGATGAAAGAAAAGTGGGTCTTAATTATTTTCTCTGAGTCTCATTTCCTTATCTGTAAAATGAGGATAATTATACCCAACAAGTGACTGAAAATTTGAGTTACTGTGTTACTTGTCTGAAATAGAAAAAAATATGTGTATGTATTAGTGTGTATTAATAACATTAAGTGACTTTAACTGTATGTATCAATGTGCCAGGTACTTTTCTAAATGTTTCACATTTATTAACTCATTTACTGTCACCATAGCTTTGTGGGGTGGGTACTATATTATTATTCTTATTTTACAGATAAGGAAGTGGAGGGAAGGAGAGCTTAAGTAACTTGTCCAAAACCACAGAGCTAGTAAGTGGTAGAGCTGAGACTTGATCTGAAACAGTGTGGCTCCAGAATCCTCGCTTTTGTGTCGCTGGTTGGTAGCTATTTTTATATTAGGAGGGGCTGAGAGACGGACTGGAGTCTAATGGTTCAGAAGATAAAGGGGAGCTTAGAGATTGAATTTAGAGCCTGATTCGATCTGTGGTATCATCTACTGTTTTAAATAATCGCCTACAGTTTGAAATTCAGTCTCTTGGATTCACAGACTGGCCTCAGAGGTAGCTTCCTTCTTCCCTGATTGCAGGACCCAGTTCATCCAGCACCCTCTCACATGTGCTCGTTCTCTCTATACCTCATTGTATGGCTCTTGGCAGCAAATATTAATTTTCTTTCCTCAACACATCATTTGTTAGTTTCTTACACTGATTCAGCTTGCAGCTCCAAACATGTTTTTTTGCTTAAGTATGGTTTCCTTGGTATAGTTTGGTTTCTAGCTATTTACCACTCCAAATCAGTCTGTTAACCTGGGAATCATAGTTGCAACCCAAATTACAAACAAGGGGATAATTTCTTTAATACATATAGAGCTTTTACACACCAATGAGAATAAAAACAGCCCCGTAAAAAAATGAGCAAAGGCTATAAAGAGACAAGTCACAGAAAAGCAACTACAAATGACTCTTGTATATGTGAAAGGATACTCATCCCTGATGATTATTTGAGAAACATATGTTAAAGTTATGATATTTTTTCCTATGGCAAAGATAAGTCATATCTATGTCTTTGTATTTATGTCTACCGTCATAAATGCTGCTGGTGAGGTGATAGGAAAATAGGTATTCTCATATACTGCTCTTGGTAAAATGCATTGGCCTAACCTCCATGAAAGACTGTTTGACAATGACCTATCAAAATCATGAATGCATATGCCCTTTGTTTAAGTCAGAATTTCTCAACCTGGGTACTATGACATTTTGGGCCAGATGAGTCTTTGTCCTGTGCATTGCAGGGTGTTAGGCAGCATGCCGGACATCTACTCACTGGATGCCGTCACTACCCGTACCTACAGTGTGACAACCAAAATGGCTTTTAGACACTGCTAAATATTCCCTGGCAGACAAAATCGCCTCTAGTTGGGAACCACTGGTTGCAGTTTTTTTTATTGCTGCATAACATCTACCCCAAACTTAGTGGTTTAAAATAACAACTATTTTATTTGCCCATGATTCTGAAATCAGGACTGCAATCAGTTGGGCAGTTCCTTTGCTGGTCTTGCCAGTGGTCACTCATATGGCTGCATTTATTTGGTGGAGTAGGTGAGGCTAAACTCAACTGGGGTAGTGAGATGGCTGAGTCTTCTCTCTCTCCTCGATGTCTCTGGTTCTTTTTCCCCAGACATTCTCTCAGTCTAATAAGAAAGTGAAGGCACAGCACTCTTTCCATGTGGTTTTCTAGGCGAATTGCTGGATTTTTCACATGGCAACGCAGGGCTTCCATGGACACAAAAATGAAAGCTGACTGGTCTTCTTAAACTGTTGCTTATTTTCAGCTAAGTAATTTTCTACATTCTATATAAAGTGAAGAATCTGTCCAGAAAATTCTTGGACCTTTATGACTACTTCTTTTGATTTATTTGGTATCTGGATAAGACTAGTTCAAGGAGCAATTATGTAAAATGTTTGTCATTGACCTCTCTTGGGTCCACAATATTCCAAGCCTGAATTCCCTGATCCTCAGGATTTAACCTGCCCTGGTCCTTCCTTTTTCACCATCATGACTTATCCCTCTTCTCAAATTTCTGTTCTTGGGGTTAATATCCTTTAGATCTTCGCTTAATTATCACCTTCTATGTATTCCCTGACAATATTGTCTTAAATACCTCTTCCCCTACTCCAATTCCAACAAGTGGCAAGAATCACTTGTGCAGGAGCTTTTGAAGCATCTCCGCAGACCGTTGTGTCCTGGTTGCATTGGCCAAAGCAAGTCACATGGCGAAGTCGAGTCCGTGTGGGAGGGGACCTCACAGGAACAAGAATATTGGGAGGTATGTTTCATTGAGGGCTATCAGTGTAACTTCTATCCCACTCTTTATTCCTAATTTTGTTTATCTCCTTTAGAGACTTTATCTGTATCATCATTTGCTTATTGGTTTACTTGTCGGTTTCCTTCTATTAGAGAAAGGAAACCCTACTGAAGTGTATTGGTGTTTGCTGCCTTATTCACCTCCCGAAACTATCAGCGTTTGGCACACAGGCCAATAATAAGTATTTGCTGAATAAAGAACTGAGCTCTTGAGTTTTCTAAGGCGTGTTCAGCTCATTTAACAAAAGACGCTGTGTTGACATGACCGTGGAGAGGGTTGAAATTCCTCCTTCATTTTTAAGCAACTTGTATATTTTAACAGTGATTTTCTGAAAACAATGCCTCAGTTTAAAGGTGTGGTAAATTCTTACATTCAAATGGATCACAAAATCAGATTATTTCTACTTTTGTCCTTTTTGGCATTTTTCCATCGTACTCTTAGAAACTTGGGGAATATTTGATGACTTTTGTTAGTTTATAATATTTCAAGTAATCTTCATTATCTTTCAAAATAGTCTCATGTTCATTTCTTTAGAGAGGAATGTAGAAAGAGATTTGTGGAATTGAGCGGGACTGATGGTAACTTCTGACAAGTTGTTAACTGGATTTTCTAATCAACGGTGATCTCAAGTTGCCTGGAGACCTTTTTTTTTGGCATACAGATGGCCTGAGACTGCAGGGATATATATATATATATATATATATATATATATATATATATATATATATATATATATATATATTCTTGTACTTTATTTAATTTTAAAAAATAACTATGAAAAATGCAGATAACTTTTATGCAGTATATTTTGACAGAAATTTTACAGCTATGAATTTATGCAGGTAAAGTACTCCTAATCTTGCTTTTCCTTTCTAATTTTACTCCTTTGAGGAGTAGGCAGGATTCCTAATCTTTGAGGGCAAAGTGCATTTATGCTTCTTTTCCAGTTGCCTGGAAGAGAAGAACAAGAAGAAAGAGGTACAACCCAGGAGAAAATGCAGATTTCAGGATATTGGTATTATTCCAAAATTAAAATCTATATACATAACAAACTTTCTCAATTTTAATGCAAGTTCATTATTTAAAATCTTACAGTACATGTATCTATATGTGATTATAATGAAAATATGCTACATTTCTCATGTGTATTTTTCAGTTTACATGTATCATGCAATCCTCATATAGCAAACATAAGATAGTGGTGGCAGTGCTGCATATATCTTAGGCTTTGTATAAGGGAATTGTAATCCAAAATAATAGCAGCAGCTTTTACAGTAGCAACTTTGTTCTAGCTGAGTGGCCTCAGGCTGCTCATTTCCTTTCTCAAGGACAGTGTCCTGAGAGATGAGACAATTGGGGAAATATCCCTTCTAATTCTAGGGTCTGGGTGCCAGCAACAAAGCAAAACCACTTATATAAAGATGCCTGTTTATGTCCTTAGGACAGAACAATATTAAGTGTTTTAAACTTAGGATGGTTTGGGGCAAATTTTAAGGATGTTGGATGGGAATCAGGATGGGATATCATTTTTTTTTAGAGTAGAAAGAAGTTCATGTTTTGAATGAGAAAAACAAGAGGTTTAATTCCTACTTGCCTAACAGAATTTAGACGCTTAAAGTGAATATTTTTTTTTCTTTTTTTCTGAAATGTCTGTGCCAGAGTTTTAGCTGTATCAGAATTGCTTACATCATGCTGTAAAGCAAGTATGCAGACAGTTTAAATGGAAATATGCAGTCTTCCTAACAAGCTGATGAAGTGTGAGAATGAGGTTAGTTGGAAGAAAGGACACAGAGAAAGAAGAGATGGTTTTGGAGGTACTCAGTTGAACCACAGCAGACAAAGCTCACACTAACATTTTGTAATGTTATTGCAGCAGGTCAATGGAGGAAAATTACCCTAAGTCTTTTAATTAGGTGAGGATGGCAAATAGCATATCAGCACTTTGTTGGTGAAGCATTAGTCACCTGGAGAATCATTTCCACACCCATATATCAAGGGTAGCAGGAAACAAGTATGAACAGGAGAACATGACTTAAAAAAGATCTGTTCAGGCCCTCATGGAATGAAACACTGTAGGAATTAGTAATTTCTACAGCATGAGGGAAAACAGAAAGGGGAAGAATGGGTGATAGTCCAGGAAGGTTCTGTTTTAAAAGGGTCTGAAGGGAGAAAATTCAAGCAAGCAGAGACACTAACATGCCGAATGCGGAGGTACACAGACCCCTTCCAGTTCCCAGTATTTTTTCCTCTCTCCTCTCCTGAAGGCTCTGTGAACTGCTTTGTCATCCACCCAGCAAGCAATGTCACTCTGCAAAGTGCTAGGCCCTGAGGATTTAAACATGAAGAAGTTTCCATCTAGAATCTCTGAATCTTCAGATGCCCAGTCTACCTGCTGTGAGGAGCTGGGCAGGATGGGAATGGCTGGGGTAAGACCTATTTAAAAATCATAGCGCAATGCAGAAGGATTATAGCAGATGTGTGCACAGAGCCATTGGAGCTGAGGGGAGACCCTGACTGACCCGAGATCCATGTTCACAGAGGGGGTGACATTGGATATAGTTCTCAGTAGAGGAAAAGGATAGTGGCAGGAGTGGTATAGGATTTGGCCAACCAGGGTATAGAATGGGAGGACTGGCATTTCAGAGAGCTAGGACAAGGGGCGCACATACAGCCAGAGAGGTTTGAAAGGATAAGACATGTTTGAAGGAGGCTGCTCTTTCTCACCATTAAAAAGAAATTTCCAGCTTCCTGTAGGTGATGCTCACTGCATGTTACTCATGGCCTTCACCTCCAACCTGGATTCCCAAGAGCACTTGGTTTCCTGTCTCCACCAAAAAAGTCACTGAGAGTATAACTTCATATAAGATTCCAATTTAGCCAGTCATTGAGGGCCAAAGAAGAGGCAACCAAAGAAGAGAAACCCCATCATACAATTTGCTAAGCACTTATGGGGAGAATAGCTAAGCCCCTTACAGCATCGCCATATTTAATTCTCATGACTCCATGTGCTCGGTACTCTCATTATTCCATTGTAAGGAAGAAACTGAAGCACAATGAGGCTAGGCCTCTTGTCTGAAGTTATATAATTAGTGAGCTATGGATCCGAGTTCTAATCCAGATAATCTGACCAAACGGCCTCAACTCTGATCCAGGTGCTCTCCTGCATCAAGACTGTGAACACTGCCACCACCAGGAAAAAAGAGAAAAGTATCTTATGAGCATCCCACTCATTCTGGGGCTTCTCCCCGTATAAGGAAAGGATAGCACAACAGGGAAGGTGTCATATACCATGTGAAAGGGCAACATGGAGGTGTGCTGACCAGCTCTGCCTTCAAGGGAGGACATGCTGCCCAGCTCTGAGTGCTGTCAATAGCCGGCCCTCAGGGATTGCTTCAGAAGCTATGTTCCCTTGCCCAAGGTCATGCCACTTTCCAATGACTGATTCAGGAGGGGATATGAAGGTTCAGCTGTGTAGTCCCCATAATTCTGAAGAGCCCTGCCAGCTCCTGGGCCTCCGGGAGGTCAGTGGAGCCTGTTGTTGGGTGCAAAGTACAGGTCGACTTCTCCCTCTGCCCCATCCTGCTTCCTCTCCCTCCCATCACAGGGATCCACCCCATGGATATTCCTTAATGAGCATCCTGCCACTGACTCAGTCTCAGAGCCTGCTTCCCTGGGGACCCAATTGGTGACAATGTCAGTTCCACTGACCGAAGAAGTCTGGCATCTCACTTTGTTCTGTCTCCTTTGTAACTTCCTTTCACATCAGTTTTCTTTGTTTTTCGTGTTCCCGATAAACATCTAAAAACAAAAGTTCATACAATTCTCAAAGGTAGGTTATACAAAGATTTACCCCCCCATTTGTTTGTTTAATAGATGTTACTTAGAGCAGTTTGAGGTTCACAACAAAACTGAGCAGAAGGTACAGAGATTTTCCCGAGAACCCCGATCCTTATCCGCCTGGCACAGCCTCGCCCACTATCAACATCCACTTCCGTTGGTTTTGGCAGTAGGTATGGGTTATGGAAGTAAGACCTCTTTAAAACCAACACTTGCATTAAAATAATGTCTATGAATTTTTAATTGCTGTTTTTAATGTTTGAGGGATTGGCAGACTTGATTCCAATGAGTTCTTGCTATGTGACCTGAGGCAGGCTCCTTAAATTTTTTGAGTTCCAGTGTCCTCATCTCTAAAATTGGAATAATAGTCATTGGGAAGATTAGACATTCCAACTCCAAGCAAAGTGCCTCGTATTTATTAATATTCACAAAATGGCATTTTTAAAATGTAAAGTTGGCACTGCACAGGCCACAGGGTGTATTTGTTTCCTGTGGCTGTTGTAACACATTGCCACAATCTTTGGGGCTTAAAAGAACAAACATTTCTTCCCTCATGCCAGAAGTCCAAAAGCAGTTTCACTAAGCTGAAATCAAGTTGGAGGCTGCAGGGGAGAATCCTTCCTTGCTTTTTCCCCCAGCTTCTGGTTTCCTTCGCTTGTGCCTGCATCACTCCAATCTCTGCGTCTGTAGTCACATTGCCTTCTCCTCATCTGTATGTGTCAAATCTCCTGCCTTAGTGTTATAAAGATACATGTGATTGCAGCTAGGGCCCACCCAACAACCCAAGATAATTTCCTCAACTCAACACTGTTAATTTAATCACATCTGCAAAGACCCTGTTTCCACATAAGGGAATATTTCCAGGTTCTAGTGATTAGGATCTGGTATCTTTGGGGGGCTAATTTTTTTTGGGGGGGGCTATTTTTCAGCCTACCACATAAATGGTGACACAGTTCCTGTCCTGTCTTTATAAGACATGGTCTTAAACACTTTACCTTTGAACCACTAAAATGGTCTTGTCCCTTCCCGTTTGCCATTCAAAACCATCTGCCTTATTTTAAGAACATTCCTTCCTCTTCCAGAAGGGACAGTGGCTCCCAAAGTAGGATGTTTCTTTACATCTCACCACTAAACCATGTTGCTATTTTGGAGGCATCTTTCCAAGGCTTTAATTAATTCGAGGATGCTCTCTAGTACTGTTTCTCAAACTTACATATCCAGGCCCCTGTGATTCAGTAAGTTGTGTGAGGTCTGGGAAACAAAAATTTCGAAATGTCCCAGGGGGCTGTTATCATCAACCAAGATTTAGAAACACCGATTCCTAGGAAGTCCTGAACCCAAACCCTTGAAACAGGGAATTCCCCTTCTTGCCTGCTGGGTGTGTCATGGTTACATGACTGAGTTTTTATTAAAAGAAAAGAAAAATTCTGAAAACTGAACCATCTTGTCTGTACAGTGTTCACTGAAAGAGTTCCCTAGTGGGACAGCTTCCAATTCCGAATTAAATGGATGACGACGGCCCAGATTTGGCAGTCCTACTGCTGTCACTAGCTCGGGACCTCGTGGGTCTGACTGACCAAACCCGGGCCCGCGCCCTCAGCGGTAGTCAAGGCTTTTCCTCCGTGAGAGCAGCTCCAGTGAGTGGTGGCGGCGGGGCTTCTCCAACCCGGTTGCGAGCGTCCCTACAGAGGTACTTAGACACTGGGTGGGCGGGGGAGTGGCTTTCGGCGCCACTCCTGCAAGCGGCAGCCACTCCAGAGTGGCGCGGGCAGGGGGCGTGGGAAGGCGTAAGTGTATTTATTCTGGCAGGAGAGCAGGGTGCTTGGGGCCGCTCGGAGCCGCCCGAGGAGCTGTCCTGACCTGAGAACTGGCTGGTGCTTCGCCCACGGCTAAGAACCCAGCGCCCGTGGTTGACCAGGTGGGGGCGGCCGTGGTGCGGTGGCCGGACGAACAGAAAATTTGCAGTTGTGGAAGTTCCTTTGGGGTTGATGCGGATGGACAGTGCAGCTCAGGCGGGAGTTAACGGGGGCGCAGTAAGACTCAGCTGCGGGTGATGGGGGTGCAGAGTCAGGCTTAGCCAGGAGGTGATGGGGACGCAAGGTCAGGGCCCGTCGGGCCGGCTGCGCGTGGCGCCTAGCGGCACGGGTAAGAGCCTGCAGCTGCAGCCCGCGGCGCTGGTTCAGGGACCTGCCTCCGCACCCCGCGCTCGGGCGCGGTGCCTGGACGCCGCGCGACCCGCACTGAAAGCCCGCGTCCGCTCCCCGCTCGCGGTGGGTGTGGCGGGAGGAGCCCTGCGTGGCCCCGCCTCCTCCGGCCGCAGGCCCCGCCCCTGCCCCCGCCTCCCCCGTCGGCCCCGCCCACCCGCCCAATCCGCAGCCCGGGGCCCGGGACAGCCGGGGAGCTCGTCTGGCCGGCGGAGGCTGAGCGCGACCTTAACGAGCCGCGGCGCCCGCCGACCAGGGCCGAGCTTGGCTCCAGGAGCTCGCTGTGCCCCGTGTCCCCCCTGTCGTCGCGGGGACGCTCGGGCGGCCGCGATTCTCCTCCTCTTCCTCCCGGAGGGGAAGGAGCGGAGAAAGCCGAGCGGCTGCTTCGGGAGAGCGCGCCGAGGCCCCTGCCCCCGAGGCTCGGCGCTGGAGGAGGCGGAGGCGGAGGGAAGTGCGCGTCATTCGCGAGCAGGGAGAGTTTCACCTCCAGGCTCGGGCCGCCGCTGCCGGTTGCGGGAGAGCGGCGGCGGCGGGCGCCGGGGCTCGAGGAGCTTCCCGGCCATGGAGAGGCGATCCGGAGCCGGGGACGCCGAGAGCTCGGCTCTGTGTCTTTGGACCGCTGTGTAGGCACCTGAATTAGCCGACGCCACGCGGGGGAGGGAAAGGTAAGAAGCGTGGGGTCCCCCGCGCCCCGCCCCGCCTCCCTCACTGCCCTCTGGGGCCACTGTGGGGACGCGGACCGCAGTCCCCAGCACCTTCCCAGGTCCGGGCGGCCTGGCATGTGGCACTCCGGCTGCAGAAAACGGCCTCCCGCTCCCCGCTCCCCGCAGCGCCCCCTCCCCCCGCGCGCGCCGCCGTTCCCCTCTGCCTTAGGAGTAATAACACTTCCCTGGGGTAAATCCTCCCCGTAAGAAAGGCTCTTTGGACTGGGATTTCTTTCTCTCCTTCTCTCTTTTCATTACGTTTACGGGGAAGGAAACAATGGACCTTTGAAAGTCGGTGTGAACGGACTCAAACTTTCTGGAGAGGGCTGGGGTGGGGGAATAAACCCCACAGGAAGCCGACTACAGGGAAAGGTTGATGGAATGTGGGTTGCAGTCTCGGCTTCAGTGCGCGCGCGCACTTGCCTTTGGGGTGATCTTTGTCTCTTTGCTATTCCCCGGGGTTGTTGGGCCCCCCGCCCCCATCCTGCTTTCTGTTAAAGTAAGGCGAGGCTTTAAAATCGCGTGCAGCTCAGCCCTGGACCACACTTGCAGCTTTCCAGTGAAGAGTTGGGAGGTCTTGGCAAAGAAGGGGGAACCGTGAGGACCCCAAAATGCTGTAGTTAATGCTGGTGGCGACATCCCTTGCAATAAAACCAAGGTCCTGACATCCCTGGATGCTCTTTGCTGAGGGTTGGTGTGTGTCTCCAAACCTCGCTATGGAGCGGAAACCGCTCACTTCCATGCTCCACGCACGTAAGGTTAGGAAAACAGACTTTGTATATGTCTCCTTTCATCAGCAGTAGGAGTGAGGAATAGAGTGCTTAATAATTTTAAGCACGCACTTTCCACACAGGAGCCACTCACTGGCCCCGTTTTCCCTTTTCCTGTTTCAGTGTGACAAAGTAATGGGATGTGGCATAATTGCAGGTGTTGAGCATCAGTAGTGGTTGTCTTCCTGAGTTCTTCCCAGTGCAAAGTGAGAAGAATTTAGAGAAGGGATGGAGGGAGGTTCACCTGAGCTGTGGGAGGCTAGAATCCTCTGGGCAGCCTGGCAAACCTGTGGGAAATGGTTCTGTGTTAAAAACAAACACATTTAAAATATTTAGCCTCGATGGTTGTTTGGTTGGATAGAATGGAGCTATTACTATTGTTTGACCCTTGAAGGAAGCTTGCTGTTTTAAAAATTGGTCTGGGTATCATACTCTGGTTTTGTGTGCCTTTGGCTATTCAGAGGGCTCTTTTGAGTTTGCATTTCTGGGCAAAGCAGAAGAAAGTGCAGTAGGCACTTCCTCTGTTTAGTAAACATTCAGTGCTTTATCCTTTACATTAAAACCCCTCCCCTCTGCTTTCTTTGTACCTGCACTACGGGATTAGCGACTATAGGGGTGGAACTGGAAGTCTGTCTCCTGGCTTTCAGTTCAGTCCACCCGAGGCTGTTTTATCTGAGGAATGTGTGTTTACAGGCTCTGCAAATTGAGGTTAGAAGTGAATTATGAGTCATCACCTGTTCTGTCTTAACAGCCTGTGAATGAGTGAGCAAGCTGAGGACTGGTCACTGCATGTGTGGACAGGGAAGCCGAATCTGCAAATTCTTAACATGACTTCCTTTGTCACAACCAATTGTTTGAGTGAAATCTATCTTGATCTAACTTGGAACTCATAGATTTTCAGAAGCCTCACAACAGGAAACCAAAATGTGACAACACCTCATTCATGTCCGAGTAGAATTAATCAAGCCTGTTCTCAAACAGCTCCCTTGGAAATGAAGAGAAGACAAAGCAAAGGAGTAAATTAGTTTTGGGCCATTTTCTGAAATTCAAAGGCTTCTAGTAAGGTACTTACTAGCTACGTGTCTCTGGGCAAGTTTCTGAAATTGGCTATGAAAAAGAAGAAGAAAATTTAAATGATCACTATTAAATTCACAGTTTAAGACTCACATGGGATGATGTCTGTAAATATGTACCTTGTAAAGTGCTGTAAAATAATGAGCATTGCATCATCCTCCCTCCCACCCACCATCCATTTAACTCACAGTTATTTGTCACCTATTGTGTGTTAGGGCCCTTTATAAGCAATCTGAATGCCCACCCTTGTAAGCAATCTGAATGCCCACCCGCTTCCTGGAGTGTTCCTGTTGGTAGGGAGAGGGAATTGGATCTTTGGTTGAAGCTTGGGAGGTCAGAGGGAGTGAAGAGAATCTGTGTGGTGGCTTCCATCTATCAAGACAGGTAAGACAGTTGATGCTCTTGAAGAAATCTGTCTAATCAAAGAGCAAAAGAAATTAACAATTACAAGGTCCAGTAAATGTGTGTTTGGAGAATTATACATAGAATGCTTTAAGAACACAGAAGAGGATCAGATTTTGGGGGGGAGGAGCAATTTAGTGAAAAATACAATTTACTGAATCAGGCAAAATAGTAGGGACTGAAAACTGGTGTCAGACATACCATTTTGGAATGGAAAGATTAGAGGACCTGAAGCCAGAACTGAGTTTAACACAAGGCTCTGACAGTTGCTAACTAACCATTTGCTATTGGGCAGATCTCCGAATTCTTCATACTTGACATGTGTAAAATGAGTTTAAAGATACTTTATGGAATTCTTTGAGGATTAACTTTGATTTAATTTGCTGTGTATACGATAAAATACCATACAAGCTAGTGCCTTTTGATATCAAAAGTACTTTTGAAATATGTGCTTCTTAAAGCTATAAATAAGATACAAATCATAACTTAATCTAATTGGTCTCAGGCACAGATTTCTGTTTTGTTCTGAATCCCATTTTGAGTGCAAATCCTCTGACTTTAGGTTGTTATCATTTGGCACCCCAGTCACTGGAAATCTTTTCTTGGTATTTGGGTTGTGAGTGCTAATTGAAAGGATGGACTGTCTCGGATAGCACAGCAATTGAGAGGCGCTTGTCTGGGTCTGTACTGTAACTTCTTCCCTGCCTCTCAAGTCAAGAGAGTCTCAGGTCCCTTCTTCTTTCCTCTATCCTAACAAGATGAACATAGAAAAGGAAAAAGAAAGGAACAGGAAGTTATGCACCTGCATTTTTGAGACCATAAAGATTTTTGAGACCCTGATGACTAGATGGGTACTAGACTTATCAGGGTGATGATCACTTGGAAGGTATAGAAATGTCTAATCACTATGCTGTACCCCTGCAACTAATATAACATTGTGTGTCAACTGTAATTGAAAAAGTAAATGTGACAAGATCACCCTTACCAGTTTTCTCCAATTGTAAAGAGGTATAATTTTCAGCTATACTGTTAAAGAAAGGCTGTTCCCTCAGTAGCAGCAGCTGCTGTGTGGATGAAACTTGAATCTGTAAGTACTACTTGCTGGAATAGACTTGCTTTACTTTTCCTCTTGAAATGGACTTCAGCTCATCTGACATTTTCATAAATTGCCTTTGATATAGAAATCCATACTCAGATATTTGAAACTATCATGTTAAATGGGACTTTTTTGGGGGCAGCGGGGGGCAGGGAGGTATGAATATAAACCAGTTTTCAGGACAGTGCTACACATGCTGAATCTTAGCATGTAGTTTCAAAAGGCCTTAAAAATAATATTAAAACTAGGAAGTTGAGACCCAAAGAGGTTAACGAATTAGGTAAGGTCATATAGTAAATTAGTGATTGTATAGGGACAAGAACACGTTTGTCCCTATTTCTGGTCAGCATTTTTCTTTTTCCTCCAATGTACTCTAATTTGTTCCTGTTTGGTTTTGTTAGCTATTCAGTTATTTTTAATGTTTCACGGTGAGGTAATTTGTATTTGGGCTCAGAAACCCATTGCACCCAAGTTTAAGGCAGACACTATACCTTCGTTTTCCTTTGGGAGAATTTACACATGACATGGTGTATAGAATGAAAGGATATTACTTGTAATAAATTTCTGCCAAATAAGGAACTAAGTGTAAGAATAATGTTAACTTTGCTTGCATTTTCTATAAATAGTACACAAATTTCAAATATTGTAAAAGCGTACACTTTTTAAATGAATCAAGTTCCTGGAAACATTCAGATTTGTGTTATGAATCATATGATAACGGCATGTTAGCAAAATGTTTGCATGCTCTTTTGTTTTCCCTATGCTTGCTTTGGGAAGCCTTTAATGTTGGTTGTCAGGATCTGTGTTCAGCCAGTATTTTGTTGCATTCCTAAGATGTGCAGGCAGTGTACTGGTTGCTGTGAGAAGATGAATGAGGCATAGGGTCTTTATTAACATGTCTCTTTTAAAAAAGAGAAACAGACTTGGAAGTTGTGTATGACTTAAAACACAGAATTGCTATTCCCCCTACTCCCAAAAACAACAACAAAAAAATCAGTCTTTGATCTAGTAGGCAAATCTGCTTTGAAATTGTTATCATTAGATTAATGTTGTAACCAGATTTGTAACAAAAGTTATTTTCATTACATGGTGACAAGTGATAAACATCTTACATTTATTTTATCAGGGATCCATCTTAATTTGGACAACAGGTGAAAATTTGGCAACATTTGATGGAATTTTATATGATGAAAAGTTTGCCTAGGAGAGCTGCGGCAGTCTTAGCTTTAACATGTTTTTTTTTTAAAAATGACTGTAACATTGCATAGATGTGCGATTGGAACATTGTTGCCTGAAAGGGTTGCAATTTAAGACAATCCATATTAAGCCCTTGAGAAAAAAATTGTCCTCATTGACTCTGAGTTTGATGTAAGTATCTTAAAACATGAACAGCCGTCAGGAACGAGATGTCCTGGTCATGTCTGATTACTAATTCTCTCTGAAGAGTGAACTTGTTACTGATTTGGAGACTCTTGCCTAATTACTGGGTTGTACTGGGAAACTGCAAGCTTTTTGCTGGCATCACGATCTCCACCAATAGCAACTCTCTTCCTTGAAGAATGAGTGGTTTCTTCGCATACAAAGAGGTTGGAAAACTAATTATTATCATTTTAGGGATTGGAAAGATTAAGTTTAGCACAAGGACAAATGACTGATTCCTCTTTTAGAAGGGGATGAGAAAAATGAGTCATTGTGGTAAAAAAAGGCAAACCACATAACTTTTTTTTAATACCATCATTGCCACGGCTATGTATATATAATATATCATATATTATATAAATTATGTAAATTATATATTATATAAATCTTTATATGAGTATTTAAAAAATATAACTTCATTAATGCAAAAGATGTGGCTTTAATTGTTCAGTAGATGCTTGGTGAGAGCCATTTCCCAGCCATCCTTAGACAGAAACATACTCACACATACTCAGACAGAAATGCTAGCAGTGTTGAGAAGCTAGCAATTTGATAGGAAATAGGCCGTGTATGAAGGCATAGCTGAAAAACGCCAAATGAGAGATGAATCATCTTTTCAGCAGGGTTAATGATTGGCATCTTGTGATTAATGTTAATTGCTGCCTTTCCAAGTGCCTGCGTTGATTTAGGCACTGTCCTTTCCATATGGCCACCGTTCACAATGTAAGGTCAGCTCATGGCTGACTTTCTCCAACTGCCTGGTCACCATGTTGTCTGAGCTTAGCTTTAACCGTAAAAAAAAGTATTTCTTCGAGCTTCCTGTTTGTGCTTGTGGCACTGGAGCTCATCACACAGTCCCTGTTCTGCCAAAATCCAACCACTGCTCTAGTGCTCAGTAATTGCTTGTTCAGTGGAGGTCCTGCCTTTTTTTCCCCTCTGGCTCCCTTGAGTTTTGATGAACATTGATTGAGGAGACTGTGGAGCAGGTATACTAAAGTCCTTTTGGTAGGCCTAGGTTTCACATGCCCTAGGAAGACAGGGCCTACGACGGTTTTATGTTTTGACCTGGAACTCGTTTGCAGGTGACCCTGTCTGCCAGCTTTCCAGAGACTATGAAAGACTCCATGAGTCTGTTGTATCTAACACAACCCCCCCCCTCCCCACCACACGCCTCTCCCCCCCCCCCCCCATGCTGATCCCTGCTGGACAGTATGTGGTCATTTTAGTGGCAGAGTTCAGTGGTAGATTTTAGTTCACACATAGAAAGTAAGAAAGCTGTTAGTTGTAGTCTGATGGTAATACATTTGGAAAAGTAAGTTTGCCAAGGCTCTTAAAAACGTGTTCCATTCATAGTGATTTAATAAACTCAGGCAATCACCTCTTTAGACCCACCAGTCCTGTTTTTGCCCTAACATGCTTGGTAATTACGTGTTTACTTGTGTCTTCTCCCGACCCCTCAACACTGGCATTTGAGCTCCTTGAAGGGAGAGGCGATATATAGGTTTTTGTACCACTGGGTCCCCATCATCCAACAGAGTCCTAGTCTCATAAGAGATGTTCAAACCTGAATGTGTTCCCCATCTGGGAAGGCTCTACTGTCAGTGGTTAATGTTGTATTTAAAATAGGCTATGTGTTGTAAATGTAAGAAATAGGACACTTGGTTTCTGGTACTAGTCTTGCCATTAATAGACACTTTGCTTTGCTGCTGAATTGAGTAGCCCTGGATTATTTCAGTCTGCACATCTCAGTATTTATCTGGAATATTTCTTAGTTTGAAAGGCATGCCAAAATATACTCATTATATGTTTCCTATTGTCATTGCATTCTGATGTCCGTATATCACTAGATCATGAACTTTTGGTACGCCTGGGCTGCTTTATCAAACACATCTCTGTTGTCTCCCCACTCGCGCACCGCACCCCCTCCCCCCAACATTCTACCGATGTAATTTTCTTGGATCTTTCTTCTTGAGCACTGTTTTAAAGCTTTGTCCCTGGTGCTTGGCAGAAAAAATGCAGCCCACAGGCAGCTCTGCCGTTTGCTATAACCTTAATTAAATCAGCCACCCTCAGGTCAGACTTTGGTTTGGTTTTTTCTTTCGAAGGCCAGCTGCAAGGCTGGTGACATGCCTGCGCCTGCCATTGTGTGCTTCTGCACAGCCATCCGTCACTGCCAGCAGGTTGGGAGCCTTTCTGCTGTGTCCTCTCAGCCAATGGAGAGCGAGGGCGAAGGGGGATGGTCTGTTTTCTTCCCCCTCCTGCTTTCTTTTGTTGCCCATGATAATGTTCTCCAGCCTTTTCATTCTACCAGTGATCTTGGGCTTAGGGTCAAGGATTGCTTTTCATGGTTATGGTGAACAGATCTGAAAAAAGACAGGATTAATGAGTTGGTGGCAGAAAAATTAGACATGTGCCTCATGGACCTTGCATAAATGAGAGAAATATATGAATTAAACATAGTTCTTAAAGGTCACTTATTTCACTTTAAAATGGGAAAATCTTCACTTGGTTTACTTTGGACATTTGTTTTGAGGGATCACAGTTTACCAGGAGATTCCAATATAATTTGCCAAGGATACATCCACCTTTGTGAAATGGTAGCTAATTTGATAATCTGACTTCCTTAAATACAGACCCATAAGCATTTATTGTTTTCTTGTTTTCAACATAAGCAAACTCATAGTATTTTAGTTAATATTCATTTTCTAGGGATTTACTATTTTTTGATTATAGTTTTCTAGCAGAGAGTACATTATACTTACTGAAAAGTGAATTTCTATGCAGGAAAATACAAATTGTCTTATAACTTTAAATAGTACTTATTATAACTCACATGCTTATTCTAACTCAAATGCTTAGTGGCCAAAATAATTTTTAGAAAATGTAGTCTTTTTAGGACTGTATACCGGGGGTGCCAAAAATATGTATACAAGTGGACACTTTGGTCAGCATTGCTCAAGCAGTAGTTCGCCATAATCAGAAGTGTCCGGACGCTGATGTAACGCCTTTGAGCACCTCTTGTAATTGAAGTCAAATGTGACTTGTATTCATCTTTTGTTGTCAGTATATATTGAGTATTACAATTTTAATACAGTTTTCCTTTCTTAAAATGTGTATACAGTTTTTTGGCACCCTCTGTATTTGAACTATTCCTGACAATTCCTCTGCGTTATATTTTAATAGAGTTAGTGTATATTGGGAGAGTTATTTCCTTTTGAGGAAGAAGATAACATGAACAATACATGGTACCAAACTAGGAGTCTGGTGTATATTGGTGTTTATGTATATTAAGAGCTTACTTGGGGGAGCGCCATTCATCATATCTAAATTGACCAAATGGAGAGAGAAGGTTGGGAAACAGAATGAAAGTTTCTCAGTTCCTTACACTTTCACTTCATCGAAAGAGGTTTCTATTAAGGGTTGGTTCATCCCCCTTCTGCCTCTAAGCATTGGACTGGGTAGGATCAGCTTAGTAAGAGCGACCCAGGATCCATGTAAGTAAACTAACTGTGCCAAGTGTCTTAATTTTGGGGAACATACCAGACAATTGCAGGGAATAGTGACTCATCTTGATTTTGAGAGTTGAAAGAAAAAGACAGAAGGGCTCTAAACAAGTACAGTGCAAGGTGAAAATGAAGAAAGTGTTCTTGTGCAACAGTGTGAAGCCACTGTCCTGTAGCGGTTTCAGGGTTTTTATTCTTTGGGAGTATGCGTACACAAAACCAAGCACATCTCTGAATGAAAGTGAACTAAATTTTTCCCCCACTATCTATTTTCTCCCAAACAGCTATATAGATCTCCACCTAACGTTTATGCTGAACTCCTTTGCAGTGGTTGTGGAAAAAAATGTATTTTGTCCTGTATGCTCTGGGAATAGAATATGTAATACAATATATTCCTCTAAACTAGATAAAGGATTTTCTCCCCAGAAATTCTATTTCAACCTTTGTTTTTGAAAATCTTTACACTGTATTTAAATACACAATCTTCATGAGACTACTGATCACACTTAAATATTTATTTGACAGTTTATGAAAGGCCTGAAACTTTGCTAAGTGTATTTCTTACTGAACAGTGTTGTATGATTGAGGTATTGAGCTCATTGTTTATCTAAAGGTACAGATATAATCTGAATCTAAAACAAAACTAAATGAACCCCCCCCCCCAAAAAAAAAAACCCAAGTGTGAAAATCACCTTGGTGTTAATTTTCTGTTGTCTTTCTCCTAAAAATAGGAGATTGGAAATTGGAACTATTAATTGAAACTTCAAGGTCATGAAGAGCTGGTTCACAATTTTATTAGGTCATAATTACTAATACTATACATATTTATAATTGTTTTCATGATAATTCATGAACCTGTCTCTTTCCTGGCATGTTTTATTTTTTGCTGTGACGGAGCATACCAGTCAATGTATTACAAAGACCTACCAAGATCTTAAATAAGAGGAAAAGTTTCCTCAGCCAGATTTTGGCTAGTTGTACTGAAACTCTTGTAAAGCAAAGACTGTAACTTATAGGACTGACCTTTAGGTTGGATACTGTTTTGAGAATTACGTCCCTGCTCAAAGAAGAAAAGGCTTGATGAGATCATGCCACCTTCTTGATTTTTCTTACAAGCCTGGATTTTCCATTCAGAAATATGTTCTCATCACAAGTGGAGGCAGGGTTGAAAAAGAGCTTAAAGGAGTCACCAGTATTGCGTTTTCATGAGGTGTTCAGTCTGATGCGGCCACAATGAATGGCATAGCGCAGGGCTGTGGGACCCCGGCTGCGTTGGGTTGGAGGGGCTGGATGAATTTGGGGACTGAGCCTAGCACATGGCCTCCAGGGCAAGTGTCCTCAACCACTGTGTGTGGGTGCTAAGCATGTATGGTGGTGAATTTGTCTTCTATATCAGCACCTTAGCAGTAGAAAGAACCAGGAAAACTCCGTTCTTTTAAAGAGCTCTTACTAGTTTTGAATTAATGCTGCTATCTCTGGATTGAGAAGATTTTCCTGTTGATTGTAGCATTAATTGGCTATCAGCCTAACAATATAAAATGGAATGGAACATTTTCCTTTTTCCTGTGTACCTACTGCCTTTCATGGTGGTGTTAAAATGATTACAAAGTATTGTGAGAGGTTGAGCTTGTCTAGGTAGTGTGCTGCTCTTTCTCTTTAGAATTCCTATTTGCACTTGGTAATAATACCTTTCAGCCACCTGCACGAAACTACGTACCAGGATTGAATTTTGTGACAATTAATGTGTTGACTTTTTTGCTTGAAATGGTGAATGTTCTCCATTTTTTCCCCAATCAGGGCAATTGATAGAGATTAGACAAATTTCTCAGAGCCTCAAGGATATTAAAAAAGGATTAAGTGGGAAATTCCAATTTCTCTCTGTGATATACACAGGAATACTTCGATTTAAGTTCAACAAATGCTTATTGAGTAGTTACTGTGTTTAAGGCCCTAGGAGAATACTAAGATGACTAAGGCATTGTCTCTGCTCTCAAGAGGCTTCTTGTAAGTCAACTGCAGGAAACAGACATACACATACGTGAACTGAAACAGAAGGCAGAACGCAAGATGATCCAATAAGAGTTTTAAACTGTATAGGGAAGAACAGGCAGGGAACTTTTTTCAGCATTTATACTTATATCTTTTAAGTGGATACATTTTCATATTCTTAGTAATATCTTTTATTCTTGAACTATTTGCCTAAGTTCCCTGTACAAATTTTTAATTGCATGATTTTTTTTTTTTAAATTATTACCAAGCCTTTTGGGCTACCACTTTTTATCCACAGTGAATAAATACAAGATACGCCTTTCAACGAACATTTAAATATGAAAAATTACGCTTCAAAACCTTTGTGATGTTCATTTTCAAATTCGATATGAATGACTTTGAGTTATCCCCCCTTTTTGAATTAACTGTGTTTAGGGGTTCAGCAGAGGCTGCAATAGCTCTTAAAATATATCTTAAAATACTGATGTGTTCCTTCTCTTTAGTATGTGCTTTTCATTAGAAATGACAGGTAGTATAAATAAATTAACTGTGTATTAAATAAAAACATTGTTCTGTAGTAAAAAATTTTCAATGACACCTAATAGTACTTACTTGCCTTGCAATCTTGAAAGCCAGAGGAAACTCTTCAACCTCTTTGCTCTATTGGGTTCCTCCTTTGTTCTCAGGATCCCCAACTCAAACTAATGCTACTAGAACTAACAACATTATGGATTAAACAGCCATTGTTGAGATAGCCTGAGAACCTCACCACCATTTTCAGAAGAGTTCCTTGGTCAGTTTCACTCTGCCTTTCAAGCAAGTGATTTCAAATTGTATTTAGGAATTACATTTCTCAGGGATGTGGTCAATTTTTTATCCACCATCCTCTAATGACTTCAGGAGCTCACAGTTCCTTATTGAATGAGTCAAATGTCAGTTTTTCCCATGAATAATTTAAATCTATAACAATCAATATATTTTAAAGTAATAGATTCAGTCATAATATTATTCCTAAAGTAGACTCACAAATGTAAAGGGAAATTCTAAGGCAATGTATTTGTTTGTATCTTATGTCTTTAAAAATCATAATAAATTGAGAGGGAAATCTGCGCACGATACGATTTTGGGTTGTAATTTTATTCTAAGTTATGACTACAACAATGTGTTATTTCTTAAGAAAAGAATGACTATATTTGCTGCTTATGCATTTACATGTTTTTCAGTAAAATAGAACTAATGGGCTCAGAATATATATATATATATATATATATATATATATGTATATATATATATGAAAAAAATATGTATATAGTTTTGCAGAAGGGTTATGGGGAAAACACAACCATGATTATTTTGATTTATTGATCGTTTTAGTTTGTGATAGACACCATCTGAATTTTCACAAATTGTTCCAAGTGGGACAGTGACTTCATTTAGCCTCTCACTGCCTTTTATTTGATTGGGGTTAACATCTGGAGATACGTTATCTCCCACAATGCGGCCCTCTAGCCTGTTTAGCGACAACCTTTCTCTCGCTGAAACAATGAAGTATCAGATGATTGCAGCCTCAAACAAAAGATTCCCACTCCCTTTTACGTAGATTATAGTCGTGATTCCCCTCCCACCCTGGTGAACTTGGCATTCAAGAATATCTCGTCTAGCCCTTTCTTTGTTAATGGACGATCATAAAGGGGTCTTTGTTAGTCTCTGTCATTTGTTCCAGCAGGTTATATCCATTATTTCATTCTTCTCTTTGGCACATGCATCAGTTTCTTCAATAGCACCTTGAATTGTTTTGTTTTTCTTTTGTCATAAAGCTTAAGCTTCATCTAAATAATTGCTTTTGTTCAGAAATCAAATCCCACAAACCCAGTGTTTTTGACACATACTGACTCTGAGAATGTTCTTTGCCCCATGTGAAATCAGCATCAATTCCTGGTTAGATTCTCTTCCTGTCCCCATTAATTTCCAGGTTGTTTGGGTCCTGAGAATGCTTCTTTGTGGCTTCTCTCATGACAACATTTTGTGTTAATGGATTTGCTGTAGTTTAAAGCAACTTAGAGGTACCCTTATGACTAGAATGCTATTCATTGTTTTGGTAGCAGTTGAGAGGATTAATTAAAAGGATATTGAATGAAGCCAGGTGGCTTTGAGAAACTCTAGTTGTTAAGGAAGGGCAGTAATGGAAAGGGTTGAACATCACATTTCTGGGAACATCTTACTTGGCCACAGTCATTGAAATAAGAATATTATATGACATAGCACTTTTCTCTTTTCCCTTTTTTTCTTTTCTCTTTCCTGCCCTGCCCTGCCCTCCCCTTCTTTTCACTTGGCAAAAAAACAGTAAAGTGTCATTCAAAACTTAGTCTTTCGTTCAAAAACTGTACGTGCTTATTATATACTACTTATAAATGCTTACTATAAATAATATAAAAAATAAAAGGACTGCCCTTTTTTTGTGTGAGCTTCTCTTAGATAAGAGTCATGCATCGTCTAGTGAACTTATGCATGAAGAATTCCTGAGAATTCCAACTGTGCCCTTCCAACACAGTTCTAGTTACACCCTTGTGAAACCGATTCTTTGAAGTTACTGCCTCTCAATGGTTTTGAAAGACTTATTCGTGTAACTGTTAAGAAACTGAACTCTAGAGTCAAAATACTTGGATTTGAGTTCTGGTTCTCCCATATACTAGCTAATTAACCTTTTTAAACCTCAGTTTCTCATGTGCAAAATGAGGATAATGGCATCTACCTATAGATTTATTGTATCGAATGTATTAGATGAGTTAATACACGTAAGTCGTTTGGAACAGTACCATGTGGTAAGTACTTTATGAGTGTTAGCTATTTTTAAAATCATCTTAATCATAATATTTGAATGCCTACTTTTTTAAAACAAAATTTGAGGATTTAAAGAGATAGTGTAGAATTTAGACTTCCTCATGAGATGAATTCACAGTCTATAGTTAAGTGATAATACAAGTAGAAATACTTTACTTCACCCTAAGATGAATCTAGTGGGGGAAATTAAACACTAAACATGAATGCTTGTCTATTGGAACTTGTTAGGACCTTTTTATGGTCCTCATAGGATGTGGACTTTAACTTCAGTTTGAAGAACTTAGAATAATTATAATCAAAGTATGACCACCGGTTTCAGTGTCACCAGCGTGTGTTTTAACAGTGTAAAACCCAGGGCTCTCTTTGTACTAGCTGAGCCGGAATCACGGGTAGAGAGCTCAGGAATCTACGTTTTTAACAAGCTCCCCTAGTGATTCTTAGGCATAATGAAAATTGAGAACGTTTGCTCTCAACCTAGGTGCTCTTTGGATCACTTTTGGGGGGTGGCATTTGAAAGATACAGGTGCTTGGATACTGACTTAATTAGTTGAAGTGTGGCACTGGGCAGGATTGAGAAGCAGTGGTATTAGCAGACGATTAGTGAAGGTGATGGTCCACACAGTTTATTATAGCAGGTGTCGATGTAAGAACATCCAAACCTGTGGAGAACTTTTATAAAAAGTTTTTTGAACTAAAGAGGATACACCGGGAAGCAAGATCTCAACAGACTGAGGGAAATGATCCCTAGAATAGCAGTTTGCAACTTCTTTTATGCATTTTGAATTAAAGATTATATGAAGGTAGGAGGAAGCAAGGTGGTGTCGCAAGCGACTGCTAAGCTCAGAGTCCGTGCTGCAGTCTATTCCTGCAAGTCACGGGTACTAACCCCCCAGAGACTCTCAGATCCCCAGGATCTACCTGGCACTGACAGGCCTCCGCTGTAGCCGTGGCACCAGCAAAGAACAGAGCACGCAAGATCTTAAATGCCTTTCAATAAGCTCTTGACTCAAATATCAACACACCAAACAGTGAAGCATCAATCAATACACCAAACAGTAAAGCACACAGAGTAATACAATAATTGGGTAAAATAGAGTAAGGAACCAGTCCCAAAGTCAATCAGAGACCTGGTGGAGTGAGGAAGGGTGGCTGGTCCCGGAGGTTGGTCCGGCAGAGGTTCTGTCCCAGTGGAGCAGAGCAGAGTGGAGGGTTCTCAGAGCAGAGGGACAGCATGGTTATCTCTGAGTCGAGACCTCCTCTCTGAGCTGCAAAAGTCCTCAGTTCTTATGCAATTCTGAGTGCCTTTCTGATGTCACTTTATCAGGGCAGCCAGCACCCTGACATCTTCACATGTTCAGTAGCAGACCTTCCGAGTGTAGCTGGTTACACCCAATTACAGGGCAACCAGGCAGCTCCCTGGGCGTTGTCTGCTAACTTTTCTTTGCATGCCCAAAACGTGGAGTTCCTCTTGTTCATTCAATATGGAGTCACTCATGCTCACACAAAACTCATTCTAACAGCTTCCAGGGGCGCTCTACACAGGTGGGGATTGGATTACAGGATAGTTAAGATTCTGTGTTCTCTTGAGGGTGGTTAGAGGGGTCTGAAAAAAAGGCATTTCAAAGGTGTGTTAGCCTAGATGGACAGAAACAATGGACAGCTTGTTTAAGGCAAAGATAAGCCTTTTACTAAAGAAGTTATGTGCCTGGTGGTTGACTATACGCCATAACCTGTCCATTTAGGAATTGATGATCTGATCACCCTGTGTGGTTACTCTCCATAGACCCTCTTTTTTTGTCCACAGAGGGATATAAGCCGACTTGATATTTTCAAGAAGTCATTGCAATGATTATCAGGGGCTGTGGGGTGGGGGAGAGGTGGAAATGGGGGAATTGTTGCTAAATGGCTACAGAGTTTCTGTTTGGGATGATGAAAAGTTCTGGAAATGGATGGTTATAATAGTTGTGCACCACCGTGAATGTACTTGATGCCACTGGACTATATACGCTTAAAAATGGTTAAAATGGTTACGTTTTATGCTGGGTGTATTTTATTACAATAGAAGGTACTAAAAACAAGCTGTTCCAATTCGTATATTTCTGAACCTTATTTTTTTTTCTTTTTGCAGTGACAGTGTATCATGCATGCCACTGATTCCAGGGGACACTCCCCTGCTTTTCTGCAACCTCAGAATGGAAATGGCCATCGCTCATCTGGCTATGTTCCCGGGAAGGTTGTCCCACTGCGTCCCCCTCCTCCTCCAAAGAGCCAAGCTCCAGCCAAATGTCCCTCCATCAGACAGGAAGCCCGGGCCAGCTTTGCTTTCTCACCTGAAGAGCAGCAAGCCCAGGGAGGAAGCCGAAAACAGAAGAGGCACAAAAATACTTTCATTTGCTTTGCGATTACTAGTTTCTCATTTTTTGTTGCACTTGCAGTCGTTTTAGGCATATCCTCAAAATATGCTCCAGATGGTAAGTGTGTGTATGTGTGCATGTGCGTTTGTGTATGTGTGTGTGTGCCCATAGAGAACAGACTCTAGGAGAAGGAAGAAGGAAAGGAAATAGTATAAAATAAAAAAAAACATTCTTGTTAAGTTGATTCTGGCTAACTAGCATATAATTAGATAACAAGAGGTGTAACTTCTTAGGAAAGAGAGTAATTGTTAAAGGAATCCATTGGGAATGATAAAATTAAAGGATTGCTCTTCATTTCCATTTTGCCACTTTGTCCCCGTGCTCACGATGTTCTTGGAGCATTTCTTTTTCAAATGCTAATTTTAAGAGTCTTTACTGAATTCTTGTGGTAGCACAGTTTCATCCTTTGTAGGAGGTATGATTTTCAGACTGCTAAAAGTTTTTAATAACTCGCTAACTGATAAACTCACTAGCTGTAGGTGGTAAACAACATTTGATTTTTTTAAAAAAATAAGTGAACATAATAAGATTTGTGTTCTGTGACTGGAGAGACTGTTCCAAAAGGGAAGCTTCCAACATTTTTGAGGAACAATGCATATCCTTAAAGGAAAACATCCATTAGGAGGTGTAAATTCTGATAACAATTATCTAAAAATCATTCATTACTTTTTAATTTCTTACATGGTCTTTGCTTTTCAGTTGGTAATATATTAATATTTGAGATGATTTTGAAGAAGTTTATTGTCCGTTAGCTTCAATATGGTACCAACAAAGAATGGCCTCATCCCAGAATTCCATCCATCCAGGTGAAAATCAGAGGGTTCAGTTCTGTGGGAGGAGAAGCAGACCAGAACCTGCATTGGGCACCATAATTGCCTGCATTTTCTTTTTAATCGTCTGTAACAGATTTTTTATATCCTTAAGTGAATCTAACATTTGAGAAACATTTACCATTTGCAAGACTTACAAATAGTTTACTTAGTGTTCATGGGTGCTTGAGGAGTTTTATAGACCTTAAGGTCTGAGGAAGAGGTAGTGTCAGTGTTTCTAAAAAGACCTGAAATAAGAGAGATGTTTGTATTAACACCTTTGTTGACCACGCCAGTTGGCCCCCGTTATGAACTTGTAACGTTGCTTTTCATTGCACGTGGCATTGAGTTTTCTTGTCCCTTTGCTCCAGCAGAAGAACCAATTCACTGCTGTTGAGTCATTCTTTCCAAGTAATGTGCAGTAAAGGGATGCTGGGTTAGCGGCTAATTAGAGCTGAAATCTGTGGCTTTCACGGAGGTTTTCATATTCCATCTAAGACACTGAATCGCTGATGTGGTTCCTCGAACCAACATGCTTTAGTTTCACATTTTGGCAGTAAAAGTGCAGAATGTCAGTGGAAATATCTGGTATGCTGAAATATTTCAGGGTCAGCCTCACTGTGGTTATTGCTCTTACGTAACTTTGATAATGCATCCACTGCTCGTCAGATGGGTAGCCAGGAAGATGGGGCGGGCTGAGCTATTTTGCAGTGCTTTTTGCAGACCACACATTTTTGCATTAAATGTACTTTACTGGAAGGAAACAACCGGGAGTTTTTGGTGATGATTCTAATGAAGCCTGCTCTCCTGGGGAATAATTATAAACAATTAAGAGGAATTATGTAACTATGGTAGTAGGCTCTAGATCTCAAAAGACTGGATTTCCTTCTCCATAGCTGGGTACAGTGCTTGTTACATGGCCGTACATTTACTTCTGATAAAACATTATGGAGAATTCCAGCTAGATTTTTTTTTTTGGGGGGGAGGGAATTTTAAGAAATTAAATGTGTTTTATCAGAATAAAGTGCTACCATTGCTCCTAGCTAAAATCATCACCTCTTCCAAATAGAAGGATAAAACCTTGAATTGTAAGGAAAATGACTGTATCATCTGCCAGCACAAGGCTACAGGATCCCCATTCGATCACAGCCACATGAGCAAGAATAACAGGAAATCCAAAGGCAGAAACAATTCCAGTGGTGAAAATATATGCCAGTTCTCAGCAGGCCCTGCTTGTTGCGTCAGAGTCATTGCATCAGAGTTGCTGTTTTGGCACTGAAATGGGAAATGTGAGAGATGGCATGAAATATCAGGATGAACAAGGCCAGTAAACATCATAATCTTCCAAAGCATATCCTAGCATAGGAAAAGTCAGTCCGGTAGCACCACTAAAGGATAACAACACAAGAGCTATGCCCGCCATGTCTTCCCCCAGCTTGATGTTTTGTGGGAAGAGAGGGAGTTAGAAGGAAAGTTCAAGAAATCTTCAATATTAAGTCAGAACAAATTCAAGGGGCTTCTTGTTTCTTTGTTGGGAAGAAAAGTTTTAAGGATTATTCTTAGTATGATTGTGATGATTTCTGATTTATCAGAATTAAATGTCAATGATTATGAAACTGCTGTGAGAAGAATTAATTTCATGAAGTAATTGCCAAGGACTTAACTAGTGGGACTAGTTTTAACTGTAGTAGTAACTATCACCTCAAAGAGAAAGCAGAAGCCTAGGACAACATGAGTGCTTAGAAATAAGATGTTTGTGGGGTGGCCGTTTAGCTCAGTTGGTTAGAGCTTGTGCTCTTAGCAACAGGTTACTGGTTCGATTCCCACTTGAGCCAGTGAGCTGCACCTTCCACAACTAGGTTGAAGACAATGACTTGAGCTGAGCTGCCACTGGGACGGCTGAATGGCGCAGTTGGTTAAAGCGCGTGCTCTTAGCAGCAAGGTTGCTAGTTCGATTCCCTCGTGGGATGGTGGGCTGTGCCCCCCCTACAACTAAATTGAAAATTGCGACTGGACTTGGAGCTGAGCTGCGCCCTCCACAACTAGACTGAAGGACAACGACTTGACTTGGAGCTGATGGGCCCTGGAAAAAGCACACTACTACCCAATAAAAATTAAAAAAAAGAAAGTTTGCATTAGTGTTACACAAGGTTAAAATGAGGAATCAGAATTTTCTTTCTATAAAAAATGTCTTTGTGCTGCACCCCAGCCTCTTTACTTTTTCTCATCTTATTTCTCAGTGTGTACCTTCCACTTTCATATGATTCCCAAGCACATCTTGCCGATTACTTTCTACCGTTGCTTAGTTTAGATATAGGGTCTGTCTTGCTGTTCCAACTGAGCAACCAAATAGAGTTGAATAGCTGGGGATACTGGGTCACTAATGTTCTTCTCCTTCCTGCCCCTTTTATTTAAATACTATCCACCCTTTGGAATCTACGTCTAGTGCCACCTGTTTCATTGAAGCTGCCTCAGGTGCTGCAGCCCCACCTCTCCTTTCTCTGAGCTCTTTTTTACCTCAAGTAACTACCAAATTGTTCAGTATTTAATTATTTCGTACATGGTGGCTGTTTCTCCCAAGCTAGATTATAAATTCTGAGGGCTGTGGGCTCATTGCTTTATGGTGCCAAAAAAAATGTATACAAGTGGACACTTTGGTCAACGTTGCTGACGCAGTGGTTCGCCGTAATCAGAAGTATCTGGACACTGATGGTAACCATTTTGAGCACCTCTTGTAATTGCGGAAGTCAAACGTGACTTGTATTCATCTTTTGTTACCGGTATATATTGAGTATTACAGTTAATACAGTTTTTTCCTTTCTTAAAATGTTACACATTTTTTTGGCACCCTGTGTGTGTGTGTGTGTGTGTGTGTGTGTGTATATATCATGATAATATACATATATCAATAAAATTTCTTTTTAAATAAATTTTAAAGTATCTAATACAGAATGGATTAATTGATTTTCAATAAATACTTGGTCATTGGTTGATTCAAATTGTTGTGATTTTTACCCCCTCTTCTTTCAAATTATAGCAGAAACTAAAGGTCCCATGCATTAAGTAGCTGTGGCAATGCAGAATACTTTTGTATTTTCATTATCACCTATCCAAGAGGCAAATTCGAATAACAACACTACAAGTAAAGTAAACCTCGTTTCTTAAAGGGAACGTCCATATTACTCATCTTGCTGGGTAATCATCAGTTTGGCTTCTCTAATCTGCAGTTTCCTCATGTCTGAAAATGAGAAGTCATGTATTTGGTCATTTGTCTCTTGCTGTTTTGTTGGGAAAGAGTACATGTCCAAAGACAGTGATATTTATCAGCCACTGCCTTTGGAACGGAGGAGGTGTTGTCACCAACTTTATGATTCACTGTGCATAGGAAGGAACTGGGGAAGACCTAATACTTGTATTGCTTAACAGTTTCCATTTTTTATTTACCATTATGTTCTGAAACATTTTCTGACACAGCTTTTTGAGGTCCAAGGACAATTCACAGTTTTGTCTCTTACTGTTGATTTATTTCCACAGTAGATGATTCAGGGGGAACTCCATTTTTACCTTGTGAAGTTTCACCTGAACTAGATGATAGCAACTTAGTTTTGTGGTGAAACCTTTTTGACGTGTGTAGGAAGTAAAGGATTTGACATATCTCTGCTGCGTAGGATGGGATGGGATTTCTATCCTTATAGAAAGAAATTGCAATAGGTCTGCCATAAATGGTGATAGTGCTTGGATTTGGCTAAAGGTACCCTTGCATTTTTGTTGTGTTAATAGGATATCCTTACATTGTTTTATAGAGAATTGCCCAGATCAAAACCCTCGCCTCAGGAACTGGGATCCAGGACAAGATTCTGCAAAGCAAGTTGTTATCAAGGAGGGAGATATGTTCCGTCTGACTTCAGATGCCACAGTGAATTCTATAGTCATTCAGGATGGAGGTAAGTAATGGTACCTGTCCATGGGAACTGCAAGGTTGCTCTTTATGTAGGGGAACATTTGATGCTTTTTATGTAGAAAATTATACTTAGCCTTTAGAATGTGGTGTCACTCTAACCATGGAGACATAAAAAGTTCCTAAGGTAGAACCATAGAATTCAAAAGGTAGAAGGACCTTAGAAATCACTCAAGATACTTGATTTATAGAAAAGGGAACAGTTCCAGAAGGTGATTTCTCATAATCAAATATTTGTTGCAGCTACGTAGAGTGATAATTAGCATGGGTTAGCATATGGAAAAACGAGATTCAGATTTGTAGGCTGTTAGACACATTTCTAAGAAATGATTTACTCGTACCTCTAAAGTGAATGGATTGAAATTCATTCGCATGAGAATTTTTAGTGTGTTGAGATACGAGTTCTTCATTTCTTCCTTTATCATGTTTGGAAAACAGGTTTAATTCTCTAACTAGACCCTTAGTAAATTCTTTCTCCCAACTTAGTTATGGGAGTGTCTTTTTTTTCCCTTCTCAAGGTGAATTCTATTTCTCTGTATCTCAGAAAGATGTTTCAGAAGTTGGCTGATACTAGTGTTATTCTCTGCAGGACTGCTTGTATTTGGGGATGATAAAGATGGATCCAGAAATATTACTTTGAGGACTCGTTACATCCTGATCAAGGATGGTGGGGCGCTTCATATTGGAGCAGAAAAATGCCGCTATAAATCCAAAGCGACAATTGCCTTGTATGGCAAGTCAGATGAAGGTGAAAGTATGCCAACATTTGGCAAAAAATTTATTGGTGTGGAAGCTGGAGGGACACTGGAGTTACACGGGGCACAGAAGGCATCGTGGACGTTGTTGGCTAGAACTCTGAACGCCTCAGGCTTGACCTATGGGTCTTATGCCTTTGAAAAGGACTTTTTCAGGGGCCTCAATGTGAGGGTCATTGACCAAGACACGGCCAAAATTTTGGAAAGTGAGAGGTTTGACACCCACGAATTCCACAATGAGAGCAGACGACTTCAGGAATTTCTGAGAGGCCAGTCTCCAGGACGGATTGTTGCTATTGCTGTCGGAGATTCAGCTGCCAAAAGCCTCTTACAGGGAACCATACAAATGATCCAGGACCGGCTGGGAAGTAAGCTGATCCAAGGATTGGGCTACAGGTGGGCATACCTTGTGTACTTCCCTTTCCAGCTATGTGTGAGCGTCTGCGTCTCTGAATGGAGAGCAAGGGTGGAGAAAGACACAGAAGACACCACAGTCTGACTTCAGGTCAGAATGGCCACCACCATTTGGAGGACTGGTTGCCTCTTACATTGAAACATGGGACTGGAGGACAGGAATCTGGTTACAAATGCTCTTTTCTTAGCTTTGGTTTATGAAGCACTTTGGGAACTGTAGCACTAAGCTTGTGAAAAGAACAGAAATGTGGTATTGAAAAAAAAATGGTCAGGCAGTTCAAGGACAATTTATATCCCTCTTTCATTACCTTCTGAAGCATGTCATGGGAAACTCAGGCTAATTGAGGCAACTTAAGAGTTGAAAGTTTCACACTCAATTCCCTGCTAAGGAGTAAAAGTTGTTTTAAGAGCCTAAGGGGGTGGAACATTAACAGTTTTTTTTTTTTTGTTTTTGAAATCCTTTGCATACTAACTGGGATCTGCTTATTTGATTGGTGCAGGTCTCTGGAGGTCTGATTCCTGTGGGGAGGAAGAAGGTGGAGGGCTGGGAACTTCATCAGGATAGTAGGATTCATTTCTACTATTTATGCTTCCTGTGCCATATTCTAGTTAGCCATGGTTTCCTACTGCAGCCCTGCATCTGGGGAAGTAGCCGGCTCAACATTTAATTCAAAAACCAGAAGTTTCAATTCTGCCTACTGTTAGTAAAGTGAGGGAATATCTGCAGTGAAAAGTAAGAGAGTTTCAGAACTCACGTGTTGAAATGATCTAGTTATTATTTTATTTTATTTTTTGATGGTTGGTTGGTCTAAGTCTTTTTTTCCTTTGGAAATGTGGTTGTTGGAATGGAATATTATCTACAGAAATTCTGGAGAAAGAAGACAAAGGTAGTGAAGAAAAAAGGTCTGTCTTGTTCTAAAAACACTTTTTATTCACCCAGGGAGTATTTCGGAGGTGCTCAGAGCTGGGTACCTGCAGATGCTTAGATGAAAGGACACCATCTCAGAGCCGTTTAAACCAAGACCTAAATAGATGAGTGTTGTCCAGTGAGACATTGCTCCATCTACAGGCTGTAATGGAAGTGTGTGTAGAAGGAGCCCCCAAGTTGGCCTGGGATAGTCAGTGGAGGCTGCCCAAAAGCAGGCAAGAGGCTTGAAGGATGTTTAGGTGGGTGCTATCTAGGTAGTGGAGAAGGAGGTCTTTCCAGACAGAGGAAGACACTTAGCATGTGCAAAACCTCAAAAGTGGTTTTTAAAAATAATTTAAAAAATACATAATACACAAACAGTCAAGTGCTAAAAAACAAGAATGTAGAGTTTAATGACTTACTGCAATGGGATTCCTGGGTAGCTACCATCCAGTTCAAGACAGAACATTGCCAGTGGTCGGAAACCCCCCTCCCGCCCCCTCCTGTTCACTGATCAGGTAACCCAGGTAACCACTCTCCTGAATTTGTGGAGAATACTGAAGTTTAGGTTTGTCTGGTTTTGAACTTCATATAAATGAGGGCAGACAATATATCATATTTTGTGTCTAGCTTCTTTGCTCAACTCTGTTACTAATTGTCATTTATGTTGTTGCATGTAGCCGTGGCACATTTTCATTACTGCTTATTTTCTATTGTTTGTTTATGCCACTGCTGGATATCTGGGTGGTTTCCCAGTTTGGACCTCTGTTATCAAAAGTGCTTCTTTGAATGTTTTTACTTATCTCTTGATGCACATATGCATGTATTTCTGTGGTTTATAGATCTGGGAATGAAGCATCATGGTCTTTTCAAAGTTAGACTCCTACTTGGTTTCATAATCCAGTAACACCAGGGGTTACAACTTTTGTTTCTTTGTGCCATTCCTGTTCTAGATTTGTGTGATCATTAGCTATGAATATTTTGTGTCATCCCCCTGTTTTTTGGTTACTCTCCCTACTGGTTTCTAAATTCCCTTTACAATGTGGCTGCTGATTTGATGGAGGAATTCGAGTTGTGATCCTTTGCCAACGTTCCATTGCTTTGACATTATCTCCAGAGTGCATAAACGTACTCCTTTGAAGATAATGTCCTGGTGCACTGAAATTTTCCTCAAGTGGAGGAGGGAAGTAGGAGTGTTCTGGAGATAATGTCAATAGACTAGAACATTGTTTTATAGTTGCTGAGGCAGTCCTGGTAAATAAAGGAAGCCTCTGATATTTTCCCTCTCTCCCTCTCGCACAGGAGGTAATAAATTGAGACATTCTTCATTTGATTCTTGCTGCTGTGTCAAGGAATATAAATAGAGCTATAAAGCATTGTCAGTCAAAGAGTAGCTAATCCAGACGGGGCGGAGGTAAACTTTATAAGGATGTAGGCATGCTTTGCTTAACTTTTATCTGTGACTATCCGGCCATCTGTCTGGCATAGATTACATTCCACCCACCCCCCCCTAAAAGGAAGTTGACATTTTTCTTTTCATGTTTTCAACTAGGAGTCTTAAGGCACATTTGTCTTTGTTATTTATTTATTTTTGATAGAGTGTGACCACAAGTTTAAGCAAGGCGCTGGGATGTTTATTACAGTATCACAGAAAAAAAATGGCATTTTCAAACACATTGCTTTTAACAAATAGACACAGCACGTAATATCTGTTGGATAGTGATTCTGCATCTTTGGTTTAAGAATGTTAAGAAGCCAGTAACCCAGTGGATCACAGCCTTACTTGTATACCTGAGATTTAAAAAAATCCAGATGCCCAGGGCCCACCCTAGATCATTTACATCCAGGATTCCCGGGTGATTGATGTATAGTCAGGGTTGATAACTACTGCTCTAACCTCGGATGCTAACTAGGCCTCTTAGCAGCAGCAACATCTCCATCATCTGGGAACTTGTTAGAAATGCAGATTCTCTGAGGCCATCTCACACAGAGGGTTCCGCCCAGCAAGCCGATTTAACAAGCCCTCCAAGTGATTTGATGGCTATTGAAGTTTGAGAACCACTGCTGTAACTCAGTGGTTCTCAAGTGTGGCTACACACTCATACCATCTGGGGGACTTGAAAAACTTACTAATTCATTGGGCTGGGTCGGACCATTGATATATGTTCTGAAACCTCACTGTGTGATTCTGTTATGCAGCTAGATTGGAGAACATTGAAGAGGAGAGATAAAAAGAGAGCAGGTTTTAAAAGAAGGAAAATATTGTAAAAGAAGGAAAAGTAAATGGGTGTGTGGCCAGAATGATAGTGAATGAAATGGGTGTGTACTGAAGAAGGAAGTCAATGATTAATTGAAATCACAGTCATTGGTGTGTCACCTGTTACAGAGCTGGACAAACAGGGATTTAAAATCCAGGTGCATTTCTTTCTATGACGTCAGTTGCTTCAGTCAAGGTTTGGACTTGCAATCTCATATGGAGGAAAAGGTGTAGGGATTGACAGAAATGAAATTCGGGGATTCAACGGTACCTGACCTAACATCTGTGTCAGGGATTTGGGTCCATACCATCACAAAAAATCAAATGCACATGCTCTTTTTCCTTCTAGGCAAGCTTGGGCTTTGGTTGGTGTCATTGATGGTGGAAGTACAGCTTGCAATGAATCTGTGAGAAACTATGAAAATCATAGCAGTGGAGGAAAGGCTCTTGCACAGAGAGAATTTTATACAGTGGACGGTCAGAAGTTCTCTGTGACAGCTTATAGTGAATGGATTGAAGGTAGGCAAGTACAGTTTATACCCTTGTAAGACATTGGTAAGTATTGTGACAGATATTTTTTTCAAAACAGGTATTGTATTCAAATGGCATTCTCAACTGGTTGAAGGCAGACTCTAGTTTCCTTAATGTACTTGATCTTTTAGACTCAAGGGTTTTTTCTCGACTAGAGAATGATCTGTTCTAGATTGCACACCCCCAACAGGACTTTGTTCATGATCCTTAGGTTAACTAGTGGCAATGGATTTGTTTCCTGGATTGGTACCCATTGAACCAGTCTGGGTGTGATAGGGTGAATTGTGCTCTGCGACAGTGAAAATGATCTTGTACTTGGCCTCTTCTCTTTATGCGGATATGTCAGCGGATACTACTTTTGAGCCCATAAAGATGGATCGAGAAATATTACTTTGAGGACTCGTTATATCCTGATCAAGGATGGTGGGGCGCTTCATATTGGAGCAGAAAAATGCCACTATAAATCTAAAGCGACAATTGCCTCGTATGTATGGCAAGTCAGATGAAGGTGAAAGTATGCCAACATTTGGCAAAAATGTATTGGTATGGAAGCTGGAGGGACAAACTTCTCAATTTCTTATCTTCTGTGTTTATGTTCTTTCTGCTAGTGTTCATTTTGTTTTAACCTATTTTCTTCTCTTTAAGTAACATATTGTAAAGTTATCTCCTGTCTACATTTTCTTCAATGTACTTTGAAGTATAATCCATCTTCCAGAAGAGCTGTACTTTGTTTGACTGATGCTTAACACTGGGTGTTTAGGGTGCTTTTGACTTTTTTCTCTTGAGGTTCACATAATTTTTTTTTGCTGCCAGACTTTTGGCTTCAGGTACAGATTGGCAGCTTCCTGTTGGTGCTTGCCCACAATGTTTCTTTTCCACCCAAACATTTTACTCAAACAAGTGAGAAATGAGTAAGAGGTGCTTTATTATATCTGTAATTATCCAGAAAGGCTTATTCTAGACTGTGCTCATACCCCTATTGTTAGTAGCAATGTAGCAAAGTGTTTATACTAAAATAGATGTCTGGTGAGAGAATGCCTAGGTTCATATCCTAGCTCTTTCACTTACTCCATGTTGGTGAGCATGCAACTTGAATTTTCTTACCTTCAGTTTCTTCATCTGGGAAATGGAGATAATAATAGAAACTACCATATAGGGCTGCTGTGAGTATCAGGTGTGAAGAATAGAATGTTTAACACTGTGTATAGTAAGCACTCAGTAAGTGTTAGCTATTTTAACGATGGTACAAACATGATTTGGCTTATAGTAGTGTATTTTGTATCATAATTAGAGAAAGTCTTTTGCTTTAAAACAGACAGACAAGTAGGGTTACTATCATGTCACAGGAACTTTCACATGTTGCCTCAAAAGCAATCTTCTGGGTTTGGGGTAAAGAGATGGTATCTATAATGGGCAAGGAAACTGGAATCAAGCCTCAGCTTTCTGCCTCCACAAGACTATACTGCTTTTTGTACCACATCATGGTTGCCTCTGGCAAAAAGCATCAGTGGGTGAGAAGCATTTCTTAGTAGAAATTTGGACCTGCATGAAAAGTTTAGTACAACTGCCTGCAGTAAGATTCCGGGCAGAAGATGATTACTGAAAAATCTTGTGTCAACATTTCCTCTGTGGGAAATTTTGTTTTCATTTCCACATTGCTGACGACTGGATGAGGGTATGTTGTAGCTGTCTCTCTATCGTAGGATATTGTTTGTGTCCCACGTTCTCAATGACTCTTACTTTCTGCAAGAGGTTAGAAATTCTCTCCAGGAAGCAGGGAGGATGAACTCGTTTCCTTTCCTACTTCCAATTCAGTAATGCTAATAGGAGAAAATATCAGGCAGAATTTTCTTCTAAAGTTAGAAAAAAGTGAGGAGTTATGGAATAATACAGATCTCCCCCATCTAACCTTCTGGGTTAAAAACAGAAAAGCAGAAACTAATTCTAGTGATCATTTCAGTCATAACTTATTTATCTAGTCTTTTAAAACGATTTTTGCTTAAAATCATCCTTTGGTCATATTTTAAACCATTTTTGAAATTTGTATGAAGTTTTTGTGAAAAAAATTAATGGTTTGTTGTCTTGTTTTAGATAATTTTTTTGGTAAGCATCTGAAATTTGGGGTAGTGATTGTTGTTACGGTCACAAGGTTTTTATTACCTCTGTTCCTAACCTGTTTATTTGATTCTTGGGAAGGCAGAATAATACATATAGAGGTTAAGGAATTGGGATCTGAATTAGATTGGCATTCACTTATGGGCTCTCCCATTTTTTAGCTGTTATTCAAACTCCCTGACCTTTGGTTTTTTTCATGTCTAATGCATATTGTATTTCCTATCTCTCAGTCGTTTTGATGAAAGGTTATGTGTGTGAAGTCCCAACAACTTTTAGCTCTGATTAATTAGTATTGCTAGTTGTTATTATATTGTGATTTGGACAAAATTTTATTATAGACTTTAGTATCTGGATGTAATAAACATATTAAAAAACACGTTACCTTTATTAGGTATCTCTTTTCTTGGGTAGGGGCTGGGGGTGCTTTGTAGAAATAGGAAAGCAGGATAGATCCCACTGTAAAGGAACAGAATCTGAGACTTGATCAGGTTCGGTTTTATCAGGACAGTTGTGTGAAGGCTGTGAGTATATCTGTATTATTCCTTGTGCCATGCCTGACTTTTCCTTCTTTTGATTCCCTTAACTTAAGTAAATGTGTTTTTTTCACTCTTCTTATTGTCCCTTAGAGTCATTATCTTAAAGGAGTACCAGATCAGTATGTTGTATTCTGGTGAGGGGTGCATGGGGCTCTTTCCTCTTGCCAGGGGTCTCTGTTAGCATCTTTTAATCATTAATATCTGCTTAGTGACTTCCACATGGTTACCATTAGTAAAAATTTTCTGACTTGCATTTATCTTAACTTTTAATTTGTTAATCTGTGAGTGGGTTGATATTAGAAAAACAAAATTCCTGCTAATAATGCATCACTTTCTTTTTTGCTTTGTGGTTTAGGCGTTTCTCTTTCAGGTTTTCGGGTAGAAGTTGTGGATGGAGTGAAGCTTCATCTGCTGGATGATGTTAGTAGCTGGAAACCCGGAGACCAGATTGTGGTCGCAAGCACAGATTATTCCATGTACCAAGCAGAGGAGTTCACGCTTCTCCCCTGTCCCGAGTGCAGCCGTTTCCAGGTCAAAGTCAAAGGTATTAGACCACTCAAAATGCTTTTTGGGAACCACTTTTTTTCTTGAGATTTGATTTCTGGAGTTTTTTTTTTTTCTCAATCACCACCACCACTACCACCACCACCACCGTGTGTCATGCTTGTTTCTTTGTTTAAAAAATATATATATATGCAGACTAAGGGGATTGATTGTTTTCCAAAGTTCTTTCCAACTTCTTATTAATTTTCCACTGTCAAATAATAGTGAACCCAGCCACTCAACCAGATTCATTTGTTTAATAGAAGTTTGTCTTCTTAATTAAAAAAAAAGCATGGTTTTTGAGTGCCTACTTTCTGGCAAAAAGTAGATCTCATTAATATTAAAATGGAACCAAAAAGTTACTTTAATAAGACTCCATTTCCTATCATAATTTTGAATAATTTATTTATTTATTTTTGTGGGAGGGGATGCACATGAGATTCTTACTAAAAACTATCTTTAGAAAGAATGGGTGACATTTATCAGGTACCTAGTCTGAGCCTGGTAATAGGTAAAGCTTCTTCTCGCATTGCTTCAGTTACAGAATTCATTCTACATGTCACTCATTATATTCCTTTACTTGCTACTGTACTCAAGATTATATACATTTATGGTACAAAACCAGACCTTACAGTAACTGTTTGATAAGTATCCACTCAATGGATAATTTACAGCTTAGAAGTTTAAGGGAAAATTTTTTGCTTTAAAAAAAAAAAAGGATGATTTGCTCACTGAGCAGTTTTTCTCTGTGCTTCAGTGTTGTACTTTTCCTTCTTGATAATACAGGGCATAAGTGGAAAACAAAAGAAAACAAAACAAAAATCCCAGAAAATTATGATACATCTGGCATTAATTTTGTTTGGAAATTCCCACCCTTGTTAACAAGTCTGCATGATAATGAATCTCCATGATCTCAACTGCTTGATTCATTTGTATTTTTTTCCCTGAGTTTATATATTAAAACCATCAGAGAGAAGCTCGTTATTAAAGTGGTTTTAACTTCCAAAAAAGTTGGGAATTTAAAGAATGCATAATATTAAAATAAGAAAGATGGTGATTTCTGTACTGTTCATATGGGAATGCAGATTACTTTAGCTTTGAAGTAGAAACAAAAACAACTTGACACCCTGTTATCAACATCTACAAACCATTAGTTTTTCTGGACTCACCATGCATTTGGTTCTTCATGTGTCCTCAGAGGAGTAGGACCACAGCATGTGGACAGGAACCAGAGAGACACGATACATTCTTAAGTAGATTCTAGATTATTGGTGCTGTGTAAGCGAGGATTGAGCTTCAGGAAGGAGCAAACTCTGTGCGAGGATTTGACAGTTGGTAGTGAGGGTTTAGGCATTGGGTGGGTAGTTAACTAGATAATCTTCAAAATCCTTGCTTTTTGGGATTCTGTGATTCTGAGGTATTAAAAGAATGGAAGCAGACAATAAATTTTGATAATGTCTTGGGGTTACAGAATAAATAGGAGTGTCTTTTTGACATAAGTTCCATGTTTTCTTTGTTCTAATGTTCTTTTTCCCTTGCCCATATCAACTAGAAACCCCTCAGTTCCTGCACATGGGTGAGATCATAGATGGTGTAGACATGAGAGCTGAGGTTGGAATTCTTACCCGGAATGTTGTAATCCGTGGAGAAATGGAAGACTCATGCTATGCTGAAAACCAGTGCCAATTCTTTGATTATGATACCTTTGGGGGCCATGTCATGGTAGGCAAAAGGATTTGATGAGTTCTTGGAAACCCTGCTTGCTAAATATATTTGGAAAAAAAAACACTTTCAAGTTTTGGAATGAGATCTATAAGGGTATTAAAAAGAAATCATACTTTATTTCTCTATCAAATGACAAAGATTTTTAGATCATTAAAAGAAAAAGTTTGTATCTTCATTTAGTTGGCGCCAACCTCTGCTTAAGCCATTTAAGAATTGTCTTACAGGGCCGGGCCGGTGGCTCTGGCAGTTGGAGCTCCGTGCTCCTAGCTCCGGGGGCTGCCGGTTCGATTCCCACATGGGCCAGTGGGCTCTCAACCACAAGGTTGCTGGTTCGACTCCTGCAAGGGATGGTGGGCAGCACCCCCTGCAACTAGAAAGCGGCAGCTGGGCCTGGAGCTGAGCTGCGCTCTCCGCAGCTAAGACTGAAAGGACAACAACTTGACTTGGAGGGGAGGCCTGGAGGTGCACAATGTTCCCCAGTAAAGTCCTGTTCCCCTTCCCCAATAAAATCTTTAAAAAAAAAAAAAAAAAGAATTGTCTTACAAAGAATTACTATATTGGGAAGAACCAATTATAGCGAGACAAAAACAAAACAAAGCAAATAACCTTGGTATGAAAGAATCAATTAGTTCTGTTTAAAACATGTATTACGAAAGTATAAGCGGTAGCAGTATACATATACAAAATAGATTTCTGTAAAAAGAAATATATATATATATATATATATATATATATATATATATATATATACACAGAGAGAGAGAGAGAGAGAGAGAGAGAGAGATTATTTTATTTTTTTAAGGAGGGGGCAGCTCACAGTGGCCCATGTGGGGACGAGCCAACAACCTCGGTGCCACCAGCACCACACTCTAACCAACTGAGCTGACAGGCCACCCCTGTAAAAATATTTTTTTTATATGCAGATTTTTATTTTATAAAAGTACTGAGTGCTTACTGTGTGGTAAGCTTTGCCCTATGTACTTATTTATTGGACTTCTGGGTTGCATTTTGGCTACATGCGTTTTAAAATTAGTTTTTGTGCATGGAGTGGGCTATGCTCGTTAGCAACATTTCTGTTACACCGATTTCTGAAATGTGGGTCAGTATTATTTCTTTGTTTTTAGTAGTATGATTGAAAATGCAGTGTGTAAAAATGATGCGAGTGCTCCGGTTGTGGATCAGAGGAATTTTTGAAAAGAACTCTGAGTAAACCATGTTATGTGCTAACAAAACTGCTCAGGGATGATTTAGAAATTACTGTCAAACTGTAGTGGGAGTTATAAAAGAACAACATGAGACTGGAACTGACCAGAATATTTGAACAAATCAAAACACATATACGGAAATCATTTCTGCAACGTTCCTCGTTATATTTCCTTTTATTCCTAATAAAATGCTATTTCTGTAGCTCTTTCAAGCAGTCACTTATGTAAAGGAGCATTTGCTAAATTATTAACCGGGGATCTTGGAAAATAGGATAGGAAAGACAATAAATATTTTAATATGTATTCTTCAGACATCTTCTATGAAAACGCTATATTTTGCTACTTTCCTATGATGAAATTTATCATTTGATTTTGGTTACCTTGTCTTATAGATAAGGAAGAATTTTACTTCAGTCCATCTTTCTTATGTGGAATTGAAACACATGGGTCAGCAGCAGCTGGGACGATATCCTCTTCATTTTCATCTGTGTGGAGACGTCGATTATAAAGGAGGGTACAGACACGCAACATCTGTGGATGGACTGTCTATTCATCACAGCTTTTCCCGATGCATCACTGTTCATGGGACGGATGGCTTGCTTGTAAGTAGCCTCACGTTATGCTGATGGATATTATTGAAGCAGTTACCTCTCCTAATTCTCACGACGTCTCAATTTTAGATAAGTAAGCTTTGTACTACATGCCTTACACTATCTTGATTTTACTGAGAATGCTACTGTTTTTCTGTGTGAAGGAAACCTACTGTTTTAAGCCAACCAAATTATTCTCTTCAGAGATCAATAAAACCTGACATTTGACTTTGCCTCTTCAGATAAGATAAAAACTTCTTTTTGCATTTGTACCAAGCATGCTACACTAAATAGCACTTGTTACTTAAACCACAATCAATCTTGTTACCAATTACATTATACACTTGTATTTTTGCAGATAAAAGACACCATTGGATTTGACACACTAGGTCATTGTTTCTTTTTGGAAGATGGTGTTGAACAGAGAAATACTTTGTTCCACAATCTGGGCCTCCTCACCAAGCCTGGCACCCTCCTCCCCACTGACAGGAATAACTCCATGTGCATCACCATGCGAGAAAAAGTGTTTGGAAATTACGTCCCTGTGCCTACCACTGACTGTATGTGAGTAGTTGGCAGAGAGGAAACTCATGCATGATGATCAAGGCCTTTGACTTTGGAAGAAGAGGTTTTGGGGGAAGTTTTTAGTGGGCAGGATTTTTCATGATGAATATTTAAATCATCTTAATAAATGCCTTGCAGGGCTGTTTCAACTTTCTGGATTGCTCATCCCAACAATAATCTGATTAATAATGCAGCTGCAGGCTCACAGGTAAATAATATTGAAGTGCTTTCCAATCAATATTTCCATTCAGTATTCAATTTGTATTCATGTTTATAAATATTCTTGTATATGGTTATGTTATGGATGTAACATAATGTGCGGCAATCTGTTTTCCACGTCACATTGTTTTCTGGTATTACTTGTTGATATGGTTCTTCTGTTTCTTTTAAATCATTTATGCTATAACACTTTGAAGCCGCTTTTGAAGCACCCAAGGTGTTTTACCCCATCCCTAGCTCAGAATGTCTCAGATACCTATGTTCCCTTTCTGTCTCTGAACCTCTTGTGCACATACTCTCTTATGTATGTGGGGTTCCCATACACATGCATGTGTTAAAATTGGTTATTTTCTCTTGCTAACTTGTCTCATGTGTATTTGATTATTAGACCAGCCAGAAGAACCTTGAGGATAGAGGAAAGTTTGTTCCTCACCCACAATAGCTCTAGCCATAATTAAAAGTATGCATAATGATAAAACATTTTAACTTTTGTTAAAATGCCCATCAAATGGGTAATAGAAAATATATATCAATATTAAATACCACATTGTAAAAATCAGAAGAAAGATGTGGCCATAACCAAATAATAAAATGATAAAATATTTTAACTTTTTATAGCATTATATGAATTTTATAATGCTCCGTTTTATTTTTCATCATTGAAGCAAACTTTTAAAAGAATCTTTGTATATCACTGGAATATTTTTAATAAAAAATTGTAAGTTTGAAATATTCAGTAATTTCTGCATCATGAATTTTTCCCCCCTTCTGCTGCCTCCCCTCCCCCACTCTGGTTCAAGCCGTTGTTTCTCAGTCTAGTTGAGTAGGAGGCAGTCGGTCACCAGTTGGCAGCTCACAGCACCTCTTGCTGGCTGCCGGCTGCCAGCCACTCACACTGGCCAATGGCCGCTCATGGCAGCACACAGCAGCCTGCGGTAGCACACAGCAGCCTGTGGCAGCACACAGCAGCCTGCGGCGACTCATGGCAGCTCACGCTGAACTCTGGCTGCTCACAGCAGCCCAGCTCCAGGGAGAGCCATTGTTCACAATCTTAGCTGTAGAGGGCACAGCTCACTGGCCCATGTGGGAATCGAACCTGTGACCTCGGCCTTAGGAGCACCGGCGCTCCAACCACCTGAGCCATTGGGCCCGCCTGCATCATGAATTGTATTGAGTCAACTCATTTAAATTTAGCTCAACTTAACATTTTTAAATTTTCAACTTGTTTAACTGGTGCCCGTCAAATGGAAATGGAAAATATGTATCAATATTAAATACCACTTTGTAAAAATCAGAAGAAAGATGTGACCATAACTAAAATTAAAGAATTATGCACTGTCCCAATAAAATGATCTTGTCAATGTAAAAGAAATCATTTATGCCACTTAGTATCTTTGAGTACAGTAAGATAGATGCCAAATGGCAGAAAAGAGATGGGATAATCTCTAGGGTTATGTTACTTTCAGAATATAGTAATGTGTAATGTACAGTCTTTCTGGCTTCTTACATTTAAGTCAGGAGTGCCTGAATAACTGAGCATTTCAGTTTTTAGTGTTGATGAACAAAGAAAGCTTTAACTTTCCTTTATGGGAATGGATTATTCTGTAGAATATTATGACAATTGTCACTCTGGTCAAGGGGCACCTTCTTTTGTTAAATGCAGTGATCATACACACTTGGGGATGTCATCTCCATGGTAAAGCAGCTGAACTCAACTGTGTACCTTAAATTAACTGTGTGCCTTGAATTGTTACACAAACACAGAATAACTTAAAAAGAAAACGAATGCACTATTTTTGGATGGCAGAAATGTCCCCTGGATAAGCTAGGAAAAATGTCCCTGGATAAGCTAGGAAAAATTTACATTTATAATTGCGTGTGATTTAAAACCGCTGATTTATAATATAAGCAAGAGTCTTTAGATACTATACTATTATGATTATATTTGTGCTAAATATTCATATTTCTACATCATGGCTATTGAGATTTTAAAAAAGAAAGAAATACCCAGCATTGTTTTCCAGGGTGAAGTAAAAGACTAGTTGAAGGGAGTATTTCTTTGAGGTAAATAGAATACAGGCATTACATCTGCGATTTTCATTAAAAACGTAAAACATGAAATTCTTATTTGACAGGGTAGATACCTAGACATTTAATCATTTCTGATTTCCATTCATTTATTTTTTATCAAATATTTGTCAAGCCCAAGTGGGGTTTACGTTGAGAGCTTTTAATTGAAAGGTGAGTTTTTGGGTAAAGATGACCAAGAAGTTGATAAGCAGTCTTACCCCAGGATCATCTTCTGATCTGTGTTACATTACAAATGACCAGCCAGAGCAGAGATGCATTTCAGCTATTTTCAAAAGTCCTGGGGTGAAGATCAAAGCAAATTATAAATAGTCCGTGAAAATGGTAAGGTGAGATTGCCAGAAACCCTTACTGGGGCTCATGTGAGAAAAAAAGATAGCAGGTCTCTATCTTCCTCATCTCATGCATGTTCTTCTTTTTCATTCAGTGAGGTCTTTCTTTTCTCTGTAGAAAAACTGTTCCAGTAATGCTCATGTTTTGGCAAGGGTTTTCCTCCCAAGGTCAGTCAAACCCCTTCGACTTGTATCTTTCCACTGCCTTTTACAAAGTACCCTTTACCTGTGTGGACACCGCAGTGTTTAACAGGAAACAGCTGCTATCCCCTTAGCCTCCTTCCTCCACCTCCATCCCCAAACTGCATTATGTCTCGGGAGGGTTCACTCTTCTCTCAGTTTCTAGGGCTATGGTATGGAGCCTTCTCCACAACTCCTCAAGTCTTTTTCCATGGTCTGTTTTGTGTCCCAAAGAGCAGGGGTAGCACACACACTTTTCAGAGTAGTTTATTTTTTTTAAGACCCATCTATAAACTTACAGAAAAATGTTAACTATTGCATTCATTTTGGTGTGTAGGATATATATATATACTTTTCAAATTCATCTCTCCTCCATGCTCCCAAAAGACTTCTTGTTACAGCGAATATAGTACTTATTGCATAGGTTGTGTTTTAGTTCTGTCTGTATTTCCCATTAAACTATGAATTCTTTGAGAATAGTCTTCCTGTACACGTGGCCTGCAGTGGGCACTAAATAAATGTTTGCCAAATTTGAACGAATACCATACTTTTGGACTACGTGTTTAAGTTTGAACAACCTGTTTAATCAAAGCTCCATCGTGTGAAGTGTCCTTCACCAGGGGCTGGTTTTTAAGTAAATTGTAAAATAAAAAATAGTCACAGGGATTAAAAACACTTAGTTTTGACTTTTATATATTATTTTGAGTGTGAAAACATTTCAAATCGTTCTGCTCCTGTTAATACTGAAATTGAACAGACAGGATCCACACTGAAACAGCATCCTGATTCATGCGTGTGGTGGTTTTTTTCCCCTTGGCAAAAATTTGCCTCAGGACAGGAAGGGCATTGGAGTTGTTTGAAAGAAGTCAGTGAGCTCTGCATGTCAGTGGATAGTTGTTTAATAGGTATGACTCATCTATTGATCAGGTTTGGAGGTAAACAGAAAAAAACCCCATATTGCTAAAAAGCTGTGCTATCCTGGTCACATGGGAGGGAGGAACGTTTGTGTGGTTCTAATTCTGCATACCTTTTTGAAGCAGATAATAATGGGAAAGTTATTTTGAAAATAAATTTTGCTGTCAGCCAGGTATTTCTATCTTTTGTCCAGCCCTGCAAGCAAAATTAAGGTTGCTGTTTTGAAAAGCATGATACAATTGCTTTGAGAGTGCGAGATGAATACCGAACTTTTTAGTCAATCCCTAACCAGAAACAATGAATAGTTCATGTTAACAAGATTAAATTTGCCTGTGAAGTGCTTAGTTTATGAGCGAGTTTCATAGAGTGGCTTTAGAGAAGGAGGCTTTTAATGACCTTGGCTTTTTAATTATAGGATGCTGGAATATGGTATTTATTCCACAAGGAACCTACTGGGGAATCCAGTGGATTGCAGCTCTTAACGAAACCAGAACTTACTCCATTGGGTATATTTTATAACAACAGGGTCCATTCAAGTTTTAAGGTAGGTTTGTGAGTTTTAACAATCAATGTATATGATTTACAGGGTAAAGGATGGAGTACTGTGATTCCAACTGAACAGTGCCAGGGTTAAGGAGGTCTTGTTACCAGAGAAAATAATTTATGATTAAAAAGAGCAGACTCCTAACCCTTCTGTGTTCAAGATGTACATATAGCTCTCTGTTTATACACACACAGGAATATACACTCACACACATGCACATGCGATCTGAATAATTGTAATAATTGACTTGATTCATGAGTCCTCATCTTCTGTCTCCCTCCCTCTCACCTTTTTCCAATCTGCTCCATTATTACATGTTCCTAGGGATGTACACATTAGGTAATGTGCTTCTGAGGATTGAAAAGCATATTTTCTCTCTGTGCTGATAAAGTGTCCTATGGGCATTTAATACTAATTATGTAAATAATGAAATATTGTGTAAGAATATTTGACCTAATTTAAATGAAAGGCCATTTAGAAGGTCTAGTTTCTGTGGTGTTTGGCACTCATCCCTCACCAACCCCCCCCCCCCCGTGATAAATACATCTGGTTCATTTTGTGCTTACAAGGCACTTTGATATTTTCATTATATGTTACAATGCCCAGAGTCTTTACTTTGATGTGATTGATCCACATCAAAGTTCAATTAATACTTTCCGTTTATGATACTCACAGGATCCTTTAAAAACCTAGAGTTGTTATAATTTGAATACCTTAGAATCACTTGATGACGTCTTGAGAGAGGAAAAAACTTTACACAGAATTATGATTTTGTGAGCTGACTAGCTGATTAAGAATAATTATTGAAAGTAGCATTTCAGAGTGGAAATCTGCAAAATTGTCTCATGATAGGTGGTACAAAAAAATACTTCATTCTAATTAATTTGTAATGTCATAGACCACGTGGACATGTAGTTATCTGCTCTATTAATTGTAAGCATGTTAGATGTAAATAGTGAATGGAGGATTAGGTTTTAATTTGTTAAATTTGGGACTGACTATTCAGATATTTGAAAGCCAAAGGAAATTGAATGCTTGGAGTCCTCAGAGAGGAACTTGTCATTTTTATGTGAGTTATAAATGGACAAACACTGACCTCTATCTATGGCTTCAGTTGCTTATGTCTCCCAAATCTAGTCCAGGTCAATTACACCTATCTGACTGCCTCTGATTACCCTTTGAATGTCTCAGGGACACATAAATAAAATCTGTTCCAAATTAAAATCCTTGGTTTTTACCACAAGACCCATTCCCGTATCTATTTCACTGAATAAAACCACTAGCCACCTAATTGCCCGAACTAGAAATATATGAACCTTTATTGCTCCCTCTGCCTCACTCTTAGACATTTTATTAATTACTAAATGGTATCAATACTACTTAAAATAATTCTCACTCTCTCCATTTCCCGTTACTACTGCCACAAGGCTAAGACATCTTTCTGTCTCTTCTGGGTTACTGCAGTTGTCTCCTCCTTATTTCTTACCTCTTTCGTTGTCCCTTTCCACTCCATTATCTATCTCGTAGCTAGAGTATTCTTCCTTAAGATGCAGTTGATTACGTTATCTTTATTAAAAGTTCCATTGTCTGGATTCATTAGCGTATCAACTCTGCATCATATGGCATTTGCTTCTATTTCTCCTTCCTTGCCTTTCCTCCCTCCATATATTTCCTGTCAGTCCATCTAAAATATTTTTTGTTCTCGATGTCCCATACTCTCTCTCATCCCCCGACTTTTTGAACAAATGATTCCCTTGAGTTCTTTCCTCTAGATTCTTCAACTGCTTCCTGCCCTTCATCCTCAACCTGTTCTTTTGTGTGGTTCATTCCTCCTCATCCTTCAAATTTCAGCTTTCGGATGTCACTTCTTTTAGGAGGCATGCCCTGAATCATGTCACTCCCACCTTTGCCAGAGGTCTCATCTTGATGTCTTTCTTATGTGCTGCCAAAGAGTCATTTACTTCCTTTATTATATGCTTATCATACTGGATTGTAATTGTTTCTTCAGTTGCATGTCTTCCTGCTAGTTTGTTCAGTAACAGCAAAGACCATATTTTTCTTGTTAATGTATCATGCTTGGTGCCTACCACAAGGTAGGCACTACATGAATATTTACAAATTACCTAATGAGTAAAATGATAAAAATATCCAGCAAAGTAGCTGTTTTCATGATACCTTTGCTTTGCTGTTTATTTCTTCTCCCTCTTTTTTGGTCAGGCCTGATAAGCTCAAACTTATTTTCATGAATCATTATATATAGAGATGTAACTTGGGATTCATATTTATTTCAGTCCATTGTTATATTTTCCAGGCTGGCTTATTTATTGACAAAGGAGTCAAAACAACCAAAGCCAGTGATGCTGACCCACGGGAATACCTCTGTTTGGATAACAGTGCAAGGTAGAGCTGGTCCTTTTAAATCACACTCAAGCTATATCTTGCCAAAGCACAACTTTCTGAGTTAGTTAAGCCATTGCACTCGTCTCTCCAGTAACGCATTTAAAATGAAATTTTCAAAGCTTGTAGGAGAGTTTTGGGAAAACATTTATTCTCTATTCTAGGCCCTGTAGCTGGGCTTTTAAATCTTACTGAGATACCAAAGAAGTTAACGCTTTCCCCTTTTCACAGTTGTAAATTGATGTTAGCATTGCAGAAAGAGAAAGAAAAAGAGAGATCATGTTGAAAAAGGGTCCACATTTGGCCTAAGTAGAATATGGTTCATTGAAAAACTAGTTAAGCTAAAATGTTTTAGTGTAATACCTGAAAACCAAAGCATATAGACTTCGTTGTTAGTGGTCAAAATGGAACATTGCATTAATTCTATTTCAAAGGGAAAGGTCTCAAACTTGATTGAGCTAGTTCTGGTGTAATCATTTGTAGTCTCAGATTCACCTCATAGTTGGGCTTTATATTACTTTCTTGTGTAACCACAGACTGTGGTTGGGATATGGACCAGCATTTCAACTGAGTTCTTTTACATGCTATATATGAGCCAAAGGAAATAAAAATGTCTTCAATGGAAATAAGAATGTCTAGAAAAGATGGCAACTTAAAGTCATATTCAGTAGGAACTATGTGCATGTTCTTTTTCCATATTTCACGTTGATTAACCAATTTACAGAGATGAAAGGGTACTAGATTTAATAGAATCTGTTGATAGACATTTAAGAAAAGGCTGCCAAGTTTGATTATTCACAAGGGAATAAAGTAGGAACCACACTGTAGGTCAGTGAGTCAATTTAGGTATGAGGCAGGATCCTTGTGACACAGTAATAAGTCAAGAGGTTAGGAGAAACTGGGGAAAGTATAGTTAGTAAAATTACTCATCAAGATTCCTTAAAGGTCAGCCTGAAATATTTTAAAGCAATGATCAGACCGCGTTTGAGAAGCTGTGAAACTGGGCATTATTAAATAAAGCATGAGGTACTGGACACCTAACAGCTGAGCAAGACATAAAATGGAAAAAAAAAACTAGAGGAGATAAACAAGATGAAAAAGGAGCATAGAGATAAATTAAGAACCAAGAAGAGAACATTATTTGACAAAACAAAGAAATCTTTGCTAGATAGTTGCTGCTACTTTTTTTAGTTTTAAAGAGTTCATTATAACTGGTAGAACTAGTAATGTATACTTTGCTAAGTTAGTATTAACAGAAAAATCCTTAAGCAATAAAATTGGTTCTCTTCCCTGCCTTAAAAAATTATGTGTATGTATATGAATGGATAGATGAGAAAATATATTTCAGAATCCATTGATATTTTAGTTAGATTTGACGATAAAACAATTTATCCAGAATGGCCTAAGAAGTTTTTTTACCAGCTGTATATGTGATATTATGATAATGGTAATGTTTCCTTTGCTCTCTATTATTTACTTATCAGTTTATAAATGCATACGTATTGGTAAGTAATTAGACTCTATTTGGAAGTTGTTATTGAAAAGAACCGATTATAGAAGAGAGTAACAAGACATTTGGCAGCTGGTGTATACATTTAATTTTGTTTGAACTGATGTATACCGTGTTTCCCTGAAAATAAAGCCTAGCCAGACCATCAGCTCTTAATGCGTTTTGGAGCAAAAATTAATATAAGACCCGGTCTTATAGTATGTTATATAACACCGGGTCTTATATTAAAAGTAAGATCTGGTATTATGTTGTATAATATATTATATTATTATAATATTATAAATACCTGGTCTTATATTCAAATAAGAATATATTAATTATATTAATTTTTTTCCAAAAGCCTCATTAGAGCTGATGGTCTGGCTAGGTCTTATTTTCGGAGAAACATGGTAGAACATGCCCATATGCATTCATGCAGTCTAGACGTGAGTAAAATGATAAAACTGTAACAAGTAAGTAATAAGTCAGCTCATGAATTAAACATTAGGCCCATGGGATATAGAAGATAACTCAGTCTGTTCATTACGGAGAAGTTGACTCAACAGTTAATCAGATGAGCCTTTCCTTGTGTCTTCAAGATGTGAAATTACAGGAATCCAAAGATGGGAAATTTTAACTCAAGAAAGTTCTTGGTTTCCGATTGGGAAATTTCATCTAAACATGAAAAAGCATGAGAATCAACTAGCACATTTAAAGCAGAGAACAGTTAAGGGCGGGGTTTGGAAGGATGCTGAAAGCTCACAAATTAGGATGATGAGAAACTGCGAAAATTAACTGTATTTTTTGCACACCAACTAGGGAAGAGGATGGAAATAAAGGGTATCTAAGCAAGTGGTCAACAATTGATTTATATGGATAGAAATTTCAGAAAAAAGGTGATGACTATAACAGAGAATTAAAAGTTGCTTTATTGGTACTTTTTTATTTTTTGGCTTTCATTTAGAACATTGTGTAGTTTCTTTTCCAGAACCCTTCCATCTGCTTGATATTATATACTGATGACAAAGCTGTTTGGCAGCAACAACAATGCCAGAAGAGTGGGTGATGGCTCAGAGTCAGATTCTTTTACCCTTTAGGTTAGAGCTATTTAGTGTAAGGAGTTATATACACAATCTAAGGGTGACTGTAACCCTTTCCACATTGGTCTCTTCACATTCCAATCTCTACAGTCCTTTCACCAGGTAGCAGCTAGTGACCGGTCTAAAAAAAAAATTAAATCTGGTCATCACTTCCTTGATTCTATGTTACCAATGAGTTTCCATCACATCCATCCATCCATCCATCCATCCATCCATCCATCCATCCATCCATCCAATCCACCCACTTTATTGAAGTGTGATTAAAATGTAAAAAGTTGTGCATATGTAATGTGTATAACTCACTGAGTTTGGGCATAAGTACACACCCATGAAACCATCATTACCATCAAGGCCATAGACATATATCCATCATCTCCCAAAGTTTCCTCCCACCTCCATTATTATCATTTTTAAATTTAAAAAAAAAATTTATTTTTATTTTTTGTGGTAAGAACACTTTTGCCATAAAATCTACTCTTTTAGCAAATTTAAGAATAAAGTATTGTTAGCCATAGACCCTATGCTGTATAGTAGAATTTATCTCACATAATTAAAACTATGTACCTTTTGACTGTCACCTCCCTAGTTTTCCCCCCAATTCAGGCAACCACCATTCTACTTTCTGCTTTTCCCACTGCATTTAGAATAAAGAACCATATCTTTACCTGGCGCATGACTACCTCTCTAGCCTCTCTGAGCCCTTGCTTCTTACTCTCCAGCTAAATTGCTGGTTGTTCCGTACACGTGCCACACTCACTCATGTCTAAGGACCTTTGCACTTGCTGTTCTCTGTGCCTCACTTCTTCTCTCATCATACACATTTAAGGAGCACCTACTGGGTGTCAGCAACGGTAGAAGTAGCATTTGTATAAATGATATTTCTTGTTTATATGATTGATAAGCTCAACCTGGTGAATTGGTTTTTGAAAAGCTGTCTAGTTTTTTTCTCCCCCACCTCTTCCTCAGCTTTGTAAGATTAAGATAACAATGACCTTATTTTTAATTAGGTGGCCTTATGGAATTATTTATTTGAGTTATTGTAGTGGACAGTTTTTGACACCAATTTTTTTGACCTTTTCATTGATGTCCTTGTGTTTTAGAAGGAAGAGAAAGCAAAGATAAAATTCAGTCTTCATCATTAATAAGTTAATTAAATATAGTCTATTTTAAATTTAGGCCTTTTAAAGATATTAAACCCAGTTTTATCTCTATATCTAAGACATTTCACCTGCACACAACTCAAATAATACTTCAGTTCAAATATATGTATGTTGAAATATGTGATTAATTTATTCAGTAAGTTTATATTAGTATCATGGGGTTTAAGAATTTGTGAAAACATACCAAATTTCCTGGTTTGAGGTTTTTTGTTTAAAACAAAGTGATTTTAGTGTTTAGAATGTTCTGCAGTTTCCATTCTATAATATTAGTTGATTTAAAAAACATAACTAAAAAGATGTGAAAGCATTTCTCTGTAAACTTATGTAAATAAATGTAATCATTTTTTCCAATATTTTAAATACAAATAATTAAATTGTGTCTTTTTTTTTGGGGGGGTGGGAGGTGTTTGGTCAAATTTAAATCCTGCTTTTTGACACTTAAGCTTACAATTGTAAATAACTGACATCCCTTGCTTTTTTATTTTTTACTACTTGTTTAAAAAAATATCTTTTTTCCCTCCAACCCCAAGGTTTCGGCCTCATCAGGATGGTGACCCTGAGAAGCCACGTGTTGCTGCTTTAATTGACAGACTTATTGCTTTTAAAAATAATGACCATGGAGCTTGGGTCAGAGGGGGAGACATTGTCGTTCAGAATTCAGCGTGGGTATTCTCTACAAAGCTATTATCTGATGACACTAATGTATCTTCTTTTTTGTTTTTTATAAGGCTGTTTTGAAAAACCTGGTAGACTGAAAGTACAGGAGTGGTTTCTGGAATGATATTATTGTTACTAACAGACAGGAAAAACTCAGAGGAAGTATGCTAGCATTAACAGACTGCAAATGTTTGGAATCGTCTCATTTATCTGCTTTTATTGGAACTGAATTTGTCTAGTGACATGAGAGTTTTTTGATGAGATTGAACAGAAACCGAGAATTTTACTTTATATAACAAGCATGGTCTAGGTCAGAGAGCTAAATAAAGATTTTGAAACTACCTGAATTTTTTTCCTTCCTCTTGGAAACTCAAAGATTTTTTGATGCTCTTTCACTGCCATTCAAAATAAAAGTTGTGAATTCTACCTTAATAAGTTTGTTGACATGTCTTAACATGACTTGAGGCAGTAAGCGTCTCATTTCGCCCCCCCATTTGTATAATTTTAGGAGAAGCCTGATTTATGTCAATTGAACTAGGATTTGGTGTTCCAGAGGCTAGAAAACCATTTTTTTTCTCCTGGCCAGCAGTTACATTAGCTTCTTGGCATTTTAACATCATCTCTTCCTTTTATCACGTAAAAAAATATGATACTAAAATAAATCTGTAGAAATAACTTGGGTATTAATGTTGAAAAGTTTTGAAGTGACTACTATGAACTGTTTTTAAAAATAATCATAAAAATAGTAATTATAGCTAACAATGCTGCTTACTATGTGCCAGGCATTGTTCTATGGTTGAAATTAATTAGTATGTTTAATGCTGTTAAGTATCCTATGAGGAATGTTATATTATTATTTCAATTTGAGGGTAAGAAAACTGAGAGAAAGGTTGAGTAATTTGCCCAAGGCCACATAGCTAGTAACTGGCAAAACTGAGATTTCCACCAGGTGTCTTCACTGTGGAGTCTGTGTTTTTAGTTATTGGGAAGTGAAACTCTTTGTGGTCTTGGAGAGTAAACATTATTGGAACTTCCTGGATTTCATGACAATTAAATAGTGAGAGAATTACCTCCTCTTACATGATGTGGTACATTAAAATGTTCCCTCATTCTCTTTTCTCTCACAGATTTGCAGATAATGGAATAGGATTGACCTTTGCCAGGTTTGTAATTACTTTAAAAACACTTCTCTGATTATTTGAAGGTGTAGGTAAAATAACCCTTAATTTTTATTTATTTGTTTCTTTGGATAACCCAAGAATGTTAAATCTTTTATTAGCATTAAAAAAAATTAGCAGTACGACCTGATGGCTCAGTTGGTTAGAGCGCGAGCTCTCAAAAACAAGGTTGCCTATTCAATTCCCACATGGGATGGTGCGCTGCGCCCCCAGCAACTAAAGATTGAAAACGGTGACTGGACTTGGAGCTGAGCTGCGCCCTCCACAACTAGATTGAAGGACAGCAAATTGGAAATGATGGGCTCCAGAAAAAATACACTGTGCCCCAATATTACCCAATTGAAAAAAAAATAGCACACGATTCCTAATGCCACTAGAGGGCCAAAAATACATTTTTAAATGATTAATTGAATTCATACCAAAGTGGTAGGTTAATAATATAGCTGGAATTCCATAGAAAGGTAGACCTAACATGTTTTTGCTTAGAAGAAAACACTTGAACATTAGATTATAGATCTTAAAAAGTATGGGAATAAAGAGGAAGGGAATAAAAGTTGGGAGCAGATTAAATATTTTCTTTCTTTGAAGCTGGTCAAATTTCTCAATGGTGTTTAAGAACTGAACTTTTTATATTATGTGTTTTTCCAGATAAGTTATTCTTATCTAAAACATGATTTCACCTATCTTAAACATGGTTTTCATCTAACTGTTCAGAGCAAGTTTATTTTCCTCCCACTTTGCAATACTGTTGCTTGAGACTAAACTACTTAGTTGTTGCTGCTGAATTAAATTTCCTTTGTTTAAATCTAATTTACAAACCACTAATTTACAATACAACTAATCTGTATTAATTTATAAGAGGTATGTTCACAGTTTAGACACACTTTTTAATGACTCAATAATACGTATTAGTAAAAGCTACTGGCTGCTTTGAAATTTTTTTTGGCTGTTTGAGTTACAGCTTGTTTGAGGGTCAATTTAAATTTCCTGGAGATGTGTGGTTAATGATTATTCTTATTTTGACAGTGATGGAAGCTTCCCAAGTGATGAAGGTTCCAGCCAGGAGGTATCTGAATCTCTCTTTGTTGGGGAGAGCAGAAATTATGGCTTTCAGGGTGGTCAGAACAAGTATGGAGGCCTTGGAGGAATAGACCAGAAGCCTCGGACATTACCCAGGAACAGGTAAGCATTGCTTTAGCAGTGGAGTTTAAATTTAAACAATAAATGAAAACCTAATCTTTCTGGAAGTTTCTATAATCATCCTGGATGGATTGGTTGCTACTGTGACACTTTTCCCACCTTATCTTATTATAATTATTATTATTGTTATCACTGTTACTATTTGTGTATCATCCTCTGGAATTCTAGAGCATTAACTAAACACTTTATAGATTTCATTATCAATTTCATAACGAAGGAAACTATGAGGTATGATCAAACAATATGGTAAATATTTAAATAAAAGATTTATTACAGTAAAAGACACATTTCCATTTTAATCCCCCTCAAAATACTCCCCTTCACTTTGAACACACTTATCCCATTGCTCTTGACACTTTCTGAAGCAGTTCTAGAAGTCCTCTTTTGTGAGTGTCTTTTAGTTGCACTGTTGTGGCTGCCTTGATGTCCTGAATCATTTCGACTTTGGGGAAGAGCTAGAAGTTGCATGGTGCCAGATCCAGTGAATAAAGTGGATGAGGACACACTAATGTTTTTATTTGACAGAAATTGCCGTATACCAGAAGCGATGTGTGACATGGAGTGTTGTCATGATGGAGGATGATTTACGGTACACTTTAAAACACACCTCTGTCAACTGTAGCTGACACCCAACTGACTGCACCGAACAAGTTGAAACTTGTCATACACTGTTACTAAGGTTCGATGCGCCCCTTCCCGTATGGAAGATCTCAGCTTTTCTGTTGGATGGAACTCGGCAGCACATCGAGCCTTTGATCAGAACGGAAAGGCTCTGTCACACATCACTTCTGGTATGGCAATTTCTGTCGAATAAAAACATAATGGTTTGTCCTAATCTACCTGATTCACTGGATCTGGCACCGTGTGACTTCTGGCTCTTCCCCAAAGTCAAAATGACCATGAAAGGTAAACATTTTGAATCGATTCAGGACATCAAGGAAGCCATGACAGCACAACAAAAGATTCTCTCGAAAGAGGACTTCCAGAACTGCTTCAGGAAGTGGCAAGAATGATGGGGTAAGTGTGTTCAAAGCAAGGAGGAGTATTTTGAGAGGGATTAATGGCAATGTGTCTTTTACTATAATACATTTTTTTAAATTTAAACATTCACAGTATTTTGTGATCACGCTTCATTTCTTGTTTCTCGTTTCTTTTTTTCCTTTACTTTTCTATTCTTTTCTTTTTTTTTTTTTTTTTTTAAAGAGGGTGCAGCTCACCCTGTGGGGATTGAACCAGCAACCTTGGTGCTACCAGCACCACACTCTAAACAACTGAGCCAACTGGCCACCCCTTGTTTCTCATTTCTTGTATAAGGCCTTTAAAGCTCGTGGTTTTTTTTTTCTTTCTTTCTTGAGCCACAGAAAATTGCCAGACTGTAAACTATGACATTAGGTCAGTTTTCCCTCAATTTGTGATGTTGGTTTTCAGAAATAGCCACTGGAAAAAGGAAATTACCTATTGAAAAGAGTCCTAGAAAATAAGAGTTGACAGAGGCTAAAGCTGACTCAAAACCTAACCACGGCTGTATAATTAACAGTGTTTCAGATGTTGAAGGAGGTACGGGGGTAGACTTTTGGTATGTTTTCTGTCAAAATAATCAGTCATTAAAATAGCACTTAGCACTAGAAAGTTTCTTCAGAGCTTTTAGGGAACTGTTAACTAATTAATCCATACCTCTGTTCTGAGACAGTTTAGAGCTGTTCTCATGTTACTTGTGAGAAAACCAGGTAGAGAAAAACCAATGTTCTAAAGGCCATGCCTCAGAGCCAAAGAAGGAATTGATCAGGCATCACTTCCCTTAGAGTTATATGTTCTATCTGGACATTGGAGGGTTAGGATGGGTCAGGGGGATGGGGAAAACAGACTCTTAGCTTTGACAGCCAAGGGTGAGGGTTGGCAGAAGGGCTTTAGTAGCTTCTGGCCAAGGATGACCTAGCCTTGGCTCCACTCCATCTGTGCTTGTTTTTGGGAACTAGTGAATGTCATTATATGCTATGCTCTCTGTAAAACTCCTGTGAGACCATAGAAGCCACTAGGAAACTATGGAATTTTAATAGCGAACATTTATTAAATGCTTATGATGTATCAGGCGCTGTTCTCAGTACTTTATTATTCATTTAATCCTCACAAAGCCCAATGAGGTAGCTACTGTCATCATCCGTTTTATAAATAATAAAAGTAGCTGAGGTGGGATTCAAACATTGTTAGTGCTGTGCTTTTTACAATTAGGCTATAGCTGCCTCTTCTGACGTGTAGATTAAAGAAAAGTAGCTGTATTGGTTGGGATACGGGCTGTGGTGTGATGGCGGTCAATTGAATTTCATTCTTTTTATTTTACATTGGCTTCCAGTATTATTTCAAAATGTGTATTGCTTCTTTGCTGAGGAGGCTTTTCCAAATCAAAGAGTCCTCATTGGTTAGTGGATCCAGTGTTTATTTTCACATATTTGTACAATTTTTTTTTATGGGAGAGAACTATTTTTGGATATATACTTAGAAACACCATGTTTCCCCAAAAATAAGACCTAGCTAGACAGTCAGCTCTAATGTGTCTTTTGGAGCAAAAATTAATACAAGATGTAGTCTTATTTTACTATAATATAAGACCAGGTATAATATAATATAATATAAGTAACATATAGTGTAGTGTAATATAATATAATATAATACCGGGTCTTATATTAATTTTTGCTCCAAAAGACGCATTAGAGCTGAATGTCTGGCTAGGTCTTATTTTCGAGGAAACAGAGTACATGAATACACGTAGATTTTTAACTAGGCTATTTGATTTTCTTGCTGGCGTATATCTTTTATTATAAAACACTGCCAAGTTATAAACTAATTAGTTGCTGTAGAAATCCTCTGCAATGCCATCAAAGAATTTAATAGGGGAGAAACCTAAGGGATCCAGAGTATTATGGGTTTTGTGTGTTAATTATGGTGAGTAATATATGATTAAAGAGTTTGTGTTTGAACAGAAAGGAAGAAAATGACTAAAACTAATTTCTCAATTTAGCTAGCCCCTTTGACATACTAAGCCTTGAGGAATTATACTTTTATACTTTTAAATGTATCATTTCACCTCATTACTATCATTTACTGGCTTAAAGGGAGATTCTTTCTGTTTAAGCACAGATTCATCTTTTGTTCTCATGCTAGAGGTTTTGCAGTCAAAACTAAAGTATGTGAGTTACAAAAAGAGTCCTAACTGAGGTGATTAAAGGAAGCAAAAGTCACCTCTTCAGAGAGGCATGCATTCTATCCAAAATGGCCTGTCTGTCTTACCCAGTCTATTGTGTAGTACTATGTCGTATTGTCTCCATAGCACTTTCTGTAATTATCTTTTGTTTTTCTGTTTGCCTTCCCCACCATACTGTATGTTTTATTTGATCAGGGATCTTGTCTTCGTTACCCTGTATTCTAGAATGGGATTAGTGCTACAGGATATTCAACAGTATTTATAAAGCAAATATGTAAGTGAAGTGCTATTAAGGGGAGGGGCCCATGTGCATTAAACAAAATCTTGTATTTTCACAGGACATTCCCAATTAGAGGCTTTCAGATTTATGATGGGCCAATTCATCTTACCAGGTGCACTTTCAAAAAATATGTACCCACTCCAGATAGGTACACCAGCGCTATCGGCTTCCTTATGAAGAATTCCTGGCAGATAACCCCCAGGAATAATATCTCCCTCGTGAAGTTTGGTCCACATGTAAGTATGTTCTTATGGTTCAGACATAGTGATTATGGTGGGAGAAGAAGGGATAACACATTCCCAAAGACAAAAACACAAACAAAGGATTTGTACCTAAGTCTTTATGACTAGGAGGAGAAAAAACATGCAAAAGCAACTCTTGATTCCATATACCCTGTCCAGGGATGGGGATTGTAGAGTTTCGTAGGAACAAGAGGACATATGATTTGGGGAAATTCATTGTAATAATCCACAAAGAGATTTGTGTTCTGCCTGGTATTTTACTTGCCTGGGGACTATTCTTTCGAGGAACTAGAGGATAAAAAGTTGGGAAAGAAGGGGAATACTGGGGTGGTGTGAAACAAATTGTGTTATTTCTAATAGAAACTGTTGGAAAGTTTTTATGAAGATTGCAGAGAATATTTAGAAATAATTGTTTACAGTGCAGTAGCCCATAGAAATAGTTTTCTTAGTAGTTTCATCAGTACCTTCTGTACCCCTAATAAGCAGGACAGTCTCTTTACTTCCCCATCTTGCCATTTCCAAGGTGACAGTGACATAGAGAGATTGAGTCTCAGACCATCCCTCTCCTTGCTTCCACAGGTAGCGACACCTGGAAAGTGACTCATAGTTCTCTCATTCACGTCCACAGGCGAACTCTGTTTGCCCAGTTTAAAACAACTGGAATATTTTACCAGAGTTTATATCTGTTTTCCTAAAATAGCCAAAGCGTGGAACAGAGGCATAGGTGCAGATTGGAATGTCAGCTTAGGTGGCTGGTTCTCTTTCAGACCACATGACTGCAGAGGGAGAGGAAGGGGGTACACTAGTAGATAGCTTTCCACATAAATAAATAAGGTGCGTTTTGGATCAGTTCTCTATTATGAAGGTTGCCTTATTGCCTACAGGACCTCTCCATGCATCGAGTTTAGTGACCACTGACATGGTCATACTGAAAATCGGTTTGTTAGATGTTGCATTTGTTGTAGAATTCTAGAATTCTAACAACCCAAGAGAATCCATGTTGTTTACTAGTATGTCTAGTGGTTCATCAGCTTGGAGTTCCTTATGATGGTGATGCTCTGGGAATAGTTCATAAAAGGAACAGTTTGCCAAATTTGTTCTACCTAAAAAGGTGGAAAATATGCCCTAAACTTCTCTTACATATAACCGGAGGAGGTACAAGGGAAAAGAGATAAAGTCTAGAAATAAGAACCCAGTACCACTTGTCCCAAATATGACTGATTTTCCATTGAGTTGCTGATCATTTAGATGTTCAATTGATTTTAAAACATCCCAGGGTGATGAGTGCATAAAAGCATTTTAGAGGTGGATCTGCGTGGCTTGAGTAACATTAACATTAGTAATTTACTACCAATAAGAAGCAGCTAAAGATTATAAAACATGTCACCTGCAGCCTGCTTTGCAGCTGTGCGCTGTGTGTTCTATAAAGGCTTTAAATGAACTCTCCCTGACATGCAGGTTGTTGAGTTGGGCTTGGTTGGTGTTGGGGAGAGAGAAAGTGACATGCACTTTTCAGCAGATTCTGGTGAGTTCGGTGGTCACCCAACCATATATCAAGAAAACACTTAAACTGTGTTTCAGTTTGAAACTGTATTTATTTTTTGTTTGGAGTAGTCATATGAACAAGTAGCTAAAGCATCAAGAGTGAAGTAAAATGATTAACTAGTTTGCAATGTAGAACTTATAGTAGATTTTTATTTAATTGAGGTAGACTTTGTCTAGAGGGAAATGCACAGATCTGAAGTGTAAAGTTTATAATTAACAAATATGGGTGACTGCTTAGTTCCCCTTCCCACACTCTTCTAATTTCTCTTGCCACAGATTAGTTTTGTCTGGAGAGCAGATAATAGTTTTTAAGTATAAAAAAAGGAAAACACCAAAGATGAAGTTCAACACTTGTTATTGGAACTCCACAAGGCTTTGGGAATTTTTCCCCAATAATCTTGTCATAATGAATGGACAACTTCCGATTGACTGGGTGCCATAGTCGATGGTTATGAACTCAGCACTGTTTTAACCTTAAAGCAGTTGGAATGGCGACGCCCTTGGATGCTTGCAGGGGATGATGAGATGGCAGGAGTCCTCATTTTGTCGTGTCCTTGTTTTTCACTGCTGTCAGGTCTCTCTGAATGTCTTTTTTGGAAAGCCTGGCCCCTGGTTTGAAGATTGTGAGCTGGATGGTGATAAGAATTCCATATTTCATGATGTTGATGGCTCTGTGACAGGATACAAGGACGCTTATGTGGGAAGAATTGACAACTACCTGATCCGCCATCCAAACTGTGTAAATATTACCAAATGGAACGCAGTGGTGTGCAGTGGGAACTATGCCCAGGTAGGCCATATGCATTATGCTGCCTTCTTCCCCACCAGCTCCTGACACTGCTTCTGTGAGGACGACTCCTCAGCTCGTCAGTATGATTGATCCTTTCCAAAGCACGATTTTCTTCAGGAAAAAAAGCAAAAGACAAAATTCATTAGGAACCGTGGTCTCACAGAATTTTATTTAAAGCTCCCCTACTCCTAACCAGTTTAACGAGTGGAAACGTGAGTCGAAGAGAGGCGAAGAGATGATTGCGCTTGCTTAAATATGGTTGGGATATATTTGGAGTGAAAACCCGTATTTTTTGAGTCTTTGGCCAGGTTTTCTTGCCACACCACTGCTGTGTATTATTTAGCTGTTTGTACATTTCTTTTAATGGAATATCTGCTCTTTGCTGACCCAAGGGATAAAGGTACTCAGGAAGAAAGGTAGTACCGTAAGTTACATGTGTCACCTCAAATCCTTCTTGGATTTGGAAGAAGGCAGGAGAATATGTGTGTGTGTGTGTGTGTGTGTGTATATATATATATGTATATATATATATATATACATACATATATATGTACATATATGTATACACACATACATATATGTATATATCTCCTATTATATATTATATATATCATACTATGTATTATACTTAACCTATATTTATATAACCTATTTTATATAAATATATAATTGTATAATAAACATTTAACTATATATAATATAAATATACTTAAATAAATAATATATATTATATATATTAAAGTATATGTTAAATATGTATTTAAATGAAAACAGTCATCTCTCATCTCAAAATATATATTTTCTATCTCTATCTCTTTATTTTAAACCTTTAAGTGGTGTCAGGAGAGAAGAGTATTATATAGAAGTAGTCAAACATGAATGAGAGGAAGAAGATTTTCTGGCTCAAAGGTTGCATAATTGAGGAGTCAATAAGGACAAAACTATAGAAATGACCGAAAGAGAAAAATAGAAGTATTGTGGATTGAATGCAATATTCTGCTAACTTTTAATACTTCTGGGGAAATGTGTTACAGGATACTCATTTGTTTTAGGAACTTGTTTTGAGGTTTGTTCTTTGGAAGATGCATTTGGGAAGGTTTTGTTTTGGCAAAGTAAGGGGCTCAAATGCCACTGGAATAAATTCAGTGCTTTTACATTTGTCTCAGTTTAATATGTTTTTCCAGTTTTTGCAGAACACTTTATACCCTCCCCCCACCCTTTTTTTTAAGGTGAAAATGACTTCTTGGGCTGATATAGGCTATGGAAAATTGAAAGGCAAGCCTCTAAGATATTTACATTTTCCATCTCTGTTTTAGAGGATAGCCTCTTAGATTTAAGTGGAGGGTATCAGTTTTCACATTAATTTACTAATTTTTTGTATGTGGATTCTTTACATTGAGGGATTTCTTTGACAGGCCACAGAAGCCACAGAGGTTTTATATTCTGATGAATAAGCGGACCCGTTGTAGTGGAAGAGATGCTGATGATGTTGGCCAGCAGATTGTGTGGTCTGTTTTTACCATTTCAGTTTAAGCAGAATTTATTGTTAAGTGTGGCTTAGCATGAAGTTGGCTACTACTCATTTAGTCTGGCACAGATCACAGAATCTCTCTTTTGAAAGCAGAGACACTTGGCTTTGTACTGGAAGTGCTTGTTTAGCTCTCACTTTTCATGCTCTTCCCATTAATTCGTAATTTATTTTTTGAAGGTCTATGTGCAGACGTTGAACACTCAGAGTCTGACTATGACCATCGCACGAGATGAGTATCCATCCCACCCGATGGTACTTCGGGGCACTAACCAGAAGGCCACCTTTTCACAGTACCAGCCCGTGATCATGCTGGAGAAGGGCTACACCATCCACTGGAATGGGCCTGCACTGAAGACTATATTTCTATACCTCATAAACTTCAACAAGTACATTTTCATTACTGTTATTTCAAATAGTTGAGCAAGTAGGAATTTGGTGAAGAACATAATAACACATCTCCTTTGTAGCAAGTAAAGAATGCTGATTTCATGTACTTTGCTCCTCTTGTGGGGGAGGCTGTGTATTTTATGTGGATGAAAATAGGAGATTATAGAAATTGAATCTTTTCATTTTAAAAGCATTTCTCTTTCTTTGTGGTCAAGTAATTATGTACAGAAAGCCATTTATCAATAGGTTTTAATAGTCTGCTGAATACTTTAATTCCCCATAGCTCGGATGGGAAGAAGTTTTATCTTGGTGTTCCAAGTTTTATCTTATTTTCCAACTTGGTTACTTGGAAAATAAAAAGATTTTTGAGGCTGAGTTTTAGACTTGACAGAAGAGAGTGATGTGATTGATTAACAATGTCTGCTGTGGGCAGGAGTGTAAGAGTTGTGGCATGAATGCCAGGTATTTGCCACTCCTGCCTGAAAACATCTTCCTATCCCTTGATGTCTCAGTTGTCAGTCCTAATAATATTACTTTTAATCAAAGCCTGTATTTTTACATTAATTTATTCAAGCACTTACTGTATGCCAGTTGATGTAATGATGAGTAAGAAAAACACTTGCTCTGCAGGAGCTCACAGTATACAGGTAGAAAAAAACTTGAATAAATCAATAAACCTGTACTATCTTTTAGTGGACAAAAGATCGAGCAACTAATCCTGCCTAAGGGAGTTGGGCCAGGCTGAGCTGAGCAAGAGACAACTAAGTGATCTGTCTTGTTACAAAAGCAATAGAGTTGAGGAAGGGCTAGTTCTGTTCAGGGACTGATAGATGCAGTATGTTGGGAGCATAGGGTGTGTCAGGGGAAGTGACAGGAGATGAAACTAGAAAGGAGAGATGGGACTATTCTGAAAGGCAGAGTTAATCTATATATGTGTGATGGTTAACCCATGAGATTCCATGAAACTGCTCAGATATATGCCTGCGAAATGGAAACGGCTTATTTACCTGATTGGTCATAAAGCTCCAACTTTTCAGAACTTTGTGAAAACACACAGTTGAAGTTAACACAGGTAGACGTAGAGCATGAAGGAAGTCAGTGCTAAGTAGGTTACGTCCAAGGATCGGTGAACATCAGAATGGATGCTTTCATTCTGAGATGGGAGGTCTCTGGCACATGCTCTAGACAGAACCATTGTTATTTTCCTATAACACTTGCTTCTGCTTCTCTGTGTCCTTGCTGGAGAGTCGCACCCCCACCTACCGAGTCATCCAAGCCAGAAATCCCAGGATTCATCCTTGACTCTTCCTTTTCCCTCATCTCTCCATCCCATCAGTGACCAAACACTGCTGGCTCTGTCTCTTCCGTGTTCAGATCTCTCCACTTCATTCCACCCCCACTGCTTGTGATTGAGTTCAGGCCATTATTGTCTTTTGTCTGGGTCCTATTTGGTCTCCCCACTTCAATCCTTAGTCCATATGGTGTCCAGGGTGCGATTTCCAAAAACCAATCTGATATTACTACTCCCATCAGTGAGCTGCATAAAAGTCAGTGAAAGAAACGAACGATGGTCAGAGAGGACTGAAGAGAAATATCAAAGAGGGATCAGTAATCCAAAAACTTACATCTGGCAAGTTGTGAATTTGAGGCGAGGTATTACAATCCAGTGGCATGTAGGATTCTTTAAGTGTCACGCATAACTTTTGAACAAATACTGAACAAGTCAAAACGTTTTAAAGTGAAAGAAAGCTGAACCCAGAAGTTTTGAAAATCCACATGGACTTGAAGTTGAAAGTTTCCTCGTTTAATTAACTAAAAGTTTGTGAAAATTACATCACGAGCAGAGGCATGAGCAGAGGAAGAGAGGGGCCATCTTATTTTCCAAATTAAATATAATTATAGAGAGGTCATAGATTTTGTCATAGCGCCTCTTCTGAAAATAACACTTTAAAAGTTTTAAAAGCTACATGTATTCATTAAACAAAAGAAGGAAAATACAGGAAAACATAAAGAAAATTGAAATAACCTAGAATAATTTTCCTAATCAGAGTGAGGCATTATAAACATTTGTAGTGTTCTCTCTCTCCACCCTCAAGGGTTTTCTGAGCACATAGATATATCAAAATTTATTTACTCCCTTTTCCCCATGAAGACTTAGGTTGTTTTCCTGTTCTCCCCAGTGGCTGTTATAAATGATACCACAGAGAACATGTTTTTTAAATACATTTTTGGACTTTAATTATTTAGTGGAAGTCCTGGGTGAAACCTCTGGGAACAATTTTTAGGCCTTACTACATATCATTTAAAAATTCTTTAGAATGACTAAAAATTTCTGGAAATGGATAGTGGTGATGGTTGCACAATCGTATGAATACTTAACGCCCATGAACTGTAGAGTTAAAAATGGCTAAAATGGTAAATTTTATATATATTTAACCACAATTAACAAAATGCCTCCCAAAAAGCAAATGATAAAAACAGGAACATAATTTTAGTGGTTTTGAAAAAGTATTAATTTTGTATCTAAGGATTTCGGGTAAGAAAAACCCTATGGCGATGTGGTAGTATACATCAAAAGCTTTAAAAATACATAGACTTTTACATCCAGAAATTTTACCATTAAGTACTTACCCTAATGTAATAATAAAAGATAAAAATATATTTATGAACAAAAAAAAATTCTTTGGAAAGATTACACCAGTGTACATTTCCATTATCAGGCAATTAGTGTTTCTTCTATCTTAGTATACCCATGCCCAACCATCTCACTTAATTTTATTACCCACTTGTGCTAAGTACATTTTATCCAACTTCTGTTCACATTCCCCAAAGCCTGGTTGAAACCAAGAAGTTTTTGTAAGCCATGTTATTGTTGGAAATATAGTGATAAAATAAACTTGGGTAACATTTAAAGGTGGGTGATTGGATAGTGTGTCAGGGCTCAGGACTTTTATTGTTAGTGGCTCAATACACAGCAGATACTTAAGGAGGAGAAAATCATGGCTAAAATTTACATATGCTGTAATGTTCAAAATATATTGGCTTAAATGTGAATTCATTTTTAAATTTCCTCTCCTTTGTAGGAATGACTGGATTCGAGTTGGCCTCTGCTATCCACCAAACACGCATTTTCAGATTACGTTTGTTTTTCTTCAGAGGCATAATGGCTCGTTATCCAAAATAGAAGAGTATGAGCCTGTGAACTCACTGGAAGAATTGCAGAGGAAACAGTCTGAGAGGAAATTCTATTTTGACTCCAGCATGGGGTAATTCAGTGCAACCAGTGAATGAGAGTTATTGCTATTTTGCTTTAATGGTGAAATTACTAGTTCTTCAGCCTATAAGAATTGCCTATGATGTGACCGCTATGTAGAAAAGCAGCTGATGTGGGTAATTCTCTGCTCATCACTATTAGAGGCTTAGAAGAGAACTCGAATGACGCATAATTATAGTTGGCAGTAGGAATTGAATAAAGATGTTTGCCATATACCTATTAAGGCCATTTAGAGAGAGAAATTATCCTGGTCGATAAAGAACCAGTAGGTCCAATTGAACATTAAACTAATTTTTTCCCATAACAACACTTAAGATGATTCTTTACTTGTGATCCAGTTCATTTTTCAGTGAAAGCTTCTTTTTCTCTTTAAGGCTCTCTCTCAAGTTGACCTTGAGTTTTAAAAATCACTGTATAATCATGGCATATTTGGTTTCAACTTTTTCTAGGCTGCGTCTTTCCACTTTTTAATTCTAATCCTGTTCACCTTGGGGTCCTGTTGGCTTTGCCTGCTCTTACCAGTTACAGTCTCTCAGCCTTTGGGCTATGGTAGACTTGATCTCCTATGCTCTTCCAGCAAGCAGCATGCTCCTTCAATAGCCACTCCTTAAAGTGATATTCTTACCATGTGCCATTGTCTAGGTATTGTAAAACTGCTAATGTGAATAGGCTGCATTTCTTCTGTGAATTCACAGTCCCTTGAAGGATGTGGGCATGTAAAGCAGATCATTAATGAGTGAAAGATTTAAATGCTGAAAGTCCTACAGTGAGATAGTCAGTGTGACTTTTGAGGTAACCCATAAGTTCAGCTAGGGTAACAAGTGACATCCCAAGAGGTGACACTGGGGTGAATTCTTGAGGAATGAGTAGGAGGAGATGGAAAAAGAGATGGGTGAAGTGTCCCTAGAATAGTGTGGATAAATGCATGGAGGCATGGAAGAACGTGGCATGGCATGTTTGGGGAAAGACAAATGTTCAGACGGGGGAGAGGGTGGTACATTTGATTGGGGGAATGAGGTTGGGTTTCAGTTAAGTGCCTTGTTAGCTTTTGAATAAGATGTAACTTATTTGCCCTCCCGGGCCCCTCCAACAGCTAGTGTGATCAGCTTAAATCTTTTCTTATCATAGTTGTCTTTGATTTTCAGTTTCTAATTACACTGAACCTACTTGGATTTTTACTCTATAGAAGACAAAACTTCCCCATTTCCATTTGATTTTTCACAAATAAATGAAACACCCAAATTTTTAAGGAGAGTCTGGTGATCACAAATTAATGATTAAATATGTAAAAATATGGGAAATACTTCATCATCTGGATATTTCTAGACTCTCTTGGCCGTTGAGCTTCTAATTCTTTTTAATTCTGTTCTTTGTGATGATTTTAATTATAGGCCAAAGACCCATGCCTAATCAGATCTGTGTCTTTTCTTATGTATATATGTTAAAATTACTGGATGTGGAGACAATGGCTAATTTTTACCTCATAATTGCTACTTTGCATTGTTCATTGACCTCATATTAAAATGTGAATTCTTGATCTTCAGTAATCAATCACATTTGATCAAATCCTTGAGAATTTTGACTTCTTTTGGTTTAGGACTAGGTTTGTTGACAGATGTTGGACTGCTGCCTGGAAGTTACTTTTCCGTTCATCTTGGCAGTAGGGGGATAATTCAGAGTCAGTGGAACTGCTCATTTCATTTTATTTTGGCCAAAGTACAGACAGAAGGACCCCAGGCTCATCTGCTCTTAGTGAACACCACAGGAATTGATTTGAGACTATATCTTAGTCTTAGCCAAATAAATTACAGTTGCTGTTTTTATTATTTTTTGTGCCTTAATCCAAAATGATCTGTAAGCCAGAAACAAAACAAAACACAGGCCCCCCCCCAAAAAAAACATGCTAATTTACTGAATCAACACAAGTATAAAGTTTTCCAAGGAATTCTTTAGCCAAGACAAATTCCATCCTCCCAAATCACCTACTGAACTAATTGAAACCAGAAATCAACTTTGATATCTTCTAGAAGGACTGAATCAGGTTATCAAGATATTTTCTAAAGGAGTATTGCATTTGACTCAGGACCCTAGAGGATAGAAAGGCAACAACTTTATTAGCTTTGTAATTTATTTTTCTTTTAAGGAAATGCTACTTTATTGGAGCAATATCCCTTTTGGCTCTGAGGTGATTAAGGAATTTTTGTAAGTTTTTAGAGTCTAATACCCAGTGGATTGGTTTCTGTTTTTGCAGGCTGCTATTTTTGTATCTCAAAGCCCAAGGCCACAGGGATGGCCACAGTTACTGTTCATCTCAGGGATGTGAAAGAGTCAAGATCCAGGCAACGACAGACTCAAAAGCCATCAGTAACTGCATGGCCAAAGCATATCCCCGGTATTACAGAAAGCCGTCAGCCCTCAAGCGGATGCCAGCCATGCTTAAGGGACTCTGTCAAGGCTGTGGGACCCGTCAGGTAAATGAGGAAGAAAAATTGGCTGTGGCCTGAGAAAAAGTCAAAAGATTTCTTTGCAATAGATGCATTTTTCTTTGAAACATCTGTGTTGCCAGTTTATAAACATTGCATGGTTTCTCCTGAATTTTGGCCCATTCTAGAATGTGGTGCTTATAAGAAATAAACTATTCCAAATTATAATAAAAATACCTTCCCTTGTGATGTATCAGTTGACCCTGGATGACTGGATTTATTGGTTATCTCCTTTCTCAAATGTGATTCTGTTGCAGTATCGCTACTGGGTTTACATGTCAGTGGTGTAGAAAAATACTTTGTTTTATTGGCAGTGTGAAATTTCTCTTCTGAAAATGCAATCATATGGAAATTGTTTCCGGTTTTTTAAAGCGTAAAGCCACTCAATTTTCAAACATATGCTATTATATTTACTGTAGTTAAAAATACAGATTGACTTTGGCTAGAAGTGAAATGCTTCTCCTGACATATTCTTAATTAGATGGTCTCCTTCTGGATCTTGGAAAAAACATGGCAATGAAAATAAATAAAAAACATGAGCTGAAATCAGGCCTGGGCTCCACCAAATTCAGCTATAGATCCTACAATATTCAGTCAAAGTCCAAGAATTTTGTATGTGTATTGACAAGCTGGTTTTAAAATTTATGTGGAAATTAAAGGACTTAGAATAGTCTAAATAAATAAATAAGTAAGTAAGTAATAAAAAATCAGGCGTTGGTTCCATAGGAAGTCAGATCAATTCCAAGTGAAAAACAAGTATCGAGTTAATACTGCCTTAATTAATATTTAATCTTTATACAAACAAATATGGGTTAAGGGGAAATGCTTCTCAAAATGTGATCCGCCAACCAGCAGCAACAGCATTTCCTGGGCACTTGTGAGATATTGGAATTCTCTGGCCCCTTCCCAGTCCTGCTGGGTGCTGAGGGTGGGACCCAGCAGTCTGTGCTTTAACAAGCCCTGCGAGTGCTGCAGATATATGTCCACATTGGAGTTTCACTGGACCAGGGGATATTTTTTAAAAGCAAGAATTGCCAAACAAATGCATACTGCCTATTAATATGGAGGAAACCTCTAAATCTTTCTTAATCATTCTAAGTGATTTTAGAAAACAATATGTTCGTCTTCCAATGCAACAGTTCTTAATTTCTAATTTATCTCATTTGTTCCCACTGGTGGCAGTAGGGCAGGGAGAGGAAGATGGATTTATGCTTCCTGTATGATATATGATAAATAGCATCACGCAAGTTGCTATCACAGTTTTGGTCTGACATGCCTGTGCCATCCCTATTCCTCAATTCAACTAAAACCCAGAAAACAAAAACAAAAAACCATGTACATGAAGTTGATAGGCGTCCTTGCCTGTCCCATGTAGTTTCGATAAGGTGACATTGTTAGATAATCTTTTTAGGGAAGTAAACTCTCCAGTCTAATTCTCAAGCTGAGTTTGTTAAGAAAGTCCTTTATTACTGAAAAGACTTTAGATAATTTGCAGTAACAATTATAATAAACATTGTTTATAAATAATTTAATCATCATTGGACGTATTCTAGGCCTATCTTGTTAAATGATTCCATGCATTAATGTTTAGCATGCTTTATTCTTTGTGCTTACAGCATTGATTAGTATTCATTTTTTAAAAATGTATTGAATACTTTCTTGTGCACTTGCAAAGTATTTGAAGCATCTGGAACTACTACTTTTAACTTGGAAATTTGAGGGGAAATTTGGTTTTGAATATCAAAAACAAACACATATATTAGGAGTAAGTAGGAAAATTCACATGAATTTTTGACCCCAAACCTGAGACTTAAAAGTCCAGCTTCGGAATGCCTGGTCTCATGATGATTATTTGCATTTGCAATGAAGTTGTTGACATCAGCTTATAAGGCCAGAGACTTGAAATGCTCTCTCTCTGTGAGAGTTAAGAGTGCTTTTGAATGAGAAGCGAGCCTTTAGGGAAGAAGGGGAATTTGGGGACTGGGAGTAATTGGAAGAATAGAAGGAATCAAGGAAGGGCATTTTGGAGAGGGAAGAGCACCTGCAAAGGCAGAGTATCAGGAAAGGAGGTGAAGTACTTGTGGGAAAGTGAGGGAACTGCGCTGTCTATTGAACGTGATGCAACATTGGGGCCTATATATGGGCGTGGCTCAATTTATGGGACACTTGGTAGGGCAAGGAGAGGAATTTAGACCTAGTGATACATAAGACTACTAAAAGTTTTTAAACATGGTACTTCTTGTCATCTACTTTTCTTTTCTCAGTCCTGGAGTGACTGAATCCTGATTCAGTAATTGGTCCAAAGAAGATTTGTGACTGTTTTTGCAGAAAATACTTACAAAGATTTAAATATGAAACACATATATTTAGTTAGGTGTAGAATTGATTTTGTTAACAAGATTACAATTATTTGAAACTGGGATTGTCCAGAAAATGAGGATCATACACTTCTTGTATTAAGGTTGTATCAAAAGATGGCATTCTAGGTCATGAAATATGCGTATGAGCAAAAAGTTCAGGGGGGGCAAAAAAACCAGCTACTGGGTTTGATATAATTGAGTTTATTTTGAGGCACCCTTTTAGAGGAGGGTGCAGTTGACATAAACATGGCACTTCTTCCCTTTTTAGGTGGTATTTACTAGTGATCCTCATAAAAGCTACCTCCCTGTGCAATTCCAGTCACCCAGTAAAACAGAGACTCAGCATGGAGACCTGTCTGCTATCTCTGTAAGTACTGTCTGGTGTGTACACTGCCTCAGCTTTTACATTTCATCCTGGTGACTTGAATTATCTCTGGCAACAGTCACTTGTTTGTAATCACAGTTTGGTTGTTGGTGGCGAACAATACAATAGAGGTATAAATAGGAGGTATTTTATACCTCTTAAACATTTGCGTTTTTAAATAGATTAGATAAATATATTAAACCATGTTTTTTGCAGTAGACAGTGTTTATTGATTACTTTTGGGTGAATGTTAAACTTTGTTCACATTACTTTTACTTTATTAATAGGGTTACAGGTGACCCACATTTCGTTTCTATAAGAGAAAAGACATCTTTGGTCTAAAAAGCAATTGCCCCAGGCAATCAAATATAGAAAACTGTGCTTAACCTTGGTGTTTGAAACTTCAAAGAGCTCCCAACTTATTTGTTTAACATATGGGAAATGAAGGTTTAAAAATTTTCCTTGGCCTTCTACTTGAACTTGCTTGGCTTCCATTTTTTTCAGGTGAGGAAAGTGAAGACACTAAATGTTAGTTGTCTTTTCTAGGTGGGCTGATGGAAGTATAGCTTGAGCCTCAATGTCAACCCCAGAATTTGGGCTAAGAGCCAAGCTAGCCAGTGGTAACCACCTCTTGTCGTGTGGCCCATCCAAAATCAGGTTGACCTGAGTATCATGATATAAAGAGCTCTTTCGGTACCAAGGATCTAGCCATCCAACCAATTCCAGCTAGGGCCTGGACCCAGTCTCATGTAATCTCTTTAGGAGCTCAGTTGTTGTTGTTGTTGTTGTTTTTTGTTTGTTTTTGTTTTTGTTTTTTTTAAGTAGTGGGCAATACAATGACAAATGCACATAAATGTGAAAAAAATTAAATCTTACCTTTTTTTTCTATCCCATTTTTTTTATAGTGTTGTAAAAGTCACCACATTGACTATTTTTAAGTGTGCACTTCAGTGGTTTGTGGTCCATTCTTATTGTTGTGCAACTCTCACCACCCTCCATCTTCAGAACATAAATTTGACTTTTAACTGTGAATTATAAATATCCCCACTTTAGGGGGGAAGGTGAAATGGGATTTATTAATCAACAGGCATGAAGTTTCAGTTGAGTAAGCTGTGTAAGCTCTTGAGATCTGCTGTACAACATTGTCCTATAATCAACAATAATGTGTTGTGCTCTCAGAATTTATTAAGAAGATGGGTCTCCTGTTAAGTGTTCTTACCACAGTTTTTTTAAAACCCCAACTTATAAATAAATAAAGAGAATATCCCTACTTCAGTGTAGCTCAAAGATTCTTCAAGTTTGTATTTATACCTATTGTTGTATGTTAGCAGTTATTCATTTTGTAGTGTGTTCCTGAGATTTGTTTGCTCAGCATCTTAGTGAAGTCAGCTGCATGAAGAAACCAACCCCAGCCTGCTAGCTTGGTGCCTGGGGCCATCACGTATATAAGGGACGCAAGTGCTGAGTGCTCACTGCACTACTTGTTCACTAGATAATTTTTTTAAAAATTAAAGTACAGTTGACACACAATATTGTATTGTTTCAGGTATACAACATACTGTATTTCCCTGAAAATAAGACCGGGTCTTATATTAAGGTTTGCCCCAAAAGACACATTAGGGCTTCTGTTCAGGGGATATCATCCTGAAAAATCATGCTAGGGCATCTTTTCCGGTTAGGTCTTATTTTCGAGGAAACACGGTAGTGATTCTACATAGTGATACACCTTACGATGTGGTCACCATGGTATATCTAGTAACTATCTGTCACTGGACAATGTTATTACAATATTATTGACTATTCTCTGTTCTGTATGTTCACTAGATAATTAAGGAAGATACTGTTTTGCCCCCAAAATCGCAGGTGTACTATGCCCCAAGGTCTGAAGACGTTGTTTATTGCTATGGATTAGGTGCCTGGCATCCCAGAATACAATTATAAAACATGGTGTTTGGTCGTATTTGCTGCCAGTACTTTTCACATGTATTATCTGAAGAGTCTTTGGTAGGATATTGTATCGCTTTATTTAGTTTTTATGGAAAGTTTTGTGTTTTCTTAAAGCAACATGTTTTGGGGAGGAGGTACTTTTCAAGAGGAGAGTTTGAGTGTGTTGAGGATCATTATATATTTTTTCTCAAATGTATCTCAATCTTAAGTGTTCAGATTTTTAAAAATAAGGGAATTATTTCCAATCTTTCCAAATACAAAATGGCACTTTACCTCAAGCATTTCCAGGATCACCCTCTGGATTAGAGCAAGTTAAACACAGCTGAAAAGCCATTTTGATTCCTGGGAGCTCAATAGTGATTAGAAATAAAATTTAAATATAATTTCCCCAAGCAAAGACAGGTGTAGTGGTGACAGTATTTCTCTGTTAGCTTTTAGTGTAGTTTATAATTTTACACATTTTAAATAGAAACAGTGCTTATGGCATAAATGTTGAATCATTTTTCAGTCCAGTTTTTTTTTTCTTCCTTTTTGGCTGAAGAATTAATGATATTTGGATGTGTCAGACGTTCCTTTTTCTTGAAAAGTTCTGAACCCATTAATTTAAAGAGGGCGACTGGAAATTAAATAGTATAGCAATATACTTGTGGCTTAATAGATTGGTGCAAAAGTAATTGGGGTTTAAAAGATTAAAAATAATTGCAAAAACCGCAATTACTTTTGCACCAACCTAATAGTAATGCCTTGTGGCTTACATCCTGGTAAAATGACCCCTTTTCCATTTTGATTTTAAAGGGGAGCTATATATAGAACAAGGAGACGAGGCAGTCTGGCTCCGCTGATGTTACAAACCTAAACTCTAATAGGGGGGCGGTATATATATTTTTTTTTCTGAAGCAATGTGGCAATCAGTGAGCTGAACTGCAGTGTAGAGGCTGCCACCTGATCGCTGAGTTAGAAAGCTTTGACCCTTATGAGACAGTGTGTGTGAGAGAATGAAGGCATTGAAGCTGCAGAGTCACCCTGCTCTGCAAAGTGCGGTCAGCCGTGCTCAGAACATCTTATCCAGTCAGTAACATCCAGTCAGGGCAAAGTCTATGAGAACACAGCCTAGTTTCAAATATTGGCAGAAAAGGAGTAAATGGAACATACAATTTGACATTCCTGGATATAGTTTTGATTCATGGGTTTAGAAGGCAGCGGGAAGGGGCTGGAAAGTCGAGACACTGAAATGATGACAGCAGAGGACGTTGTATTTTCAGGTCAACGGCACCGACTTTACCTTCCGAAGTGAAGGTGTCCTTCTCCTTATTGTGGATGCCTGCAGTGTTCCCTTCCGGTTGACTGAAAAAAAGTTTTTTTCTCCAGCTGATGTCCGTCTCATGGAAGAGTATTTAAAAACAGGCATCCCTCCAAGGTAGGTGAACCTTGCTCTGTAGAGGGACAAGCCCCGTTAAAGGTGACACCTGATTCACTCTGAGCTTTGGTTTGTTTATCTGACCTTTTACTCTGTAGACATTTAGGACTCTTGAAAGGATTTTATTCCTTCTCCATCGCAGATTGATGCCTCTGTGGTCTGAGCTGTTCATCATTGTAAACCTCTGCTTATCAACAGTGAGACCTTGGAAGTGAGACGAGTGCAAATGGTGGGAAGGCTCTTAGAAAAGCTCAATATTTTGGAACATTACTAATTTCTCAACTTTTAGTATTAAGTTGATCTACATTGTACCCAACTCGCTCAAAAGGCTCGTTACCGTTTTAAAGCAATTTTGTAGACAGTTTTATTACCTTTGCAGCCATCTGTACCACGGATGGACCTCAGACAGCATTAGGCTATGACTGGTATATGAAGTCATCACCTGGGTCGCTTGGAAGTGACTGGAAAGGAGGAAATTGATGTTTAAGTGGATGAGTGTGTGCTCTCGCTTTTAAGATCCCTAGTCTGATTAGTTTTTCTTTGTCAGTCTCTGAAGAAAGGTGCACAGGAGAGAACCCTTTCATTTTTTGTGTTGGTCAGAGTCTGCCTGGAGGCAAGGAGATGAATTCAGGTTTTTTTCTGCCCTCTTGGCTTTGCTGCAGACATCGATTTACTCACGAGCCTTTGTTCAGCGAAGCCCCTAAGAACATATGCTTCCCAGAGATTAAAGGGCCATCTAGCTTTTGAATCATCCTCAGCTGATCTGATCCCTTATGCTCTTTACACATTACAGACCCAGATCTCAATAAGTTCCATAAAGTCGTTGGGTTATTTGAGTGTCTGTCGTATTCAGTGTGTACATACAGCTCTATCTTCTGCTTTAAGACGCTTGTAGGGAATTCCTTTCCGAGGCCTCATTTTTCTTTAAGGATTTTTCTTAATGTTGAAAAGACATATACTTACTTCCTCTAAAACAATCCAGTACATAAATCTTACCATAAATATTGAGAGCAACAACAATAGTCCTGCAAGTTACCCCATTGATTTATAAGTTGAAACCAACTCATTAAAAAGTCACTGGATTGTTTCTAGGAAGAAGACGCAAGGAAGGCTTTTGAAATACTTGTAGTGCTGTTTCTTAATCTGGGTGCCGGTTACACAAGTATGTTTAGTTTGTAAAAATTTAATGTGCTGTACAGTTAGGAATACTATTTTGTATGTATGTTGTATCTCAACCAAGTGTTAGAAGTTATGAGACAACTGGCAGTGACTTCTAGGGGAACTGGGCATGTGTGGGGGTCTGGGTGCGTGAGGGGGACCTGTAAGTAATCTCATGGGACTAGGCCTGAGTCATTGTGACCCATTGAAGGAAGTCAGTCCTGCAGGGTTGCTATGGTCAGACTTGTGGTCTGACTCTGAATTGAGTCACTAGTGCTTTGGAAATACTTCAACAAAACCCCACACCAATCTAAAACTTAAGAATCTTAATAAGAAATGTCAAGACCCACATTAAGAAAATAAATACTAAAAGATAAAGAAGAGTTGAATAAAAGGAGAGACTCTTCCTGTTTCTGGATGGAAAAATTAATATTGTAAATTAATTTACAATAATCTACCTAAATTAAAATAGAAATTTAACACATTTCCATCAGCGTCCAATAGGTTACCTTTCTGTTGTACTTCACAGATGCTGCTGACATGGGAGAGTAATAAAATCCAATTTTTAAACAAATTACGATAATACTAGAGGCTTATTTTATTAGATATTAAAATGAACCACAAAGCCATTGTAACTAAGCCAGCATAATATTGGCAGAGGAGAGAGAGATCAGGAGAAGAGAGAATTCACAAACAAATTTGAGTATATATGTTGATATATATGAGTATATATGCTGCATAGTAATGATGGAAATTTAAACCAAACCATGGGGAACAGATTTATTTTATTTTTTTATAATTGGTGTTCATTCATTTATTTAATAAATAGATACACAGTGCATCTGAAACAAAACCAACTTCCACCGTTGCAATAGTTTATTCCATAAAAGAGCTGTGTCCCAAGCCACCCACTAGGTTACCTGACCTAAGTGACGTTTGCTTTCCCTGCATTTAGAGGGAAGTGGGAACTTAAGAAAAAAAAAACTGAGTTCTTTGTTGTTGTTTTTTTGAGTTCTGCTTTTATCTAGTATTTCTATACCGTGTTCAGTTCAGAAAGAAACCTAATAAATACATGCTAATTTATTGAAATTTGCTCTGGTTTTCTAACTTTCACATACAGGTCTATTGTTCTGTTGAGCACGAGAGGAGAAATAAAGCAGTTGAATATTTCAGATTCATTAGTATCTCTGGGATTAGCCAAACCTGCTCATCTTTATAACAAAGGTTTGTGTTTGTATTCTTCTATGAAGTTCTTATGAGGCTAGCAACACATGCATTTTTATGGTAGAATGTAGCTACCAGACCCTTTTCACGAGCCTATTTTGTTAGAGTGGGTATCATGAAGGTAATTTCTAAGCAAGGAGACAGTGTTAGAGGAAGTGTGTTGGGATGTGGTTTGTTATTCGGGACACGAGGTGGGTGGTAAGAGTTCATTCGCTGATGTAAGGAAGTGTCGTTCTTTGATTTTTGTTGTATAGCCATCTTTGTTTTGCTTCCCTCCGACATTACCTTGCCTAGAACTAATAGATGTACAAATTAAACTTTTCTGGTATTTTTTAGGGAGTACCATATTTTTGGGATTCAGCGGAAACTCTAAACCATCATGGACTAAGCTATTTACCAGTCCTGCTAAAGAGGGCCTTGGGCTGGTGGAACAATTCATCCCTTTGCAGCTGGAGGAATATGGTTGTCACCGAGCCGGCATTGTACGCAGAAGAGATCTGGAGCTGTTAAAGCAAACTTCAAAAGCACATTAGAGATTAACTGTAAATTAAGTGCTGGGGGAACAATGTGAACTAACTTATTTAATTTATGGGATTTTAAAATGACACTGTTAACTCAATGGAACCATTTTTCCTGTTTGATACGGAAAGGGGAGGAACGAGTTTGAAATGATTGCTTGAATACCCGCTCATGCACCTTCTAGTTGTACAAAATGTTAAAGAATGTATTTGTATTTGTTAGGCTGGTATATTTAGAGAGCGGTTCTCTCATTCCTCACCTCCCACCCCAGTGTTTTTGTAGTGACCGTGAGCAGGCCTTCACCTTTTGTATTAGGGGATGTCGTGGGGTGGGTTGGGGTGGGGTGGGGGCCTCTGAGAGTCGGCCTGAGTCCTTGAGAGGACCGGCTCTTGTAGCACCTTGGATACTTGAAGTCTCATACTCAGTGGTGTCGTTGGCTTTGGGTCAGCAGTTACTTTGGGTGGCTGGTATGTTCATCTGATGCCTTGGACCATGGTTCTAGGCAGCCTTTGAGGGTTTTATATGATATTAAATGATAGAGTTTTAAGTGGCAACTCAGGCCCAGCTCATGCCCTTTTTTGCCTGGACATGTGCTATTTTTATTCATTTGTGTATTGATTCCTTCTAAGGGTTCAACTTTCCAACAGGAAGGACATTGGGACAAAAGGGCTTTTAGGGATTAGACATCCCTTTAACATGTGACCATTGGACAAAAATTTGACCTGCACCAAGGTCTGAGGTTGTTGGGACCATTTTTACAGCTTTAATCCTTAACCTGTTTTGACTGTATATTTGTGTTTCAAATGCAGAGCTGAGCTGAATATTTACTTTTTTTTTTTTAAAAGATGCAGGCCGTTTTCCTGAACTGTAAACTCAAGTCATTTCAACTTGCACAAAGGAAGTCTGTTCTTAGAGTTGCTCCTGCGCCCAGAATTTTTGTTGTTTCTGTGTGTAGTTTTTTAAAAAGCTTTTCTGCTCACCATCCTGCCAAGAAAATTGCAGAAAGCTTAATGATACCCCAAAATATTGTACTCAGGGGGAGAAAGAAGGGAGAGCCTTTTAAGGGTCAGATCATGGAAGGAACATTCAGAAGGAAGCATCTTTACAGCCTTAGAAGAGTCTGTCACAAGTAAATTGTTAGAGACAAATTCAAAAAGTACCATGACACCCTATTTCCCTTCCACTGGGTGCATGTATCTCCTGCCAGTGAGGATTGCATGTGGCAAAAGGAGATCGGCTTCTGGCCTGGGATATCACCACAGCAAGAATCAGGAAGCGTCAAAATGCATTTACCTTTTCCTACACCCACAATGCATGTAGTGGAGGGATGGAGGGATGGCCACGGTCAGATAGTAGGAAGTGCATTTAGGCTGACTTTGGCAGTGACTACAGACAAATTTACTTTCCTCTCCCAAGAGCTACCGCTGATGGCCTGTCTCTCATCTCTCATGTCCGGGAGAAACTGCAGAGCAGCTCTGTGACTTCTGTTATTTTACAAGATATGCTACCTCAAAGTGCTACCGATAAACCTTTCTAACTGTAAGTGCTCTTCCTAAGGGCACACGTCTTAATCAAAGTTTAGGGTGTTTTTTTTTTTTTGTATATTGATGAAAGAGATCTTACGTATTAAATATATTATTGGATCATGGTTCCTGAAGGTGATTAAAGTTTGTGTGTGTGTGTGTGTATTTTTTATGACGTAAATATTTCTCATGTGTGTGTTTTTTTTTTTTTAAAGAGTTTGGCTCTTTAAAGAATTGCAGAGGGTGTGTAATACATTTCTAAGGCACTCAGTTTTTCTGATTTATATGTTAATTGTCAGGACCTAAGTTAAAAAAATAAAAATATGTGTGCATGTATTTTTTATATATGTGTGTGACTGTTTATCTAGCAATCAGTCAATCTATCATTTTTTAAACTCCACCTTCCAGCTGTAAAGAAGTTATTGGCAGAAATGAGGAAGGGAAACTGTCCACTAAGTAGATTCTGTAAGACTGTGCTTCAGAATGAAGGGCAGGGATCACATTCTCCAATGCAGAGGTCCTCAACCTACCTGCACATTGGAATCACTTGGCTGCTTTAAAAAACATGGAGGTCTGGGCCTCACCCCACCCCCTATATTCGGATTTAATTGGTGTGGGGTACAGCCTGGGCATTGGAATTTTTTTAAAGCTCCCCTGGTGATTCTAGCATGGAGCCAGGTTTAGGAACCACTGCACCAATATAATAAGCTCACTGTTTAACTTCAGTCTATAATTTTTTGTGACAAACACAAAATTACATTTATCTATTATTTTTATTTGTGATTTCTATATTGCTTAAAGAATTCCCAGTCCTAAACAAAGCATTTCATTTGTCTTAACAGAACTTTTTTAATACAGTTTTTAGTCCTTCAAATTGTTAAGTCGGTCATCTAAGCTGATACACACATTCAGGCAACTGGAAGCTAGCAATTTGTTTTATTTCTACTGAGAAAATATATTCAAAGGTGATTTATAAGTTCAGTTCGTAAGCGTTTTCCATCAGGTGAGGCATTTGGTTGAGCTCCAGAAATACGGCCATCCACAGTCGTTCAACTGATGAGAAACACAGGGCCTTCTCGTGTGTCAGTGACTTGGGCTTTAAGTCTTCGCTGTGAAATTCCTGCCTCTCCACCTGATCCAGCATACTATATATTATCTTCAGAGGCTAGAAGAGAGGGCTTGTGAGAAGATGAAAGGCAGACGCACAGTCTCAGAAGATGGCTCTAAAGCAGCCGCTAAACTGATGTTCAGACGTGGAGAGAAGAGGGTATTTATGACTTCTCTGTTTTCTAGCTTCATCATAAGAGAACACATCCTTATACCATGAAGTGGATTACTTTGTTTTGAGGAGGGGTGGGCAAGGACGTGATGGACAGAGGCTCGGATGCTTCGGATAAGTAGGTGTCCATTCTCTAAGAGATGAGGTAACGTTTGGATAAGTCCAGTTGAAAAGCATTTCAATAAGCAGAAATGCACTCAGTTAATTCAAGTGTTTTTTCCCCCAGTTGATCCTAGTAGTTAAGTCCTTAGATTCCATTGTGGTGGTGTTTGTTGATTTCCTGATGGAGAGTTGGAGTTTACCCTCCAGAATTCTTTGATTTTCAGATACTTATGAAACCCCGTTTAATCAGTGAAATTCCCTTAGAGGTGAAGACTGAACTTGTATCATGACCGTTAGTCTTCCTTGGGAATAATGCAGTCTGCTAGAAATGTGAGCAGACACTCTGAGCTGAAGCTAATTTTCAACAAAAAGTCAGAGAGGGAAAAAATTAAGGAAAGACACTCCCAGTCCCTCCCTCACAAATCACAAAATGCTGTCCATGTCTTGGTGGACACTGGAGTCTTGGGGATGGTAGAGGGTTTTTAACCCTGATTTATCTTCAACATGAAAGAGAAGCTGAAAAAAGGGTGCTACTTAGGCCCTGGGGTTCTGGGGATGGGCACTCACACTTCTTTGTGTGATAAAATTAGGGAATGACCAAACTCGGAAGATTTCTAAATGAGTTGTGCCCCACAGGGCAATCCCAAAATACCGGCTTTAGCAAGCAAGCTGTGAAAATGTTATATCTGAAAATACAACAAAGAGTGGGTCAGAAAACAACTTCATAGGTTTGCCTTTTCTAATTTCCTAAGATGGACAATGTGACTCGTCTGGCTGTGAAAAGAGATAACAAATTTAAAGTTCATCCTCAGAAAAGCTTAGACTTGATGATCACAATTGATTCATCAAGGGTTGGCAAACTGACCTGTAGGCCAGACCTGTCCCCCTGACTGCTTTTATACCAATTTTGAGCTAAGAGTGGTTTTTACATCTTTAAAAATAAAACACGTTGGAAAAAGTCAAAAGAAGAGTAATTTATGATGTGAAAATTATGTCCATAAATAAAGTCTTATTGGAAGAAAGCCACACTCATTTGCTCACATGTTGACTGGCTTACATGCTGCAATGGCAGATTTGAGTAGCTGCCGCAGAAACCACGTGGCCTGCAAAGCCAAAAATATTTACTATGTGTTCCTTTACTGAAAAAGTTTGCTGACTCTTGATCTCAGTGAAGGGTATACTGATGTTCTTTGTACTGTTATTGGAACTTTCCTAAAGTTTGAGAAACTTTTTAAACAGAAAATTAAGGAGAAAGCTTGCATCAGAATCACCTGAGGTGCTTCATGAAAATGCAGAATCCCAAACCCCAGCTCAAACTGGAAAATTGGCATCTCTGGGAGTGGAAGCTGGGAATTTATAATAAGCTCCCCAAGTGTTTCTTAGGAACAGTGAAGTTTGAGAACCCCTGTTGTAGTAGGATGTAGTGAGCCCCTGTTATTTCTCTCTCTCTTTTCCTTCAATAGAGAATACATCTGAACAAATCCTGAAGGTTGGGGTTTTTCAACCCCAATGGCTCTATCTACACTGTCTTCCCAGAACTTTTCGTGGCTAATGCAAGGCAGGTCTGATCCACAGCACAGTATGTGACTGTTACTGGGGCAAAGGTTCGGAGCCCGTGGTCAAGTCCTCTCTCCATCGTGTCTGAAATTCTCACCATTAGGGTGATTCTGCTAGTTGAGGTTATTCCTACAATGACATCCCAGCCATCTGTTGTTTTCTGCAAGTTTTTATTTTAAGGAATTTAAAGGAAAATGTACATATAGCCACAATCAGGCTGCACAAACAAAAAGCGTTTCTCTGTTTTTGGATAGAACTGTATCCACCCTAGTTATTTCACATTAATCAAAGCACTGATTGGTAATTACAGATTTCTTTTTAAGGTTGAATGATTTATTTATTCAAGCAGTTTGCTTTGTAAGCAGAAGCCTTTTAAAACATGAATTTCAGAGCAAAGTTGGGATGTGGTTGAGTGGAGTTGGAAGATAATGACCTTGGTCCTTGCCAGGAAAGACGGTGGGACACTGTCTGGGAGGGCCTGGCAAGTTTACCTTCTCCCACCTTTCCCACCATTGGGGATAAACACCCAGTTCCTGAGGGAGGAATGGTTAGGTCAGATAGGTTTCTGATGCGGGAGAATGTAGGATCTACACATCTTAGGAGGCAAGGAGAATCATTAGCTCCCAGGAGGGGAGGGCAGAGGAGTTCTAATAGGAAAGAAAGACCACGCCAAAACTTGTTGCCTGCTTCTAAAATGTGCATGTGAGTGAACAGTCTTCTCCTAAGGAACATGGCTCCTTAGTGAGTAGTTAAATGGATTCGAGACAGAGTGAAGTAAGTGCCTGATACAGTGTGATGCTGTAAGTACGTATGGTGGACGTTTTGGTCACCACCTCGGGTTTGCTGCCAGCTAAGGCTCTTTACTAGCGGTGTGACTTGGAGCGGTTTCCTACTCCTGATCCTACGCTTTCTCATAGATAAAATGAGACTACTAATGCTTTTGTAAAATTATACAGGGAATTAGAATAACCGTGGTTCCCACACACAGCTGGTCATCGACAATATCTGGGTGGTTTGTCTATCAAAAAAAAAAAGATCAGATTTCCAGGCATCTGTGAATTCTAATTTAGTAATTTTTCAAGGGCTAAGGATTAGGAAATTTGTATTTTATAAAACAAACTTTCAAGATAATGCCAGATTTGGGAACCACTGAGAATTCCCTAAGAAAGCCCTTGCCCTACTTTTAACACAGTTCCCATACTCAGTTGTTTGTACCTAGAAAACGGGACCTCAGGCCAGGCAATACTGGTTTAGTAAATTGGTTTGTGTGTCCTACTGTGGTTTGCATTTATGCCCTCAGTAAGCCAGCTGTGTACAGACTAGAGCTATGAAATGTGGAAAGACGACTTTGAAATGAAAACATGCGGCTGCACCCAGTTCTGCAGTTGGTGTGTGTTTGCTGCTCTTCATTCATGTGAGGGAAAGCTTCAGCTAATAGTATGTCTCTTCCAATCCCTTTTACCATAAAGTAACACAGAATAAAAGCAACGCTTTCCTAATTATCTCTGAGTACTTTACCCCTATTTTCACTCTTTCTTGTCAAACAGGAAAAATGCTAACATGCAGTGACATGGTTCAAAGCTATGGTTTTTATGACAAGCTGAAGCTGAGTTAGAGGGCTTGGAAAATGACCATCTTTGGCAACACACCTTTGCATGTTTCTGCACCCATTTCATCCTAGTCACACCTTCACCTTCTCCTTACGGCCCAGAGTTCACTGCTGCAGCCTTGTTCTACTGGGCAAGACCACATTCCCAGATCTGTACCCTTTCTCTCCCCATCACTGCTCATATATTCTGTGTCCAACCCTCAGGATCCTTATCCCTTGCTAAACTAATTCAAAATCAGATTGGTCCTCGTGTTTGAAACAAATTTTCTTGTAGGCAGCAATGCTATTTTTTTTTTTTTAAGTTTTGGCACCTTTTTTAAAAAAATTTTTATTGGGGAATATTAGGGAACAGTGTGTTTTTCTGGGATCCATCAGCTCCAAGTCAAGTCATTGTTTTCAATCTAGTTGTGGAGGGCGCAGTTCATTGGCTCATGTGGGAATCAAATCGGCGCCCTTGGTGTTATGAGCACTGGCACTCTAACCATTGAGCCATATCTTCCCACAATGTCTACAATGTTAAAGTAATGTGCTGCTGGAAGTTTTGCTTCCCTGATTTGGTGGGTTTGTGTTTAAAGCAGTTTTGCCCTCCTGCATGCTTCACCTGCATACAAAGCTGATGCCATCCATCTAAAGGAAGTTACAAATCTGGAAAAATCCACAAACTGGTTTAGCATTTACTGGGTAATAGAGTCAAGTATCTTCTACAGGATATGAGTACTTGTATTTGAATGAAGTCCTTCCTGATCATCTTCAGGAAGGTTATGGGTAAATCTGTGGTTTTCCTCCTGCACATGGAGACTGGATAAGTAACCCTACCTGGCTCTGAAACATATAATCCATTTGGATTCCAGGCCCAGGGTCTTGGCCACAAGAAAGCGTGTGTATCCCAACATCTTCCTGGAAGCTGTGCTCTGTGAGCATTGGAAAATCCCTTTTGTTTGTAGTGTCTTGCATTTCTGTAAATCACTTTTTTAATAGCTGAAAGGAAGAGATTTAGTAATTACAGCTTTTCTTTGTTGCAGTTTTATATTGAAAACATATGCCAGCTAGGCTAAGTAAGGATCCAAGTGGATAGATGATATGTAAACAAGATTAGGAACACAAGGATTAGGAGTTCCTGTGTAGTTTTATCCAGAGGAAGATCAATTATAAACACAATTTTTTTTTTTTGGTGAAGGGGGTGATATTATTATATTGATGATCTATATTTTCTGACTCTGTTTCCAATTCCTTGAAATGAGTTAATTTGTTGATTTCAGTTATAAATTTTTAATGTAACATCTAAAATAATTAGATTAAAAAATTGACAAATACCATTGTTGGATAGTTTGGGTAGTCAACTTCTAAATTATAAACTTAATCCTTATATTGCTGCTACATATTTGATTGAAATAACATGAGAGGTTCTTTTAATTGGTCCTTTATTTTATCTGCTTACAGAAGACAAATGATAAATATGAAGCATAAAGATAACTAATTAGTTGAACTGATACTGTCACTACAACCTTGAATTTAAAGTCTTTATCACTGACTTTGACCTTGAATTTAGTCTTCAGCACTACCAACCTTGAAATTAGTCTTTAACACTATGACCTTGAATTTAGTCTTCACTTTGACCTCGAATTTAAAGTCTTCAACTGTACGACCTTTATCATATTATTCAGAGGCATCATTGTTGAAATGTAGTGTATAAAAGTACGTATTGTTTTGCTTATTAACAAAAGATTCTTCACAATGTCTCATTAGCCTAAATTTGTAAACACTGCTTCTATTTTGTTTCTCCTTTATATACTTGACTATATGATAAGTGACATGAATTTTATGTTAAGAATAAGTACGTTTCCCAAAAATATGGAATTTTTTTGTAATTATATAATTGGGAGTTTAAAATGAAAATCTCTCAAGTGTTAAAAACTCACACTTTAAAAACAAATTTTGGTTCTGATCCTTTAAAACATTATCTTAATGAGGGCTACATAGAGAATATTATACTGGTGTGTGCAGTGTTAAAGAAAAAAATATTCAGGACACTTGTTAAAGATGATAAGGCGGACTTTATTCAAGGGGGCAATGCCAATGGAGAGAGAGAGAGAGACGAAGCTCAACTCAGAATGTAAGGACAAATGGAGACGTATAGCCAAGGAGCAAGGTGGGCATTGGTGGATGGCAAATTACTAAGAGGAAACATCAGGGATTCTGGCTTGACAGGATTTATGCTGAAGGCAGACCAGGGTGTTAAAATCCCGAGGGTGGGGATAAAGAATTTGACCAGACATCAAGGGGGGGGGATTTTCCCTAAACTGACCAAATCAATAGGATTCTTGCCAAAACTGGATGGCCCAAGAACAGAGCCCAAGGTCAAGGACTTGGTCAGAAAGAGGACATTCAGGAGCCTGATTCATGTTTGGTCAAGGAGAGGACTCATGTTTTGTCAGTGATAGGTAGTTCCCTGCTTCAAGGGTGAAGTTACTGTTAATTACCATGGGGAAGTTAGCTATTTAGATGTACCCACTTGCTTGGTATGAGTTTCTCAATTTAGAGAGAAAAGAGGGGTTTAGCCTTTCTGATTAGACTACTGTGAGTTAAATTGAAATGGGCTGTTAATAGTGAATGTTAAGGTTTCAAGTACCACAGGTAAAAGAACAGGTTATAAAGGGGAAGGAATCCCTGTTATGGAATATCACCTTCTGGGCTCTGCCATCTCTGTCGTTTTTCACAGCCCAGGATTATCTTCTTAAAGTGCGGTTTATGGACCAGTTCCCTCAGGACCCTGGGGTTCATTGTTACAACTGCAGATTCATGGACTCCTTTCTAGATGGATTGAATTAGAATCTGTGGTTGAAACTCAGAAATCTGTATTTAAATAAGCAACCAAAACAAAGTAACAAATCACAGCACCTGGAAATAGACCTGTTAGAAAGATGGCATTACAATCAATGGGTAAAGTATAGTCAATAAATAAAGTAAGAATAATTATACCACATGGATGGGAAAAAATGCAGTTAGAGCCCTACCTCACACCATGAAGAAAAATAAACTCCATATAGATTAAATATTTAAATGTGAAAAGTAGAACTTTTCATTTATTTTCACAGAAAATATAGAATATAATTTTGACATTGGATTAAGAGGGATATCTTAAATACATAAAAACACAAATCATAAAAACAACAAAATTTCTACTAGATTATAATTTAATAATTTTATATGACAAAAGATACCACAAGCAAAGTCAAGAGACACACTACAAACTTGGATATTTGTAACAAGTATAACCAACAAAGAATTGGTATCAAAAATACATAAAGGTCTTCTCTAAATCATTAAGGAAAATAAAAGCAAACAAAGGGAAAAATGGGCAAAAGTTGAATCATATCCAACTCATAGAACAGGAAACCTGAGAGGCAAATGTGTATATGTGAAGATGTCTAACTATGTGAGTATTAAGTGGAAATGTAGTGGAGATACCATTCAAAGGGTTCATGAATACTAGAGAAAATGCAAGTTTTGGATACATTGTTGGTTGGGAAGTAAATGGGTACAAAAACTTTTGAGATCAAATTGGCAGTATCTAATAGCTTTGTATATAAGCAACCCTAGTTATGTACCGGGGGTGCCAAAAAATGTATACAAGTGGACACTTTGATCAACGTTGCTCAAGCAGTAATTTGCTGTAATCAAAAGTGTCTGGGTGCTGATGGTAACCACTTTGAGCACTTCTTGTAATTGCAGAAGTAAAAAGTGACGTATTCATCTTTTGTTATCGGCATATACTGAGCGTTACAATTTTAATAGTTTCCTTTCTTAAAATGTGTATACATTCTTTTGGCACCCTCTGTATATTCCAATGAATTTCTTGCTCCTGTGTGTAAGAAAACATGTGCAGCGGTATTCATTGCTGTGTTTATATGGGTGAAAAATTGGAAAGAAACATGGTCATCATTGAGGGACTACTTAAAAATACATTATAGTATTCTCATACATTGGACTACGATATTTCATATAAAATGAATGAATGTTGTCTAACTGCATTAATCCAGAAAAGGTAAGGCTGGGTAGACAAGGTACAAACAAATACACATGAAATAATAACACATTTATTGATATAAACATATTGTTGAAGTGAAGTTGCATGATCCAATTTCCTGTCTTTAACAAGAGATTTTCTTTCTACTCTTGCCAACCTTGGAGACTCATTATTTTATACTTCGACACCAGAATGTTGAGGCTATTATATTGGTGCAAAAGTTATTGCTGTTTTTGCAATTATTTTTAACCTTTTAAACCGCAATTACTTTTGCACCAGTCTAAAAACTATCATACAAATCATGTCATCCAATCTTTCATTTTTTAAAAAATCTTTTAAAATGAACTTTTAATTTTAGAATAGTTTTAGATTTATAGAAAAATTGTGAAGAGGGTAAAGAAAGTTCCCACATAGCCCACACCCGGGTTCCTGTTATTAACATCCTACATTAGTTGGTAACTTTGTTATAATTCATGAACTAATATTTCTATGTTACAATTTATATTTTATTCAGATTATTTTAGTTTTAAACTAATGTTCTTTATCTGTTCCAGAATCCCATCTAGGAGACTGTGTAAATTCATTAGTCATTTATTAGTCTCCTTAGGTTCCTCTAAATTGTAGCAGTTTCACAGATCTTCCTTTTCTTTTCCTTTCTTTCTTTCTTTCTTTCTTTCTTTCTTTCTTTCTTTCTTTCTTTCTTTCTTTCTTTCTTTCTTTCTTTCTTTCTTTCTTTCTTTCTTTCTTTCTTTCTTTCTTTCTTTCTTTCTTTCTTTCTTTCTTTCTTTCTTTCTTTCTTTCTTTCTTTCTTTCTTTCTTTCTTTCTTTCTTCCTTTCTTTCTTTCCTTTCTCTCTCTCTCTCTCTGACTCTCTCTCTCTCTCTCTCTTTCTATGACTTTGACAGTTTTGAATTGCACTGGTCGGGTATTTTGTAGAATGTCCTTTGTTGGAGCCTGTCTGATATTTTCTTCATGATTACACTGAAAAGAAGATCATAGAGGTAAAGTACTATTCTCACCACATTGTATCAAGAGTACATATTATTAACATGACATCATGTTTAATGTTAATAACCTTGATCACCTAGTAGCGATAGTGGTTTTCAGGTTTCTCACCTGTAAATTATTCTTTTTTCCCCTCTTTCCATGCCGTACTCTTTGGAAGGAAGTCTATGAGCAGCCCACACTAATCTCTTTGTTAAAAAGAGAAATTATAGCTCAGAGTGATAATTTGCCATTCATCATGGAGTTAATCATACTTCATGGTATGATTTGGACCACAGTAAGGGGATTACTTAATGTATAGTAATTTAATTATAAAATTAATCAGTGTGATTCAATGAATTTTATTTCACTTAAATTTTACATTTACTTTACATGTAAAATTAAAATTAAGGTTAAAGCAGTTGATTTAGCACATATGAAATCTAGCTTTCTCTCCCCCCAAACAACCCTTCATCTCAAAACATAGAATTATTAGATAACATATTTTTCATAGTCTCTCTCTCTCTCTCACACACACAATTGAACTTGAAATGAATAACGGAAATGTTATATATGTTGGCAACTAGGAGGGAACTAGTTCAAAGAGCAGTAGCTAAAGTTTCATGAGGACCAGATACATATATTGAAAAATCTGCCCCTAACATTTGCCACCTGAGCAGGAGGTTCCAGGGTCCGGAATCTTTGGAACGTGGTCCAGAAGAGGACAAGAAGTGGATGTCCAAATGGGTTTTTCTTCTTGGGTTCCTGGATTCCTTGGCTCTTGAAGATGGGTACTGGGGATGGAGGCCCAGAGGGACCCTCTAAAATGCTGGGTTGCTTGCTTATCAAGATCTATCTGGGTTTGGGGTGTATGATAAACTGCCATGGGGACTATACTTCAGGAAGAAGAATAATGGTTGGAGAGTGAAGCCATGGGGTGTAAAAGGCATTGATGAACAAAGGAAGCAGTAAAACATAGAACACAATTTTAAATAGTACTTTCCATAAAATATGAGGATAACCGTATTTGTGTTTGTGCCTGAAGGCAAAACCAAAAGTAAAATATTCCATAGTAATTTGGAAGTCATAAGGCAGAGGAAGTTACTTGTGTTTTTCAGTGGAGAAAAGAGATACTGATGAACTTTGACCTTGCCAGTATATTATAAATGTATGCTAAAAATAAAAATAATAAAATGCATAACTTCCAAACTGGAAAGTGAAGTTTAAGAAGTTGATCTAATTAATGAAAGATAGCAAAGAAACAAAACAACAAAAAATGAAAAACAATAAGAATAAATAGCAAAAAATAAAATACAAAGATTGTTGAAATCAATCCAAATACATCAATAATTACAGTAAACAGATGCAGATTACTTTCACTTTTCTAATATCGGATACAAAAATCAATATGGATTAAAAAATAAAATATATAAGAGAGTAGATCTTAAAAGTTCTCATCACAAGAAAAAAAATTTTTATAACTATAAGGATAGACATTAACTAGATTTACTGTGATCATTTTGCAATATATATGTCAAATCATTATTTTGTACACCTGGAACTAATATAATACTATATATCAATTATATCTCAATTAAAACACATACTTATAAGCTACTTATAGACATACCTTAAAATAATATGGAATGATTAAAAGTGATATGGAGGGCCGGCCCGGTGGCTCAGGCAGTTAGAGCTCCATGCTCCATGCTCCTAACTCCGAAGGCTGCCGGTTCGATTCCCACATGGGCCAGTGGGCTCTCAACCAGAAGGTTGCCGGTTCAATTCCTCGAGTCCCGCAAGGCTTCCTGCAACTAAGATTGAACACGGTACCTTGAGCTGAGCTGCCACTGAGCTCCCGGATGGCTCAGTTGGTTGGAGTGCATCCTCTCAACAACGAGATTGCCAGTTTGAATCCCGCAAGGGATGGTGGGCTGCGCCCCCTGCAACTAGCAACAGCAACTGGACCTGCAGCTGAGCTGAGCTGCGCCCTCCACAACTAAGATTGAAAGGACAACAACTTGACTTGGAAAAAAGTTCTGGAAGTACACACTGCTCCCCAGTAAAGTCCTGTTTCCCTTCCCCAATAAAATATTTTTTAAAAATGATATGGAAAGGAGAAAAAATTATATACTAACTAAAAAAGTTGATGTAACAATAGTAATATTGAATATTGATAGAATATAGAACACTATTAGGTTGGTGCAAAAATATTTGCGGTTTAAAAGGTTAAAAATAATTTCAAAAACTGCAATAACTTTTGCACCAACCAAAGGTAGAGTAGTAAGCAAGAAAATGCATTGAGAAAAAGGACAACACATAATAATAGGAGGTAGCAGTAAGAGACAAAGAGGAATATTCCTCTCAGAAATTAATAGATCAAGGAGGCCAAAATAAGGAACCAGTTACCCTGATGAAAGTGGGAAATAGGCACTCTCTTGTTCTCCAATTCAAATCTAGGTTTCAGTCTTCCATTCGCTTTATAGTATATGCCACATATTTCCCCTGTATTTTTGAAGTACATGTTTTCAGTTCTCCAAACTCACCACGTGTTCTCTCATTTTTGGGCTTCATACATGCTTTTCTCTCTACCTGGATCTTTCTCCTCCCCACCCCTTTTCCGTTTTCTTGGTTAATGCATGTCTTCCCTCCCCCTCAAACCCCACCCCGCCCTTAGTTTAACTGTCATATCCTCTGGGAAATTGTCACTGTCCCAGGGGCTCCCATGCACCTCATACTTCTCCCACAGCGGCATGTGTGATTCTGTATCATCATTACCTGTTACTTCTTTCTCCCCCAGTGCACAATAAGTGTTTGAGGACTGGGGCTATGCTCTTTTCTCCTCTGCAGCGCAGTGCCTGGCACACGTTTTGCACGTTGAGTAAATAAATCAGTGTAGGAATGAGATAGGTAAAAATGAAACAAGGTCACAGATGGAGGGATTACTTTTCACCTTCAAAGGCGAAGGAGGGGGCTTCAAAGAAGTGACCTTTAAGAAAAAAACTTAGAGAATGAATAAGTGGATAAGGACAAGCGTTGTTCCAGGTAAAGGGAACAGAGTGAGCAAATACCTGGAGGCTAGTGAGAGCATGGCATGGCAGAGGAGTTTGAGTAGTTGAACTTAGTGTAGCTGGAGTATGTGTGGCAATAAAGGAGAGGGAAATGAAACTGAGAATTGAAACTGAGGTCACTATATAGAGCCTGGAATGCCATGCTAAGGACTGTTAACTATGACCTGCAGGAGAGATATATCCGTTAAAGACGTTTAAACAGTGGAATGATTGTAGTAGCTATTAGAGCTATTCACTGAATATTTCCAGTTCTTCCCACTTCTAAGCCTATAGTAAAATAATACTTGCCTGCCTTTGAAGTTACTCAGGACCACGTAACTTACTTTGACCAATGCTAATGCATAAAACTGACGTGTGCCAATTCCAGGCAGAAACTTTAAGAGACATGATGTTTTGCCATTGACCTTTTTCCTGCCTTAGCTATTATGGAAGTATGGGCCTTGGTCTTTGAATGAGAATGACACCCCTCTCTGAGAGGAGACCCTCAGCTATTTTGTTATGGACATGAATAAGACAAAACCTTCATTGTTTAAGACATGAGATACAGTGTTTATTTTTTATTGCAGCATAACCTTGCCTATTTGGGTTATTATAGGTTTTTTATTTTATTTTATTTTATTTTCAGACCTGACACTAGTTAGACTTGGGGTCGGGAATAAAATTAGGAGACCATTCCAAAAGGGCATTGGCTGTAGGGAAGGTGAAGAATGGATAGGGACTGCATTGATTTTACTCATTTATGGATTTCTGGTGCCTGGCATAGTTCCTGGAATAGAAGAGAAGTAAGGGGAGAGTCCTTGTTCCCATGTTTCATAAAGATTGCTTACTATTCCTCCAAAAGATCTGTCCAAGTCTTAACCTCCAATACCTGTGACCTTATTTGGAAATAGGGTCTTTGCAGATGTAATTAAGTTAAGGATCTTGGGATGAGATTATCCTAGATTTAGGATGGACCCTAAATCCAATGCCTGGTATCCTTCTAAGAGAGAGGGGAGGGAGATTTGGCACAGAGATACAGGGAAGGCCATGAGAAGATGAGGCAGGCAGAGACTAGATTACAAGCTAAGGAATGCTGAGGATTGCCGGCAACCATCACAAAATAGAGAAGAGGTAAGGAATAGATTCTCCATCTGAGCCTCCAGAAGGTACCAATGCTGCTGCCGCCTGGGTTTTGGACTCTTGGCCTCTAGAACTGTGAGAGGATAAATTTCTGTTGTATTAAGCCACGAAGTCAGTGGTAGTTTTATATAGTAGCACCAGGAAATTAATACAAGACGTGTGCTCCATTGGTCAAGAGGGAACAGCATTAGAGTAACATTTTCAGTTACATTGTCTTTCTCTATCCTACACTCCCCTGTCTGCACAGGAATAAGAGTGATTTATCTGATTTGTGAGAATAGGGAATTCACTCCTAGCAGCTAATGCTTCTCTGGGCTAGCTTATAGGGAGGGAATGGATGTTCTCGTGCTCATCTCTTCCGTCAAGTAACCAAACCTGATTGATGACCCTGAGTCATTTTTCTAGAAACTCTCTAGGCTTTCGGGTTGCAAGGCAACACACAAATCCCCTTGTAGCGGCTGTGCACATATATTTGCTTGGCAGACTGTTTCTTTAGATGGATTGTAAGGTTGGACGTGTGTGTGTGTGTGTGCGTGTGTGTGTGTGTTGTGATTGAAGATTTGAGAGCCTGGAGGTCATGAAGAAGATGAGTTTCTGTGGGGGTCATAAGTACAGTAGCACGTGTTATTTCAAACTCTTATGAAGGGTTACTTGATACTCAGCCATGATGAAGGAGATATATTTCATTAACTCTAGATTCCATTGATTATGAGACTCACCATTATGTTATGTACTATAAGAAAGAAAGTGAAGAAACAACTCAAGCTTTCCCTAGTTTTCCCAGGATCCTGTCTGCAGGTTCTGGTGCAAGTGGGGTGTCCAGAGGGTGCCATCCTTGTCACCAGATATTGCAGAAGAGAAAAAGTAATTTCCCATCTAGACCCTTTATGGTGAGTGCTCTGCTGAGACTCCTTTTTTTCTAGGGTACTTCGTAAACGGCTAAGCTAGTCTAGGTTAAAAATTCTCTACTGTAGCCACTGTAATTTAAGATTATCTTTGATCAGGTTAACCTGCTTGTTTAGTCTTGAAAAAAAATTTTATTCACCTGGGCAAGGTCTCACACTGGCCCCAGTTCAGTTTAAATGGGACCCAGTCCCACCCTGGATCCAGTTTGGTTTCTCAGTTGATTGGGTCCAACCGCAGACCCAGTCCTACTCTGGCTGGTTTCAGACCCAGCCTAGAAAAAGAAACGCTCAAGTCACGTGTGAAAGTTCATAATGCAAAAACTGTGGAGCTAGGGTCGGAGAGCGACTTACATACCACCTCCAAAGGCGGCAAAACAGTAGCGAGCTGAAGGGGCTCAACAGGTGCGTGGCCTCCTTGCTCATTGCTCCTAGGTGCTGTCTGGGGAGGGGGGGGGTCTCTCTTGGTTTCTTCTTCTGACATCAGAGCTGTTAAAAGATAAACTGAGGCATATTAAAAATTTTAAGCATGTATTTGAGCAAAAATTGATTTACATCAGGCAGCACCAAACCGTTAAATATCCTGTTTCCCCGAAAATAAGACCTAGCTGGACCATCAGCTCTAATGCGTCCTTTGGAACAAAAATGAGTATAAGACCCAGTCTTATTTTACTATAAGACCTGGTCTTTATGATAAAATATGATATGATATGATATGACATGATATGATATGACTGGGGACAGAGCCAGGAGAGCAGTTTCCAGGCTCTCAGCCTCACATAGAAAGGTGCTGGCTCAGGTAGTAAATGGTCATCAGCTGTGATTGGATGGCCATCAGCTGTGGCTAGTTGGCCGTCAGCTGTAACCAGTGAGCCATTAGCCACTAATATAACTGTCATGGCTACGCTAACAGAAAGAATGGGGGCTAGCAAGAAGATCTTGGCTGAGCTAGCAGGCGCAGACTGCAGTTAGCACAGGGAATTGCAGTTAGCAAGTGGGGTTGGTTGGTTGGCAGAGAAGTGGACAGAAGGTTGCCGATCATGTGGATCCTGTTTCCTGTGTTTCCAACCCAGCCGCCAGAGAGACTATAGTGGTATGACTCCCCTATCTATGGCTCTGTTAGTGTGCCTTTCAGACCTCACCATATCCTGCATTCTTATGTGGGAAGCGGGACCAGAGACCCTGCATGACACCCTGCATGACAATGATATAATATAATATCGGGTCTTATATTAATTTTTGCTCCAAAAGACTCATTAGAGCTGATGGTCCGGCGAAGTCTCATTTTTGGGGAAACATGGTAGTTAAGAGTGCTCCACTACCAGGAGCTCGGGTAGAGGTTTTTATAGATAGAGAAAAGGTGGACACACAGTCAGGAAATTATGGATTGGCTATAGCTTAAAGCCTAATTGGCTGTTTATGATTGGTTATTCTTAGCGCTTTAATTTTGCAACCTTGAGGCATGTACACATAAGCTGAGATTTTGGTTTGCTTAAGTAGGCAGCTAAAGCATGAGAGCCACATCGGTCTAACGGCCTCCTTGCTTAATTAATTTAACAGAAGGAATGGTTCTAAACGCTGGTCAGGCATTCTTCACCATCTATGATACATTTCCAAGAACAAACCTTCTCCCCTATTTCTACATTCTGCCTTCTATCAGTCACACCTATCTCTTGTCATTTCATTTTGCTTTGCTTTGTTTTTGTCCCTTGTTAGGTCAAAAGGTTAATTTGTTCTGTGGAAATAACAAATGCCTGATTTCCCACTCTGTAAAGCTCTGGGTGAGTTAAATGTGCAGATGTTTATGAGTGGTGACAATTCCTGTTGGCGGATGTAGTAGCAATACTGTTGTGCGGGAACTGGCCATACTGAACTATGCCCGCTGAAGGGGAATCCCAGGAATGTGCTTTCATGTAGATCAGACATTTGAACCCACTGAAAAATGGCCCCCACTTTTTCAAGCTTTATAAGCCCTTATGAAGCCCCAAATTTGCTTATGCAATCTGAGAACCTTGCTTTCATCTGGGGTGGCTGAAGCAGGCGGAGTGGAAGACAGTTGTTCAAAAGGAAGCTTTTTGTTCATCCTGACTCTTGAATCTGTTTCACAGAAAAATTTCCATAGGAATTCTAGGAAGATTAAAAAATGGCTTAGGCAGAGAGCAACATTTGCTCTATTAAACATTCCAGTGGCTGAGCCTGGGGCCAGCAGGATAGCCAAGCCTAAGGAATTCCAAAGAACACAGCACTTTTTAAAATTGGAGCCCTGTGTCTGGCCACGATGCTAATTGTTTGACATTAGCAACTTGGTATATAGTCCTATGGGAACTTCAATGGTATCTTTTGTCAGAAACAGGCTAACTCCGAGTGCTTATTCAAAAAGGTCATAGTTAGAAAGGATAGTATAATAGACCAGAGCTTGAGAAAGTAATCATGAACATAAATTGCCCCTTTCATTGTTTCTTCTTTGCTTCTGTAGTTGTCAGATGCTCAATGCGTGAATCTCTTTTGGGGTTCTCTTTTCCTAGGGAAGGACATAGTTTATCTGGCACAGCAGATAACTGAATGCTGGAGTATAAACAGTGACATGGGAAATAGACATGGAAATGGAGGCTGGTGGTGATTTGAACAAAGCCCAAATGTGCCTGTGGTTAACTTGATTTACAGGAATCAGCAGAACCTGGAAAAGGATCAAGCTGTGAAGCCTTTGGTTTGGAAAGTTTTGCAGGCTAGCCAGACCTAAATAAAGCTTTTCCATCAGGCTTTCAAAACAAAATATTGAAAAAAAAAAAGAGGGTGCTTCTGTCTTTCCTTGTTACAGGCCATGTTTTGAGTTCAGTGAGAGGACTAGTGAGTTGGCTGTGGAAAAAGATGTCATCAGTATCTTTGAACAACCCAAGACTCTATCCCATTCTGGAACACATAACAACTCCTGTTAGTGCACTGGAGGGTGGGGGGGACACCTGCCTGGGCGGCTTCGTTTGGGGTGTGGAAATGGAGGCACCGGTGAGATTGCTGGTCCTGCGTCCTGTGACATGGGTCACACAGAGTGATCGCGAAGCACGCGCCCGGCTTTCCCTATTGTTTTATTTCTACTCAGAGACATGGTTATACAATGACCACTACAGTGTTGGATTTATCTCCCTTGCCTAAAGCAAAAGCTAACTAGCTAATTTTTCCTGATGTTTTTATTGTGGCTCAATGTTTGTAGGACTCACACTAAGTTGGGGGCAATGTCAGGTTGACACAGGAAGTCTCAGTGACTTAGAAATGCAGACCGAGGGTGGGCCCATGCACTTTCCATTTCTAGCTGCTATCTCAGGCGCGGCCACCAAAGGAAGTTCAAGTCTGGATTCTCCTCTGTGTAACAGTAATATTAAAAATACCCAAGTAAAGAAAAGCCAAGTGAAAGACTGTATGTAAATGTAAACTGTGAAGGTTCCAGGACTTTGTATAGTGTCCATTCCCTAAACATAATAGATTCATCTATTCATGCCTCTAACAATATTTATGGAGCCATAACACATATAATAGGCACTTAATTAGTATTTGTTGATAAATAAAAGCATGTTTCGTGGCAAAGCCTCATCATTATCCTCTATAATAGGGGCTGGCTAACTACAGCCCACAGGCCTCTTTTCCTAAATATAGTTTTAGTGGAACACAGCTACACCCAGTGTTGACGATAGCTGCTTTTTTTGCTACCACAGCAGAGGCAAGTAGTTGTCATGGAGAACATTTGACCTGCAAAGTCCCAAATATTTACTGTCTGGCCTTTTACATAGAAAATTTGCCAACCCCCAAACTTTTCTACCTTCCCCTAAACCACGTAACCATGAATGGTTCTAGAATCATAGAGAGGGTGCCAAAAGAATGTATACACATGTTAAAAAAGGAAAAAGCTGTATTAAAATTTTGATAATATATACCAATAACAAAAGATGAATACAAGTCATGTGTATAGATTTTTTGGGCACCCCCTGTATTTCTCAAAGTACGTGTATGTTCCAAGAAACACTCAGAAAAATAGAAATTTGTAATGTGTATTGTAAAGTCTTAAAGTTAACAATACTCTATAATTATTTTTTGTACTTAAAAATAAGCAAAATATTGTAAGAGATGAAAGTTTTTTTTTCATTGTCTTCTAGGTGTAATACTATAGAAGTCACCATCTCTTGGTTCACTGAATATTTCTGACTGTCGTAGAGTCCAGTGCTTCGTTACACTCTGTCACTGTGACATTTTCCTTAAAAAAGAAAAAGATAACTATGCACCTGCTCTGTGTTCCAACAGAACCCCAAGCACAACTCTAACATATACTCGCATAAGGCATGACGGTGTTGAAAACCTCTATAATTTCGACTCTGTATTTTCAAATTCATTTGACCCTATTATTCTCCCCTTTCCCCATTACTGTTTTAAAGAAGCAAGCTGCCACAGAAACACCTTAGGAAGTGTTACCTACATTACCCAGATCAACCTGGTTTGTGTGCCGAGCATTTGTCCACACTTGTTTAGACCTGACTCCAATCACTTTATGGTGATGGTCTGTATGGTCTTTACATTGATCCCTAGTGTTTAAAGATGTGACTCCAAAGACTCCTTTCTGTGTGGTTTTTAACTTAGTTATGAGGAGATTTCACAAAGAATTACAATGAGAGTGCTTGTTTTATCTTCCAAGAGAAACTGGGTCATGTACACACAAACTTGATTATTACATATAATTCTGCTCCTGGTATTGCCTTAACACTTACGTTATACTTTTTGTAGTTCCACAGTCCTTGAATATTATGTTTTTTGTTGTTGTTGTTTTGTTTTTTTGTCTTTGTTCTTTTTGCTTTTCAGATTTTGAAGCTCCTATTGACATCTGCTCAAGCTTAGAGTCTGGTCTGCTAATGAGCCTGCCGAAAGCAGTCTTCATTTCTGTCACAGGGTTTTTGATTACTAGCATTTCTTTTTGATTCTTCCTTAGAATTTCCCTTTCTCTGCTTACTTTACCCATCTATTTTTAATTTTTTTTTTAATTGAAGTCATTAGCGTATTACTCATAGTTGTTTTAAATTCCTGATCTCATCATAATAGATCTAATAATAAGTCTCATCTCTGCCATATCTGAATCTGGCTTTGATGCTTGCTCTATCTTTTCAAACTTTTTTGCCTTTTAGCATACCTTGTGCTTTTTTTTGTTGAAAGCCCGACATGATGTACCAGGTAACAGGAACTCGGTACATAGGCCTTTAGTAATGTGATGATAAGGTGTGGGGAAAAGGGGACATGTCCCGTGATCCTGTGTAGTCCTATGATCAGGTCACAGCCCCTGGACTGTGAACTTCCCAAGTGCTTCTCAGTCCTCCCCACCCTGCTCCCCTTTAGGTGGGCCAGAAAGAGCTGCAGCTGGATAGTTCCCTTTACCCATCAGGTTAGCTCTGGTAAAATCATATCTCTTGACAGCAGGTTTTTTTTTTTCCCCCCAGATACTATCAAGTTATATATTTGCAATCTTCGCCCCTTTTTTGTTGTTAGCCACAAATCAGCATCAAGCATGTCTTTTATAAATAGGAAGAATGCTTAGCACAGCCCTCTTGAGGGCAAGTTTTGTTAAGAACAGAATTCTCTAGCGCATTTCAAAATGGTTCCTTTTCTCTTCCCTGTGCTGGAAGCATGAAGAAAGTTTTCTCTGATATTCACTGTCCACTTGTCTACCCTGAGCCTCCAGCAATTTGTCAATTACAGCTTAGGTTTTCTTACCCTGGTACTGGGTCCTGTGGAGGTCTCTGCTCTGCTAAGTGGTGATTCTCTGTATCGGCCTGTCTCCCTTTCTCTCCTGTTTTGGGTGCAGTGTTTCGCCCTGTGAACTCACTTCTCCGAGGACGCTAAGAAGAGTTATTGTTTTTGCTGTTGGTTCCGTTTTTAACTTGTTAGGCTGGAATGAAACTTCCAAACTCTTTACATGCTGTACTGGAAAGAGAAAATCCATATCATTCTGTATACTCTCCTGGGTCCTAAAATCATAACAAAGCAGATTCCTTGTCAGACCATGTGTGTCACGAAGGCATTATCAACTTGTTGTTTGAAACTCCAAACATATAGCAGTATGTATAGAGAAAGTAAAAGTAATAGATATAGTAATAGAACAGCAACAAAAAAGAATAACATCTCCTCGGACTAGAAACACAATGAAACAACAAAACTATGGTTGTGGGTTGGTACTGGACCCTACTGTTCTGTATGTCTGAAAGCAGGCAGGGGCTTCTTGAAACTAGGGCCTTCAGTGAGTCTCCCCTGGTTAAGAAAGGAGGCTGAAAGCTCCTTAGGGATGTTGCTTCTATGAAACTTTGTACTTGGGAAAGAAAGACACTGTACAAGTTCACAACCCCAAAATGAGGTAAGCCCCACACACGGGCAGAGCTTCAATACCTGCAACATCAGGAGTATGTGGGGAGAGAAGCAGTTATAGGTGACCCACTAGAAGTAGGAGACTGGCTGAAAAGGAAAGAACAAAGAGATTTTACCAGAGATGAGCTTGAAGTGCAAATTCTAAAACATATGAAGAAATCAGGTCTAAGAGGGGCAGCCAACAATTTGAGACACATTCACTTTAGGTACAATTAAAATAGCATAATATGTAAAAGACTTTAAGTGCATATGTTCAGAATTCTCAATGGTAGATGAAAGGAAAACTTTCGTAAGAAGAATAAGAGCTAACCAAACAAATATAGGCAGAAATGAAATAAGATACATATGAAATAGAACCATTTAGGTATCTTGTATGTGGAAAAATATAGATAGTGGAATAAGATAAACAGAATATTGGATCTACTCGAGGCTGACACAGTTGAAAAAAGTAGTGCTCTGGACAGTTGTGTTAGAAATTCGCCAAGAATGCAACACTGAGAGAAAATAAGAAGAAATATAGAAAAGCAGGAAAGAGACATGGATTGAGAGGCTACAGCATATATCCAACAGGAAGTTCAGAAGAACAAAAGGATGGTGAAAAACCATATTCAGAGAGAGAGTGAAGACTTTTCAGAGTTAAAGAAATTCACAAATCCTCACTATTTATAGCACACAAAGAATAATGAAAATGATAAAGTAGAAATGAATACACATGTAGACACAAGATGATAATACAGTTGACCCTTGAACAAGGTGGAGTGAGAGTTAGGGCCGCTGACGCCCTCCAATTCAGTCGAAAATCCATCTATAACTTTTGGCTCCTTAAAAACTTTACTTGTCCCTCAGTATCATCAGGGGACTGGTTCTAGGACCCCCTGTGGATACCAAAATCTATGGAGCCTCAAGTCCTCTATATAAAATGGCATAAATCAGTGCGTACAGTTTGTCCTCCATATTTGTGGACTCCCCACTGCGGGTTGACAACAGTACAGGTATTTATTGAAAAAAATTCACATATAAGTGGACCCACACAGTTCAATACTTACTCAAGGATCAGTTGTGTTGCAGAACTCCTAGTATAAAGACAAAAGTCTTGAAAGCCACAAGAGAGAAAGATAGAATCCCTGCTAATGAATACCCATAAACAACAGACTTATCTGCAACACGTGCCAGATTACAACAAAGTGATATTTTCAAGGCGCTCATAGCAAATAACTGCAAACATTGAATTCTAAATCCAAATAAACTATGACTCAAAAATAAGGGCCCTACAAAGGTAATTTCAAACCAGCATTAGGGTTCACTTAAGATCCTCAGTGAAAGAACCCTTAAGAGATATCCAAGGATCGAGATATAAAAACAAGAGAAATCAACATTCTTGCGATGTTATGTTTAACCATTGACACTATTTACATATACACATTCTCTCTCTCTCAAAATTCTAGGTAAGAATTCCAAGGAAGAGAGTATAAACAGAAATGAGGGTCAAGATTTTTTCATTGGGTAGGAAAAGAACACTGGTTGCTTAGGAGGTAGATAGAGAGGTTAAGTAATTCTAGGCCAGTGCTTCTCACACTTTGGCTGCAGCAGTCCCTTGGAACACACATGTTGTGGGCCCCACCCCCAGAGTTTCTGATTCATTAGGTCTGTGGTGGGACCTGAAAATTTGCATTCCTGATACTTGCCAAGTGATACTGATGCTTTTGGTCCAAGTCCACACTTGGGAACCACTCCTCCTGACTTTATTAGAAAAACGTTGTAGCTAACTCTCTAGGTCAAAAATTAAGGGTGACCTGTTCAAAGAACAGAAATTATGTACAACTTTGAAACCACAGAGGAGGCCAAAGAATGTATATAACAGTAAGTACAACAGAAGGCAACAAAGGAGAAAACTTAAGAGAAGGAGGAAGAAAAGGAGAATGTTAAACATAAATTAAGATGGCAGAACTAAGGCAACAGACTGAAAGGCAGTTTTTGCAACACATGGAGCTGAAAAAGAAATTTGTATCTAGAATATATTAAGAATTCTTACAAACCTTTAAAGAAAAAAAAAACCTTGAGAAAATTTGCCAAGGATATGATCAGGCAATTCACAAAAAAGGAGACCAGCATGGCTGATAAGCATGTGAAAAGTGATTAATCTCACCAGTAACCAGGGAAAGGCAAATTAAGACATGGATTCATACCAAACAGATAATGAAAACTTAAATTCTAATAATTCTAACCGTGAGTGGATGTGTGGAAAAACAAGACAGAAGTCACACACAGGTGGTGAGAAGATACACTGATAGAACTTTTTTGAGGGCAATTTGACAATATCTAGTAAGGATTTGATCCTTATGTCATGTAAAAGTAAAGATGCACATTCTCTGGAACCCAACAGTTTTGCTTATGAGGAACCTAGGGAAACTCTCTCACGTATGCACAGAGGTGTGTGCACGAACGTTCTTGCTGCATTGCTTGGGATGATGAAAACTGGAAATAGCCTAATTCTTGCACTAGAGTGTGGATTAAAATGTAGGCTCTTCATAAAATGGAATACTGCAAAGAACGAAAATGAATTGGTGCTGTGTGGATTTAGATTCCACCTATAGTTTCTTTAGCGTTCTATATTGTGCGACATTATTAACGCCCAATACTTTGAATCAACCTGAGTTAAAATTATAGTTGAAACTATAAACCACGTGTTTCGGTGATAAATAAGAAACTTCAATGAAGTTATTGGCATAAGTGCTTTTGAGAATCCAAAACACTGGGTTGGCCATTATTCTTTGTTTAGATTAGAAAGATAACACAGAAAGTTGGAGAATATTTACATTCTAGTAGCCACTATTTAAAAATTAATCTGTGATTCCTTTGTATTTTGTTATCATAAAATTGTCTCTGTGTAAGTCTGTTTACTTAAAAGAGCAAGGAACTTTCCTATAATATGCAGAAGTTTAATAGTTATTGTCCAAAGACTGTTGGCTTATAAACTCGAGACAATGTCTGTTTGTTTTAAGGAACTACATTTGTTAAAATATTTGTAATAGAGAATTTTTTTTTTACTTAAAGACATAAACTACGTTAGTCATTCTGTTCTTGTTGTAATAAATATAACCAGTATACAAAAACTGCTCATTTAAAATGGAAAAGTGTAATTAAAACCTTCCTCTCTCCCTGCAGAAAGATTTTTTCAAGTAATATGAATGAGTGCTTTTAACATTAACTTAAAACTACAATACTAGATCTAAGTTTCCTCTTACATGTAAATCTCAAAAACAAAAATTTGAGTGAAAAGCAAATTGTGGAATATATACAGTAAGATGACACTTATTTAAACAATTAAGACATTCAAAACAATACTGTATGTATTACATGTAATATTTTTCGCCAGATAATGTAGTGTGAAGTAAATGTCAATAAATATTTATTGACATTACTTTGGTAATAAATTATGAAAACAGCAGGGTGGTGAAATAATCTGGTGATTTCTGGGGAGAAAGGAAGGGAAAGGTATTAAGAGCTTTCAGGAATATCTGTTATGCTTATTTCTTTTTTTCCCTAGCTTTATTGAGGTATAATTGACATATAACATTGTGCAAATTTAAGGTGTACATGTGTTAATTTGATACACATATATTGCAAAATGATTGCCACCATAGCATTAGGTAACACCTTAATTCCATCACATAATTAGCTTTTTTTTTTTGATGTAGTGAGAACTTTGAAGATCTACTCTCCTACCAACTTTCAAGTATATAATACGGTATTATTAGCTCTAATCACTATTTTGTACATTGAATCCCTAGAACTTGTTAATCTTATAACTGGAAATTTTTTCCCTTTGACCAGTATTTCCCCATTTGCCCCAACCTCAGTCCCTGGTAACCACCACTGTTATGTTTATTTCTGAAAACAAATGATGAAAATATGGCAAACATAACGTTTGTTGAATATAGGTGGTAGGTAGTTGGATATTTGAATACTTGGATTTTTTAAAAAAAAGCCAAAAAAAAATAAGCCATCACGCATTTTTGTATAGATGACAGAACATGGATTAAAAATATGTGAAAAATGTGTTCTTTCCCTCATTCGAGTGTATATAATTCTGATAAGCCAGTTACACACGGCAGATACTACTCCACTCCCCAATCAAGTGATTGGTTCATAGCATCCATTGCTATGCAGACTTGTATGCCTCCTGCCACAGGAGCCTCAGAGACAGTCGTCAGCTGTTAGCAGCATCGCGCCAGCAGTAACCTGGACATATTGCTCTAGTAACTGCGAGCTTCTAGTTAGCCACCTCTTGCTTGTCCACAACAATTACATAAATCTTCCCCAGTCTCCTCATGCTTCTTCAGCAGTGCCCCCAACTCTCAGCAGGTGATGTCATCTAGAATTTCATCAGGGAGGTCAGCAGGCATTCTTCCTCAGTTTCTCCACCTCTTCCTTTGGACCCATGGATCTGAATCTGAAGTCGTTATTTCTTCCAAGCCCCTCAGTTTTGGTAAGAACAGTGGCCTTCATTTTACATCAATTCATCCATCTGTGTTCTGGATCTCCTTTCGTTTTACTGTCTCAGAATTTCACTTGATCAACAATGCCTCTGATTCCTGTGTCTTTATTCTATTCTATGTGTTCTTTCTTTCTTTATTTTTTTTGGTACATGGTTATGTGTAAGTATCTTGCAACTTAAAAAAATAAAATCTCTGTTGATTCTCTATCACCTTCCCATTTCCACTACACTTATCTATCCTTCCCTTAACAGTGTTAATTCATTTATGAAAACTTTATTCTAAATGAAGAGCCCTTAACTCTCTCCTAATCAGCTACTACATCAGGTAACATAAGCCTTCACTGTCAAACTTTTTGAAAGAGAAACCTACTTTTACTTTTTCCACTATCTTAATGCACTTGCATGGTTGTTTGATTTCTGCCTCCCTCTGTTAACTAGTTTTCTGTCTAAGAACTTTGCCAATTCACCGTCTTGTTTGTAAGTACAATGTTTTGACTTGGCTTCTTGGAAGTAGTTCATAGAGTGGATAATTTCTTCTTATGTGAATGTCTTTTTTGATTTCATTGTTTTTGAACGAACACTTATTGATGAACCAGATACAATGTGCTAGAAACCATGCTAGATGCTGAAATGTTGAGATAAGTAAGACGTGGATCTTGACCTTGAGAGCTTTAGTAGATCGGAGTGGGGAGAAGACAGCTAAATGCTGCTTCAGTGTCAGGGTGCTGGACTAGAATTCAGCTTAAGAGCAAAAAGCAAAAGCAGTTAGTACGGTGAGGTGGGAGAAAAGGAACAAAGGCTTTTCTGGAGAAGGGGTTACCTGAATTGAGTCTTAAAAACTTGAGTATTAATATGGCTGCCAACTTTTCTTATTTTCTTTCTACCTCTAGCTTTATTTTTTTCCCACCTATCTTCTTTTTCAGTATGTATGTTCCCCAGTCTTCTCTCCTTGACCCTTTATTATCTTCTCATTCTATTCTCTCTGTATGTTCATGGCCTTGACCATCATCTGTCTCCTGCCAAGATCTATCTCTTAAATTGCAAACTAGATAAATTGCTCCACCCTCCAACTTTATTAAGATATTATTGGCCATATATATTATTGTGTAAAAGTCTAAAATGTAGTGATTTGATATATGTACATCTTGCAAAATGTTTACTGCACCACTCTTAAACAGTTCTTTCTGTCTGGTCTGGACATTTTATAGGCAACTTGACCTAAGACACCTAAAATTAATAATTATTCAACCTCTTAAATCTGTCCTTACTCCTATCCTTCCTGTCGCGAATACCACCAAAATCTGTCTAGATGCCTAAGCCAAGCATTTAAGAATCATCCTTGACCTTTCTTTCCCTCTGGTCTACCATATCTATTTGGTCACCAACAGTTATTGATTTTGCTACTTCAGATCTCTTATAGCCATCTACTTTTCTGAATTCTACTGCTATTGCCTTAGCTTAGACCCTCCTCATTCTCTGCCTGATGCATTGACCTACTTAGTGGTCACTTCTTCTTTAGGCTTTCCTTTTTCAAGTCTTCTCCATATCACTCCCACTCCATATCACTGACCCCTTGAAGCACTGATTTGGTCTCTTCACTCTTCTGAGTAAGGCCCTTTACATGTGGTTCCCTGAGTGGGCCATGTTTTTGTGCTTAGGCATATGCTGTTGTCTGTCCCATTTCTTGACTGACTATACCTGAGTCACTCAGTTATCACTTATAAACTGTAAATATTCTTCCTTCTCCCCTTTTCCCCTTTTAGCTTACTCTGACACACAGGCTCCATAGCATCCTAGAAATTTTTATATCTAGCATTTATCACACCATACATTTATTACCAGTTGATTTGTCTGTATCTTCTACTCTTTAGGGGTACTTGAGGCCAGGGACTGTATTTCTGTTCTCTATGACCTCAGCTGCTAGAATAGTGCCTGGCACACAGGCATAAGACATGTACTCAACAGATGTTTGTGGAATGAATAAATGGATCCAGACTTCCCTAAGAACTCTTCTTAGTGTCATCAACCTGGAACTGGTTTCTTCTTAGTCTGCATTATAAAAATAAAAAAAAGGAAATAATGGAAATAAGATAAAAGATTTTTCAAAAACTAGAAATATTGAACAAATGAATTTTAAATAAGGTTTTTTTTTAATTAAAGTTTATTGGGGTGACAATTGTTAGTAAAGTTACATAGATTTCAGGTGTACAATTCTGTAATACATTATCTACATCTCACATTGTGTGTTCACCACCCAGAATCAGTTCTCTTTCCATCACCATATATTAGACCCCGTTTACACTCTTCTAGAGCCCCGCTTTCCCCTAATCCTCTGGTAACCCCTAAACTATTGTCTATGTCTGTGAGTTTTTGTTCTTTCAGTTGTTTGTCTTGTTCTTTTGTTGTTTTCAGTTTATATACCACATATCAGAGAGATCATATGGTTCTCTACTTTTTCTGTCTGACTTATTTCACTTAGCATTATAATCTCAAAATCCATCCATGTTGTCACAAATGGTCCTATTTCATCTTTTCTCACCGCAAATAGTATTCCATTGTATATATATAGCACAACTTCTTTACCATTCATCTATTGAAGGACATTTTGGTTGTTTCCATGTCTTGGCCACCATAAACAAAGCTGCAATGAACATTAGAGCACATCCGTCTTTATGGATAAATGGTTTCAGATTTTTTGGGTCGATACCCAGGAGAGGGAGTAGTGGGTCTTAAATAAGGTTTTAAAAACACTCAAAACTGACCTGTAAAGCAAAACCACCTACAAAAATTCCTATAAGGCAAAACAGTATAAAGGATCACAAAAGATTCTTTGGATATATTAAAAAGTAACAACACAGTGAAATAAGTTCTGAAACGTGAGTTTCAGGTTTATATAAGGGCACCTGTTTTAAAGTCTTAGGTGAAACTTCTCAAAGACTGGAAAGATGTCCTTAATCATTATCACATATACTTAATAATAATTTTAGCTAACATTTAGGAGTTAAGTGCCAAGCATGGTACTGAATATTTTACACACAATATCTCAATTAAGAAGTATGCATGCCTACTATGAAATATCTATCATTATTATGCCCAGGTTACTAATGAGAAAAATCAAGGTCTTTGTATAAACCAGGACAGAGAGAATCCAAATCTAGTGCTTTTTGCCTTCCAATAGGAGGATTTTCCTTGGGAGACAAAGCTTGGCTCACCAGGTAATGCATAAGCAGGAGCGTGTCCTCCACGGGGCCACACCAGCCAAGGCACACTTCTATCTTGTCTTGTCCTTGCCTTTTGCAGACTTCTCTATTTAGGAATCTTTGAAGAGAGAGATTCACAAACTTACATATAACAATAGACCAGACGCTATGGAGGAAGGTAAATATTTTTACTGAATCCCACCTACCATGGAAAGTTGCCCTGTGAAGTCTGTGGGTGAGAGTGCTGATTATGGGCTTTCGCTTCCAAACCAGGAAGTGGTAGGGCCAAGAGCCAGAATAACTTGTCAGAGTGTCCAAGGAAGTTGGAACTAAAGCAGGAGGCTGAGTTGTCATCATGGGACATTCAGGTAGCTTAAACAGGACGTGTATGAGGATGAGTGTGAGAAAGAGGCCCCCAAAGAAGGAAATGTAACCTTACAACTGAGTTATACAGAGACCAAATACAGAAACCTGTTTTTGGTTATTTTGGGTCCCCTCAAAAATCTGTGGTTCAGAGCTCAGCTCAAAATAAACCCTCCCCGCCCCCCATGTATATTCTTAATGAATTTGGAAGATTTTATGGACTAATCATTATCTAATTTAACCTTCACAAGTTTTCATCAGTTAGATATCATTGGTCATCTTATAGAGATGAAAATACAGAGACTCTGAGAAGTTAAATAACTTGTTCATGGCTACTGGCTGGAACTTGGATCCCAGAGCAGCTGCCCTTGTGGTCACAGGCTGAAAGGCTTGCTTTTTGCTGTCTTGTATTGGCTCACAGGAGCCCATTGTTAAATATTCAGGGCTTTTCAAGTGGATTATTAATTTGCTTGTAGTTTGAAATTGCATGGTGTAAGTATTTGTACCACAGAAATTTGCAAATCCTACAAATCAGGTCTCTCTTCCCTCTACCTGCCAAGAGCCAGTTTACAGAACTGGTTTAGTATGTTTAACCTGTCGTTGCTCTCGCGACTGTCCCAAATAGCAATGTTTCTATTAAATGTCACATCACATCCCACTTAAGAGTATCCTTATGGATCCAGGGAATAACAAAGATAACATTAGTGAGACATTTCTAAAGAGATGTTATTTTCCTTGCATTTTATTTTTGTTGAGATGCTTTGAAACTTTTTTGCTTATTTATTTAATATCTGCCTCTCTCCACTAGAGTATGAGCATATGAGGGCTGACTTTATTTTTGGTGCTCCCCAGTTAAAGAGTAGTGTAATAGTGCATCACAGAAATTTCGGTCCCTCAAACAACATGTGCAGTAGAAACCAGCAGTAAGTTCATCAGCAGCAATCAAACAAGGAAATGATTCCAGTCTCACTCTCTAACTGTGAAAACCTGGGAGTCAAAGAAATATCAGAAAACTCTACCACGGCTAGAGATGGTAGGTCCAAAATCTCCTGGTACTCAAGGAGGGATGATAGGTATAAAAATTCCTGAAAATTCTTATAAATATCCCCAAGTTTGTGCAGAAGCAGACTGAGGAAGTGAGTAGGCTGCTTAGGAAAAAGTCTGGGCACCCTTGCCTCATGGGAATAGTTTTAGGGGAATAGCACCCACGACTAGATGAAGTGAATTCTCAGCCAGGATATTAAGGAAATGTCTGAAGAACTAGAAAATCTCACATCTTCAAATTAAGTTTTCCTGGGGCCCCAGCAGAGCTCTCCCCCTTCTCCTTTCACCACAGACTATAAAACAAATCTACTACAATATTCACTCGTTAACCTATAACTCAGAGGTGAAAACAGTGCAGGAGCCGCAAAGGATGTCAGTAAGAATTGACTTGCATTCTGTCAGAGCAATGAGAAGCTGAGTTAGAGCCATCTACCTTAAGCTTGTGTAAGAATAAAAACGCCATGGTGCTAGATAGACTGAGAATAGGGAAGGAAGAAAGGAAGAGAGGAGGAGGAAGAAAGGAAAGGAGAGAGAAGGGAATAAGGAAGGGAGGGAGGAGGAAAGGAAGGAAGGAAAGAAAGAAGGAAAGGAAAGGAAAGAAGGAGAAAAGAAAGAAAGAAAGGGAAGAAGGTAGACCAGAAGGAACAAAGGAATGAAAGGAAGGAAGGAAAGAAGGAAGGGAAGGAATGAAGAAGCTGAAGGAGTGAAGGGAGAGGAACATACTGGACAAAACACAGGTGAATAGTTCACGTTTCCATGGGTGCTTTGGATCATAAAATAATTATGAACAGGAATTTTTTATTAAGAACAGGAATACAAAAAATAGTAATTCAAAGATAGAATGGTAAAAAAAAAAGAGAAAAAAACAACAAAAAAACACAATAGTATGAAATGCATTAGTAGATTTCAAAGCTAAGGGAACAAATTAAGAACCAAAGCAACATCATTGTAAAACTTATACGTAAATTAGAGACAACAAAGAACAGAGTACACGCAGATGAAAATCAAATTATTTATATAGTGGAAAAGCTGAAGATAATCACTGTGAGCCTAGAGGAAAAATATGAGTTGAAAGCAATTAGAACAGAGTCAGCACCACTGGCTCACTCTGATTCACTCCCATGTCCGCACCCTACCAAATCTCCTCCCTCATTGGGATTCCCCAGTCCATTGATCATACCCCTTTTCATTATTCATCAAGCTTTCCAGCCTCACTCCCTCTGTATCCAGCTTAGATTGACTTAAAAAAACAAACACACTCTTTGAAAATCTGAATAATACTTTTTTTAAAAATTTTTTGCAGCTATTCCTCTGGAAGGAACAACAGCCTGTCTGGTAAGGCTGGTGGTTGGTTAAGAGCAAGAGATTTCTCATATTAGAAGATTTGATTATATGGTCTCTCATCACAATCAACCCTTGGGAAACCAGGAGTTTAAGTTAACTCCCTTGCCTCTCTCTCTCCCTTTATTATATTCACTTGGCCAAATAAGCAAAAAATAAAATAAAACAAAAAATAAAACCCCAAGCAAAACCCCTACCATGATTAAACCCAATTATCTGTTACTTTGAACACTTGAATGAGATTGGAGTAACTAATATAATTGGGTTGACTAGTCCCACTTTAAATGTATGCCCATAATTTTCCAAAGAGCACTTAGTACTTTCTGGCTTTCTTTGCATGTTCCCTTTATTCTCTAATTCTTCAAAATAACATTTACATACTCTCCTCTCTCTCTCCTCCAATCTTTAGTATCACTCTGTTCCTACACTCTCTTAGTTGATGGTTTCCCTTTACATAACAAAAGCAAACAAATGGTAACTTTACTTCCTCCTCAATATTTACTTGGTCCTCATTTTTCTCAGTGTCTCGGTAGCAGAGTGGCCTCTCCATCCTTCATGAAACACTTTCTCCTCTTGGCTTCCAAGACAGTGCACTGTCTTACTTTTTCTTCCTCCCTGGCTACTCCTCAGTACTTTACTGGATTCTTCTCTTTCCAACTTCCAGAAGTGACTGCATCCAAAGGCTCACTCCTGGGTCCACTTCTCTACATTGATGTCATATCCCATTCTCATGTATGAGGTTGGACAATTAAGTTCACGAACTCATCCTAGAAAAAGTGCTACATACCTCATTGCTGAATTTCACTATGGCCACCTTTGAAGTACTCCCCTTGGGAAGGTATGCACCTAGTCCACCCTTCAAAGTAATTTTGGAACTCTTTTTCTGGAATGGCCATCAAAGCTGTCCGCGTGTTACACTTGATGTCCTGAATGTCAAAAATGTCTTCCTTTCGATATTTCCTTAATCTTTGGGTAAAGAAAGAAATCATTGGGGGCCAGATTAGGTGAGTAGAGAGGGTGTTCCAATGCAGTTATTTGTTTACTGGCTAAAAACTCTCTCACAGACAGTGCCGTGTGAGCTGGTGCATTGTCGTGATGCAAGAGCCATGAATTGTTGGTGAAATGTTTAGGTCATCTAACTTTTTCATGCAGCCTTTTCAGCACTTCCAAATAGTAAACTTGTTTAACTGTTTGTGCAGTTGGTACAAATTCATAATGAATAAACCCTCTGATAACAAAAGAGGTTAGCAACATCGTTGCAACAAAGTCGAAACTTAATTGCCAGAATTCCTATGCTGCTTTATTTGTGACAGAGTACTGGGCATAAGTATATCTTAAAGCTTCTCTGGTGATCTTTTTTTTTGCCCAGCATGGACTAAGGACCACTATCTACTTGAGGTAATTTTCCTCTTGGAATTAATTTCATACATATGTTGACCACTTCTAAATTTCTCTCTCCATTGAACTCCAGACAAGACAGAGACACCTCTGACTCTTGGATTGCTAGTAGATATCTCAAATGTGACATTCCTGTACCCCTGTTCCCAGTCCAACCTATTATTTCTCCAGCCTTTCTCTCTTAATAAATGGCACTAATTTTAACCTATGGTAGTTGCAGAAGTAAAACAAAACAAAGCTTAACAGCCAACCAACAAAACACTGGCACTTGTCCTTGGATCCATTTTTCTCATTCTTCCACCTCTAATCCCATCCACTCTAGGAAGTTCCATCCACTCTACTTGTAATGTATATCCCAAATATGCTACTCTCTGTATCTTCACTGTTATTACTCTCCTTCAAGCCACCATTATCTCTTGCCTAGTTTGCTATGATAATCTCCTAACTGGACTTTGCTTGTACTTTTTCACCCCCACATCCTCTTTTAATTTATTCTCTACACAGGAATCAAATTGCTCTTCTAAAAACATAAATCCGTTCATAGCCATTTCCCCCATCTTGCTTACATCTTCTAAAAGGTCTGCATTGCATTTTGAATGAAGTCCAAGCTTCATATGTTGGCCTGATGTTCTCTGTGTGAAATGACTCCTAACTACCTCTCCAATCTCATAATCTCTTCTCCTACTCTCCCACCAAGCTCTAGCTACATTAGCTTTCTTTCTGGTACTCAAACAAGCTATGCTTATTTTTGTCTTAAGTATTTTCTCTTCCTTCCATGTAGAATGTTTTTTGATTGACTCTTAAATTATTCAGGACTCAACTCACATGTCATATCTCAAGGGAGGTCTTTCTTGGCTAAAATAGCATTTTCTCCACTTATTCACCATGTGTTCTGATATACACAGCTCTTATACACAATCTGAATAAGTATCTTGCTATTTTCTTTCTCCCCCTTTAGCATGTAAGTTCCATGAGTGCAAGGATCTTACCCATTTTTCACTTTCATCTTCCCAAATATATTTATTGAGTATACTGAGGAACAGAATACCTTTGGTAAAAATTATCAGTATTCAGGATTAGATACATTTAAATAGAGAACTATGGTTGAATACTTCGAGGATTACAATTACAAAACAGATTTTAAATATTAAAAAGCTTGGAAAAATTAAAATAACAATGTAACATAAAACTAAGAATGTGAAAAAATTATAAAAGACTAACCTATTGTTTAAAGTAAGGAATCTTTTAACTTAATTCTCTAAATGTTTATTTCTGTTACATTCAAGAACAATCAAATTTTACTTTAAAAAGATAGCATATGTAATACCATTCCATTTTACATTTTACCCCCTATCTATCCATCCTCTTGTTGGTATAAATTGAAAAAAAATGTTACAAAGAGAACATAGATAATTATTTTTCACTTGTGAGAGTTCTGGTAATTTTTTTTTTTTTTGCTTTTTTGCTTTTTTTCTTTCATTTTTATCCCTATTTAAAAAAAAGAAGATTGAAAATAAAGACGTCATCAAAATGGCGGCATAAGGTGAGCCTCTGTAAAGCTCCCCTGGAGTTTACAACTAATGGGACAACAATAACTCCACAAAGGACTCCCTGCACAGCAGACAGGCAAGACGAAGAGGCCCACTACTGAATTCACCTCCAGGTGGGCGAATCGCCGAGTGGGAGAGGAGGGAAGGGAGAAGTGCGGCGACGGAGCCGCGCTGGCGCAGGACGCAGACCCAGCTCAGTGCTCTGAGCTCGCTGCATCCCGGAACTACCGCAGCTGCAGGAAAGGGAAGAACTCAGTTTTTTTTTTTTTTTTTTTTTTTTTTAATTAATTAATTTATTTATTAGTTTCAGGTGTACAAAACAAGGTAATACTTAGACGTTCATCATTTATATCCCTCATACTGTGAACCCCCCTCCCCAAGAACTCAGTTTTAAGAGGGAAATTTATATCATTACAGGCCTATCTCAAGAAACAAGAAAAATCCCAAATAAATAACCTCATGTTACACCTTAAAGAACTAGAAAAAGAAGAACAAGTGAAACCCAAGGTCAGCAGAAGAAAGGAGATAACAAAAATCAGAGCAGAGCTCAATGAACTAGAGAACAAAAAGACAATAGAAAAAATTAATGTGACAAAGAGCTGATTATTTGAAAAAATTAATAAAATCAACAAACCCTTGGCTAGATTCACTAAGATAAAAAGAGAGAAGATACTAATTAACAAAATCAGAAATGAAAAAGGGGAAGTTATGATGGACACCACAGAAATACAAAGGATCATGCAAAAATACTAAGAAGGACTATATGCCACCAAATTCAATAACCTGGAAAAAATGGACAAGTTCTTAGAAACATATAGCCTTCCAAGGCTGAACCATGAAGAACTGGAAAATCTAAACAGACCGATCACCAGTAAAGAAATTGAATGAGTCATCCAAAATCTTCCCAAAAGCAAAAGTCCGGGACCAGATGGCTTCACTAGTGAATTCTACCAAACCTTCAAACAGGATCTAATTCCAATCCTGCTCAAACTCTTCCAAAAATTTGAAGAAGAGTCAGTACTCCCTAACTCATTTTATGAGACCAACATTACCCTGATACCAAAACCTGGCAAGGACAACACAAAAAAAGAAAACTACAGACCTATATCTCTGATGAATACTGATGCAAAAATCCTAAACAAAATTTTAGCAAATCGAATACAACAATGCATTAAAAAGATTATTCATCATGACCAAGTGGGGTTCATCCCTGGGGCACAAGGATGGTTCAACATCCGCAAATCCATCAATGTGATACATCACATAAACAAAATAAAGGACAAAAATCATATGATTCTATCAATTGATGCAGAAAAAGCATTTGACAAGATACAACATCCATTTATGATTAAAACACTTAATAAAATAGGTATAGAAGGAAAATACCTTAACATAATAAAGGCCATCTATGACAAGCCCTCAGCTGATCTCATAATTAATGGTGAAAAATTGAAGCCCTTTGCTCTACGTTCAGGAACACGACAGGGCTGTCCCCTATCACCTCTGCTTTTCAACATAGTGTTGGAAGTCCTTGCCAGAGCCATCAGGCAAGAGAAAGAAATAAAAGGCATCCAAATTGGGAATGAATAAGTTAAAATATCACTCTTTGCAGATGACATGATGCTATGTATAGAAAACCCTAAAGACTCCACCAAAAAGCTGTTAGAAACAATCAACGAATACAGTAAAGTTGCTGGCTATAAAATCAACGTACAAAAGTCCATTGCATTCCTATATACTAACAATGAAATCTCAGAAAAAGAAATACAAAAAACAATTCCCTTTGCAATTGCAGCAAAAAGAATAAAATACCTAGGAATAAATTTAACCAAGGATGTGAAGGATTTATATGCTGAAAACTATAAGACATTTTTGAAAGAAATTGAAGAAGACACAAAGAAATGGAAAGACATTCCATGCTCATGGATTGGAAGAATCAACATAGTTAAAATGGCCATATTACCCAAAGCAATATACAGATTTAATGCAATCCCCATCAAAATCCCAATGGCATTTTTGGAAGAAATAGAACAAAAAAATCATCAGATTTGTTTGGAACCACAAAAGACCCCGAATAGCCAAAGCAATCTTAAGAAAAAAGAACAATGCTGGAGGTATCACACTGCCTGACTTTAGCTTGTACTACAGGGCTACAACAATCAAAACAGCATGGTATTGGCAGAAAAACAGACACATAGACCAATGGAATAGAATTGAGAACGCAGAAATAAAACCACATAAATATGGACAGATAATTTTTGACAAAGAAGCTAAAAACATACAATGGAGGAAAGACAGCCTCTTCAATAAATGGTGCTGGGAGAATTGGATAGCCACGTACAAGAGAATGAAACTGGACTGTTATCTGTCACCATGTACTAAAATTAATTCAAATGGATCAAAGACTTAGGCATAAGACATGACACAATAAACTGCATAGAAGAAAACATAGGTACTAAACTTACGGACCTTGGGTTCAAAGAGCATTTTATGAATTTGACTCCAAAGGCAATGGAAGTAAAAGCTAAAATAAACAAACGGGACTATATGAAACTTAAGAGTTTTTGCACAGCAAAAGAAACCATCGACAAAATAGGCAACTGAATGAATGGGAGAAGATTTTTGCAAACAGTTCCTCCGATAAGGGTCTAATATCCAAAATATACAAGGAACTCATGAAACTCAACAACAAAAAACCAAACAACCCAATTGAAAAATGGGCAGAGGACCTGAAGAGACATTTCTCCAAGGAGGACATACAAATGGCAAATAGACATATGAAAAAATGCTCAACATCACTAATCATCAGAGAAATGCAAATAAAAACCACAATGAGATATCACCTCACCCCAGTCAGAATGGCTATCATCAACAAGACAAATAGCAACAAGTGTTGGAGAGGCTGTGGAGAAAAAGGAACCCTCATACCCTGTTGGTGGGAATGCAGACTTGTGCAGCCGCTATGGAAGGTGGTGTGGAGGTTCCTCAAAAAATTACAAATAGAATTACCACATGACCCAGCAATCCCTCCTCTGGGTATCTACCCAAAAAATTTGAAATCATTTATCCATAAAGACATGTGTGCTCCAATGTTCATTGCAGCTTTGTTTAAGGTGGCCAAGACATGGAAACAACCAAAATATCCTTCGATAGATGAATGGATAAAGAAGTTGTGGTATATATACACAATGGAATACTATTCGGCATTAAGGAAAGATGATATAGGAACATTTGTGACAACATGGATGGATCTTGAGAGTATAATGCTAAGCGAAATAAGTCAGACAGAAAAAGCAGAGAACCCTATGATTTCACTGATATGTGGTATATAAACCAAAAACAGCAAAAGAACAAGACAAACAAATGAGAAACAAAAACTCATAGACACAGACAATAGTTTAGTGGTTACCAGAGGCTAAAGGGAGGTGGAGGGAGGGAGATGAGGGTAAGGGGGATAAAATATATGGTGATAGAAGGAGAACTGACTCTGGGTGGTGAACACACAATGGGATTTATAGATGATGTGATACAGAATTGTACACCTGAAATTATGTCATTTCATTAACAATTGTCACCCCAATAAATAAATAAATAAATAAATAAATAAATAAATAAATAAATAAATAAATAAACAAATGTAAAAAAAAATAAGATCATGCATCAATAAAGTCATTCTGAAAAATAGAGAATGGGAGATGAAAATGTAAAGACTACATGTGTAGACAAGACACTCTTTCAAGAAGCCAACTGTGAAGGAGAGAATTGAAATAGGGATCCAACTAGAAAGATTGTCTATAAAAACTTGCCAGCTTCTTGTTTAACAAGGGAGGTACTAGAATATACTTGAATATGGTTCAGATGAAATGGTTCAGAAGCAAGGATGTATGTATGTGGCATATTTAGGGAAGAGAGGTGATCTACAGAGTGAAGTTCCTTTTAGAAAAGAGGAGAGTGAATGAGGATTATGTCACAGAAATGGCAGCATGAGGTGATCCTCTTGAAATCTCCCCTGGAATTTACAACAAATGAACAGCTATAATTCCACAAAGGAGAGTGAATGAGTTTCACGGGGCCCATTCTGAATTATCGTTTGTCAGGAGGTGGGTGATTCATCTGTTGTAAAAAGGGAGAAAAAAAGAAGATGGGTGCAGGTAGGTGCAAGAGGGTATGTAGATTTAAAATCAGTGGTAGGAAGTTGAGGAGTTTCATAGCTAATTACTTTGATTATCTCAGTGAAGTTGAAAACAAGTCATTATTTGAGAATGGGTATGGGAAGTTTGAAGAAATTGGAAAAGGCATAAAATGGAAAAGCTACTACTAGAGAAAAATAGTAAGATTAATGCACACCGTTGAGGGCTCAGCTGAGGTGGATGACTATAAATCTGTTTAGCTGAGAGATATTTATCCAGCTTTTGCTCAGCTGTTTGGGTGTAGGTATAGAGAAAGTGGGTGGTTGAGTTTAGTCATGGTTAAAGCATGGATGCTTTAAGAAATGGGTCCAAGGGGAGTTCAGGACTTTGTAGGAGGAGGATTGTAACAGAATCCAAAATGGATGAGGAGAGAAGTGAGAAGGCTTTCATGGGTAAGGATAAATTGGTTTGGCCTGTGGGTTGAAAGATGATGAGTTTGAAGAAATGTTGACCCTTGGGCATTTGAGCTGTATGTCTTCCTTTCGTACATTGAAAGTAGATTAACCAAAGCATTCATATTAATGTTCTAGTCCTAGCCTCTCTGATGTGTATACCTTTGTGGTTTGGCACAAGCTACTTCCTTGAGACTCAGTTTCTTTATCTGCAAAGAAAAGGGTTGAATTAGGTCAACCTATCACAAACTCTAGAGTGCACACAAATTTCTTGAGTGTCTTGTTAAAATGCAGATTCTGATTTAGTTGGTCTTGGGTGGGGTCTGAGGATTTGCATTTGTAATGAGCAACCATGTGATTCCAGTGCTGCTGGTCCATAGATCATACTTTGAGTAGCAAGGAACAGATACATTCTATAGGCTTCAAAATTCTGATTAGAAAATCTTGGGCCTTGAAATATATTTTCAGCTTCTTCTCGTCTTCCTTTCCTGAGCTTTGCCAATTCATTTTGAAACTGAGCCTTTGGACACTACTATGGTTTTCCCTTAACTGAGCAGGAAGCAAATAAAGATGCAAACCCTGCAGAATGGCCAACGCCCAGCAACGGAAATAGAGAAGATTCTGATGACGTCTTACAGCTGTTTCTGCCCGGGCAGGGGTACACGATACAGCCTTTTCCCAGGCATGGTGTGTCAAACAGGAATGTACTATCATGCAGGAAATAGCTCCAATACAAACAGGGACACCAGAGATCAGGGTTGGGGTGAGAGACTGATCACAGCAAATGAGACATTATGGACACTCAGACCAATTTCCTTCCTTTGTCCTGTCAAAAGGTTTAACCGTGTCAAGCTTCCTTTCCTTACAAAACATATGTTCCCAATCGAATAGATACACACAAAGCTGACCACCACAATTTCTCCTTTACTGAGCCAACTTTAGGTTTTATTTTGTCTTCAAGCTAAAGACTACCAGAAGATCATCTGGTACCGACTTAGAGAAATCCACTTAAACTCCTCCCATATTGTGTATTTCCCGTCTGTAACTTTCCCATTTCAAAAGGTGCCATCTCCGGGGATGTATTTTTCGGGACTGAACATGTTTTTCACAGGCAATCAATTCACATTTTAATTATTAGAAAAATAATAAGTGTTTTAGCAGACTGAATCTGATATATTAGATCCAAAGGGACAATTTGTTATAAAGAGAACTAGGTGAAAGAAAGGAACAAAATTTTTGTAACAGTCATAACAGTTTGAAGACAGTTTTAATTTAATGAGATGGTGTCAGTGATGGTAGGAAATGCTGAATATGAGTAATTAAGGGAAGAGTCAGAGTCAACATTTCCTTTTGAGATCTGTTTCGATGGAGGAGGAAATCATTCCGAGAAGTACTCAATGGCTTATATTGCACATGAAACTGCCCATAGGGCAAATTTTGAAAGGATTGGGAAAGACACACTCAGGATCTAAATGTCAGCTTCTAGCCTTTCAGTCTGTGGGGCAACCTGCCACCTCTGAGACTGAAAAAGGAACTGATGTTATCTAACAGCTCCTTCTTGTTTTCTGGAGTTTGGTGGACCCCGTATTTGAGGATGGCAAGAAATAAAAGGGCAAGAGTCATCATATCTAAGGTCTGTCTGTGGGGTTTTCTTTAAATATCCTGATTCCATTCAAGAAATGTCTTGGGATAGGTTTTACATTGTGCTGAAATCTACGCCATCTTTATCTCCAGGAAATGGTGGTTAGGTCTCACAAGTGAGCGTAAGTGTGTTTACTGATAGCAGCCATTTGCAGTGGAGCAAGCAATCTACTGAACTCTGAAAAGAGCTGTCACAAAAGCCCATTTCCACAGGAAAAGGAACTGTACACAATAAACACAACTGTACACAATGTGTACACTGTACACAATAAACACAACTGAACTCCCTGCTGCCTGTCCTCCCTCACCCTGTACCATGTCTTCTTCATACATACTGTTAAATCCACGGGTCATGGAATATATAACAGCGTTGACTAATTAAGCTGAAGTAGTCTAAGAGGTAGGTCACTTTAATTATAAAGTCAGAGCTTATCAATGGATTGAAATGAGGAAGAAGAAACTGAAATAACCTTGCATGAATTTCATTAGGTTACCATTTTACAAAGCCAAAAAATTCCAAGAGTATTCACAATAGGCATCATTTTTTTTTTCATCCAAGGGGCTGGGTGGGGAGTATGAGTGAATTATAAGAGACTGTAAATTACTTTAAATAAAGAAGATAAATACATATTTTTTAATGGACAGAGTTTCTGCTACATGTAGCAAATTCCAGATGTTCATTGATACAAAATCTCTACCAGATGTCCCAACTGGGAGTGTCTGGGGGTGTTTATTGCAAGTAAGGCATTCAGCACCTGTCCAAAGAGACTTCTCCTTTACCTTTTCGTGTGTAATAGAATTTTCATCATGTAAGAGTGATAAAATATTTAGCCTCACTCCATAATTACAGAGGCTAGACAATTTTCTAAAACTGTTAATTACCTTACTCTAAATGCCAGTTAAGTAAATGACTGCAGTATTCTTCCTGGGACAGTTTTTGAAGATTTATTAATTACACTGTTTCAAAATAGGGGATCCATTTTAGGAAGCTAATTCAGAGTGGTAAAAGGATTTCAGATCAAATAATTCAACCCAAAGGAAAGCCAGTGACATTTAGCAGCTTCTATTTCTGCTCTAAGGTAACACATTTGCTAAAGAGTCACTTATTGTAGAATTTCCACTTTTACAAGCCACAGGATTGCCTCTGTCTTTTCTATTACATAGAGTATATGAACACTGTATTCTCAGCACATTGCCAATTATTGGGGCCGGGCACTCCCAGTCTGTTGGAGGTGGGTTCTTCAGCAAGTCACTTCCCCTTTCGGTGTCATACTTTAGTCTGAATGTCAGTTTGAGTTCTACAGTTGGGAGGTACATTAAAAATAAGAGTTAAGATTACAATTATTGCTACTTTGGAGTGTATACTTCCACTTCTACTAAATCAATCGGAATTTAAACCACATGTAATGATGGTCATTGTCTCTGGGTCGTTGGTAGGGAAGATGAGCAAGGGAGCAAAAATACAAAAATGTGAGCTTTCTGTGAAGCTCACACAGCATGCGAACCATCACACACACACACCCACCCCCTCTCTTCCTATCTACAGCCCCTTTTGATGGCAAGACAAATGACCTATTTATGATCTTTTGCCTTCTGAGATTTACCTTTATGATAAATTTAGCCTGCATTAAATTTTTTCTTTGTTAAATAGACTTTATTTTTTAGAGCAGTATTAGGCTTACAGAAAAATTGAGCAGAAAGTACAGAGTTCCCATAAACACACCCTGCCCCCTACCGTACAACCCCCTCCCTGGCGATCAACATCCCCTGGTATATTTCTTACAATTGATGAACCTAAATTGATACACTGTTATCACACAATATCCATAGTGACATTAGGGTTATATCCTGGTGGTATACATTCTGTGGGTTTGGACAAATGTATAATGATATATATCCCACCATTATAGTATCATGCAAAGTAGTTTCACTGCCCTAAAATTCCCCTGCTTTGCTTATTCATCCCTCCTTCTCTCTTGCCTAACCCTTGAAAACCACTGATCTTGTTACTGTCTCCATGGTATTACCTTTTTCAAAATGTCACGCAATTGGATTCATACAGTATGCAGCTTCTTCAGATTGGCTTCTTTCACTTAGTAATATGCAGTTAAGTTTCCTCTATGTCTTTCATGGCTGAAATTCTTTTTATCCATGTACTAACTTTTTATCTACATTGAGGGGGCGGGGGAGAATAAAAACACATGGTAGCTTGCTAGGAGTTGGGACTCCAGTGTTGTCATTTTATGAAAAGGGCCAGGATAACACACCTTGAATTTTGATAGCCCGCCAATCAACCTGGAAGGTTTTTATATGCCAGTTAGCCTAATTCTATTTTGCCATTGGGGTGTTCACTTCTGTTTGATGTTTTTCAGTCCTCCTTTATTACCTCCCAACCCAATGAACATAAGACTTCAACAGGCTCAATATGGATTATTGTTAGGAGAGGAGGATATTTAGTCGTGTCTACAAATAAAAGGGTGTAGAGGCTGTTTTTCTATACACAAAATGAGAATAGATTGTCTTCTAATTCCAGCTTCCTTTTCAGTAGAGGGCACTCTGACTTTACCTAGAGCCCAGTGTTTTTTTATTTGACCAGGTTTGGAAAGTAGCTAGCTTATCATATCCATCCTTCAGTTTAACAGTCATCAGTGAACACGTTGTTGAAGTGGAAACCAGCTGCATCAAATCAGAGCTCAGCCCTATCCTATGTGATTCTGAAGTCCTTTGTTCATCTCTCTCCTAAAGCCCCTATTGTTCTCTAATGTAATCCATGCATTTACATGTAGTCTTTCTGACCAGTCTGTGAACTCCTTGGGGGACTGGGACTCATATATTTCATCCTTAGGGTGTAACACAGTACCTGGTACAGACTACATACTCAATAAATATTTAATAAATGAAAAAAAAAAGAGAAAGTGTCTGACCAGACTAGGAAACAAAAGGAAGATTATACATGTATTTGATGTTTCTCCAGAAAATACCATTTTGCCTTCTGGATTCAGTAGTGTTCCTGGTTGAGGCCATAGCCATGTTCAATATTGCTATATGTCAAGAGGCAAAAATGGCATTTGCCTTAGATCCAGATTGGAATAGCCCACTGTGTCACTCCTCTCAGCATGGCATTATGTTTGATGCCCTGCCAATCAACCGGAAAGTTTTTATATGCCAGTTAGCCTATTCTATTTTGCCATTGGGATGTTCACTTCTGTTTGATGTTTTTCAGTCCTCCTTTATTACCTCCCAACCCAATGAACATAAGACTTCAACAGGCTCAATATGGATTATTGTTAGGAGAGGCATGGTCATGGCAAATCAGGTAGGTAAATTAATACTACTATTCTCAGCAAAATTTGGGCTGACAAAACGTCAAAGACGTTTTGACCTGACCTTGCTAATTTGTATGTACCCTTACCTGGTCCTAAAATGCCCCCCTCTTCATCTCAGAATCTCAAAATTCTACCAAACAATCATTAGCTCAAATGCCATTTCTTTCATAAAGTTCTGTTCTAGGCCACCAGGAACCGCTCTGTCTGGTCTCCTGGAAGTCAAACCTTTGAATAAGCCTCATGGCACTTATCAAGTTCTCTCGTCTTATAATCTTATATGTATACATATATATATATATGTATATATATGTATGTATATGTGTATATATTTGTATATATATGTATATGTGTATATATTTATATATATATGTATATATATGTATGTGTATATATATATATTTGTCTTCTAGAGTTTCAGCTCCTGTAGTAATGAACTTGACATTTTTTGAGTACCGATTGCATGTGTTATTTCATTTAATCCTCACAACATTTTGGTGGTAGATGTTACATCCTCATCTTGTTGATGAAGAGACTAGAACTGAGAAATGAAATATATTGACTGTTGTTTCCCAGATAGCAAATGATGGAGCCAGATTTTAAAACCAGTTTGGTCTAATGCCAAAGTACATGTTCTTTATATTACATTACGCTGCATAAGAACAGGACCCATTATGCCCTTGAGAAGGTTCAGCCTTAGCAAATTGAAGGAGGTAGAGCCCTGTTACTTTGCCCTGTTGATAGACCTCCAAAGTCATTATGGTTTCCTTGTTTGACAGCTTATGACCACCGGCTCACAGAAGAGAATCTGTGGACCTGTCATTCATATTATCTATATTTTTAAAATTTAAAAATAGGTGTATAATTTACATGCAATAAAGCAGCAAGCTCTTTTTTTTGTTTTGTTTCTTAAAATTCATTGTGATGAAATAGACATAACATAAAATCTACCATTCTAATAAGATTTAAGTGGCATGAAGTACAGTGGCACTAAGTACATTCACATTGTTGTGCAACCATCACCACCATCCATCTCCAAAACATTTTCATTTTCCCAACTGAACTCTATACGATTAAACACTAATTCCCCATTTCCCCCTGCCCCCAGCTACTGGCACCTACCATTCTACTTTCTGTCTCTATGAATCTGACCACTCTAGGTAGCTCATAGAAGTGGAATCATATAATATTGTCCTTTTGTATCTGGTGTATTTCACTTAGCATGTATTTTCAAGGTTTTCCCATGTTAGAGCATGTGTCAGGATTTCCTTCCTTTTTTTTTTTAAAGATTTTAATTAAAAATATAGCTAACATACAGTATTATATTAGTTTCAGGGGTACACCATAGTCATTCAACATTTATGTACCTAAAGAAGTGCTCAGAATAAGTCCAGCAACCACCTGACACTGTACTATGCTATCACAGTATTATTGACTGGAGTCCCTGTGCTGTACGTTACATCCCCGTGACTTGTTTTATACCTGGAAATTTGGACTTCTTTATTCCCCTTCAACTTTTCCCCCCTTTTTGAAATTTTTCAATTAGAGTTGACATTCAATATTATTTTATAATAATTTCAGGTATACAGCATAGTGGTTAGACATTTATATAATTTGAGAAGTGATCCCCCTGACTAGTCTGGTACTCACCTGGCACTATACATAGTTATTACCATATCATTGACTGTATTCCCTATGTTCTACTTTATATCCCCATGACTATTTTGTAACTACTGATTTTTACATCCTAATCCCTTCACCTTTTTCACCTTATCCCCCAATTTCCTCCTATTTATCACCCTAACAAAAATATTACCCATCTGACACCATACATATGGTGTTTCCCTGAAAATAAGACCTAGCTGGACAATCAGCTCTAATGCGTCTTTTGGAGCATTAAAAAAAATATATGACCGGGTCTTATATAATATGATATAATATAAGACCGGGTCTTATTTTACTATAAGACTGGGTCAATATAATATAATATAATGATCGGGTCTTATATTAATTTTTGCTTCAAAGATGCATTAGAGCTGATGGTCCAGCTAGGTCTTATTTTTTGGAGAAACACCGTAGTACAATATTATTAACTATTCTTTACGCTATACCCTACATCCTCATAACTACTTTATAACAACAAATTTTTACATCTTAATCCCGTCCCCTTGTTTTACCCACAGCCCCAACCCCCTGCCCCCTGGCAACCATCAAAATGTTTACTGTATTTATGAGTTTGTTTCTATTTTGTTGTTCTTGTTTATTTTGTTCTTTAGCTTTCATATATAAGGAAAATCACAACGCATCTGTCTTTCTCTGTCTGACAGTCCACTCAGCACAATACCTTCCAGGTCCATTTATGCCTTCCCTGGCTGAGCAATATTCCAATATATGTGTGTGTGTATATATATATATCCTCCTTTTTATCCATTCTTCCATTGATGGACACCCAGGCTGCCTCCACATCTTGGCCATTGTAAACAATGTTGCAATGAATATATGGATGCACATGTCCTCTTGAAGTAGTGTTTTGGGTTTCTTTGGATAAATACCCAAAATTGTGATTACTGGGTCCTTCTTTGTCTCTTGTTATAGCCTTTGTTTTAAAGTCTATTTTGTCTGGTGTAAGTATTGCTATCCCAGCATTTTATGTTTTCTTCATTTCTATTTTCATGAAATAATTTTTCCATTCTTTTACTTTCCATTTGTGTGTGTCTTTCAATCTGAAGTGAGTCTCCTGTAGGCAGCGTATGCAAGGGCTCTGGTGTCTGTTGAGACCATCCTTTGTGTGTGCCACTTGTGGGGCTAATTGGGGAGTGCTCTGCTGCGGCATGAAGCCAACTCTAAGTATCCTGTTTCCCTGAAAATAAGACCTAGCTGGACAATTAGCTCTAATGCATCTTTTGGAGCAAAAATTAATATGACTCGGTATTATATTATATTACACTACACTACACTACACTACATTACATTACATTACATTACATTACATTACATTATATTATATTATATTATATTATATTATATTATATTATATTAACCTGGTCTTATAGTAAAATAAGACTGAGCCTTGTATTAATTTTTGCTCCAAAAGACAATCAGAGCTGATTGTCTGGCTAGGTCTTATTTTCAGGGAAACATGGTATGTTGGTTCTGGAGCCTCTTGGGAAGGGCTCTTGTGCAGGCCCAAGTCACCCCCTGCCTGTGACTAGCCAGGGACTACCTGGTAGGAGCTACAAAATGATCTGTGATTGTTCGCTACCTGTGGCAAAGTTGCAGTCATGTGGGAGGGGCCACCCTGTGAACTGAGGATGGCTGCCACCAGTACTGGGGTAGCTCTGCCAAAAGCCAGGACACCCAGGCCGGCTGCCACCTGCTGGCTCTCTTATGGTTCAGCCACTGACAAAGCCTTGTGCAGTACACAAGTTGGGTGAGGCAGTGTCTCAGGGAGTCACTAGATTGGGAAGAGTTGTGATCACCAGCTTAATGTAGACTCTGATTTGGTGCCAGTGCTGAGCCTGGAGCTACTCAACAAAAGTCTCAGAGCACACTAAGGCCAGCTGCCACCCACCTGGGCCCTGTAGACTCCAATAGTTTTCTAAGAGTGCAATGTGGGTGGGGCTGGTTGCTTGTGAGAATGTGCCTCCAGTGTTGGGGAAGTTGGTGGGGCTGGGTCTCAGTGAGTGAGCAAGGTGGAGAGGCAGACCTCACTAGGCCAGTCAGATTCAGTTTTGGTTGTGTGGGGATGGGCTCAACACAGGAAAAATGGTGTCCACTTGCTGGCTGCATGGGAATTGGACCTCACACAGGAAAAATGGTGACTGTCCTCCAGTCCTTATCTGAAAGCCACATACCTCAGTCTGTTCTCTGTGTGCCTCCAATGCCCGCCTGAGTCACCGTCCCTCCTCCGGAGGCCAAGGTGAGTGCCTGTAAGTGAGTCTGTGCATGGACTGTTTAAGAGGATGACTGGGTTTCCCGTAGTCTTCCATCCCACGTGGATGGTTGGAATCCCAACTATTTTTCACAGTCAGATGTTGTGGAGGTCCCTCTTTCCAGCACCAGTACAACAGGTAGGGAGGTTGGTGTGGAGCTAGGGTTCCTCCTTTCTCTGGGGGAAACCTTCACAACTGAGCTATCCTTCTTGATTCTCAACCACCACATGGAGGCTTGAGGCCAGCCCATTTCATGTTTCTGCCCCTTCCAGTCTCGACATGTCTTCTTTATAGCCTTAGTTGTAAAACTTCTGTTCATCTAGACTTCACATGATTCTCTAGGTTGATTGTTCTATAATTTAGTTGTAATTTTAATATGTCCACGGAAGGAAGCACACACAGTGTTTATCTACTCTGCTATCTTGGGTCTGATCAGTAAACTTAAATGTACAGCTTCGTGAATTTTTTTTTTTTAAATATACATAGACATTGAGCAAAAAACAATTAACATAGCAGGCCTCACTGCTGTCTTTAGAAAGTAAAGATTGGCCCTTGGCTGGCATCTAGGAACTTGAATTTCAGGAGGTTTGTGTTGATTTCCTGATAAGAATGGCTCATTTTGTGTTTATGTGAACAATATGGTTTATGTTGGATACTTGCTTTTCTCTTGGAGTCTCAAAATTTGATACATGCTAGGCAGAAGCTTCCTATGTGACTAGCTCCCAATAAAAACTCTGGTACTAAGTCTCTGTTAAGTTCTTTGGGAGACAATACTTCACATGTATCATAATTTGTTGCTGTGGGAATTAACAACATCCTGTGTGACTTCACTGAGAGAGGACTCTTGGAAGCTTGCTCCTGGTTTACTCTGAACTTTGCCCCCTGTGTTTTTTCTCTTTGCTGATTTTACTTTGCATCTTTATTTTTTTTAAATGTAATACATTTTAGCCATGAGTATGACTGTATGCTGAGTTCTCCTCAGTGAACTTGGGAGTGATCTTGTGGCCCTCGGACTCACATATGTACACATTTATGTAGCCATCAAGCAGATTAAGATATAGAACATTTCCATCATTCCAGAAAGTTCCCTCATAATTCTTTCCAATAAAAATCCTTGCTTCCAAAAAGAGGTAGCCATTATTCTGACTTCTATTGTCATAGATTGTTTTTGTCTGTTCTTGATTTTCCAATCCATGGAATTATATCAGTATGTACTCTCATGTCTGACTTCTTTCACTAAAGGTATGTTTTTTGAGATTCTTAAAAAAGTAATATACATTGTAAGTCCAAAATATTCAATACAGTATCCAGTGTAGTATGTAACAGCAGTTTGTGTATATGACACAATTTATCCTTTCTTCTCTTGAGAACATTTGTGACTTTTCCAGATTTTGGCTATTATAACTGTGATGAATATTCTTGTATACATCTTTGTGAAAACATACGCATTCATTTCTCTTGGAAAATATCTAGAAGCCAAATTTTGGGTAATGGGCCAGATGCATTTTTACCTGTATTACAAACTGCCAAACAGTTTTAAAGCAGCTGTACAATTTTACATTCCCACCACCAGTGTATAAGAGTTCTAGTTGTTCCACGTCCATCCGAGCGCTTGGTATTATTAGTCTTTTCAATTTTAGTCGTTCTACTGGGTTTCACTGATGTTTTATTGGGGTTTAAATTTGTGTTTCTGGTGACTAGCGACATGGAGCATTTGTCCACATTATTATTGGCTATTTGGATATTTTCTTTTGTGATGTAATCCAGGTCACATTTTTGAAATAATTGAAAAACATGCCTTAGTTCTTTCACCTCTTGTCTGAGTTTTCCTCATTTTGATGTATGTTGTTCTTACATATAATTTATTATTTAAAAAATTTCCATTTACTTTATTTGAAAAATATTAGGTTACGGTTTTCACCTATTTGAATATTTTCTGGCGTGCTTTCATTATCTATAGAACTGTTTTCCTGTGCCTCTTTTTCTATTTTCTTATAAAAATGTTGTATAGAATTCAACTGTGATTCTTTGCTGTTGTTCATTTTTACATGAGATTAATTTCCCTCAACTTTTAGGAGGAAGGGATGGGTCAGATTGTTGTAGTTCCATTGCTGTAGAGTTTTGTCTTTTTGTTCAAAAATTTAATTTCATACTTCTGAAGATCTCCTGGTTTTGTTCCTCATCCCATTTTCTTTAGACCTTCTCTCCCCCCCCCCACCCCTCTCTTGGTCAAGTTAGGTTCTATTTCCAGCAGTTTCTTGTTGGTGTGGAACTTTGTCCTAAAAAAGCACTCTGGCAAGTTAATTTCCATAGTGTCTAAGACTCAGGTTAATCCAGCCTCTTAAAATCTTAGTGCCATCTTATTGCACTCACCTGCAAACAACCCTTCCAATTACAGTCCTCAGATAGGCTGCCTATGCTATCCAGGCAATATATGTTGGCAATTTTGGAGTTATCTTGTTCTCAGATCTGTTAGCTGCCCCCTTATTGCCGTTGGATTTTTCCAACGTAGATGCTGATACTCCATGGGTCTTGGTGATTTGTCCCTACTTGCTCCTATTCTGGGGTTCATGAGAATAACTTATTAATGTTACAGATGTTGTCTGTGGCTTTTTGATTTAGCTCTGTTTGTTTTTATGGAGTGATTTATAGAGATTAAAAAACTACACACTATCTTCACATATTATATTTTGTATTTAAGTCAATGCATTTTATTTTCTTCAGGACATCTATGTTTTGGGCGTTATCTAAAATGGTGGAATAGGAGAACACATCTCTAGTTAAAGAACTTTCAGGGAACAGATCTGTAGTTTTCAACCCCTTGAAATCGTACCATGGTCAATGGTGTCTGCTGGGCCTTTGCGTCTCTTTTGAAAGAAGAGGCTTGGGGAGAATATATAACTGTTTAGCTCCTTTTTCTTTTGTAAAAACAATTTTTCTACTTCTTCTGCTTGTTTTCCTTTTGTTGATTGAATTCCTGGGAGTATATTTCACTGTCTTTTTTTTTTTTTTTATGTAAGTGATGGGTTAGCTAAAGAAATGTCTTAAACTCTTTTCTCACTTCCCAAAGCAACAATTGACAAAGGTATGGATTTCAATCCAAACATATAGTGGAACTCGTGGGACTGCTTAGATCTTTGCATAATGAAATTTCTCCATGGGATTCGTTCTTTTTTCCCTATCTCATTAGGACTCTTCCTATACTGAATTTAAATAACGAGCCTTCGGGTTAGGGATATTTTCCACCTTATTCTATGGTTAATGACCAATTTTAGGGTGCTGCAAATTGGGGTAATCACATAATCCTTTGGCTCTCTCACTTTGTCTACATAAGAATCACATGGGATTTGGATCCCACAAACTGGAGATTCAGATACAATATTGTGTGGTGGGTCTAGGAATCTGCACAGGAAACCCATCCCAGATGATGCTGAGGCAGCTGGTTGTTCCAGAGACCTCAGTTTGAAAAACAGTAGCATAAAGCAAAACTATTTGCAGAGACCAAACCAAAACTAAATCTGGTGGCTGTGTCATCTAAAACAGGCCAGAACAGAAAGAAATGCTCGGTATGGACATTCATTCATTCATTCATTCATTGTTTCAGTTAACATCTCAAATGCTCACTGTGTGTCAGGGCCTTTGATCATCTATTCTGAAATGAATGAGAGATGGATCTAGATGTTGTGGCTAGTAAGAGACAAATGTGCAAAGAAAGAATTCCGATATAATGTTAAAAAAGGCAAAAGCGTTGGCCAGTGGCCTTCTCAAGGGATGTATCTGTGGCTTTCCAAATTTGCTATATGACCCCTCCCCACAAATGTATCTGTAATCAAGAATGAAGAATGACAATGTCAGTGAGATGTAGAGTCTGGGCTCTTACAGATCTTTCCCACTAAATGAGCTCCACAGAATTCTGCTCCCATTTTATTCAGTGAAATGCTAACTCCATGTCATGAACCTTCTGGTCTATTAAGAGTATGAAATCCACAACTGCCAAAGGTTATCTGCAATTAAACTACTGTAGAATAGTGCTTCTTAAATCCAAGAAAGCTTGTTAACACCAGATTCCCAGGCCCCACCCCCAGATATACGAATGCTGCATTATAAATAATCTCCCAAGTGACGTGGCTGCTGCTGGTCTGAGTACTACATTTTGAATAGCACAGTTTTAGAAGAGGTGTTGGTAGCACTCAGAAATTAGTAATTAGTATCCTAGTTTGGAGAGTGACAGAATGTGGAGATGAGGAGGCTTTTCGCAAAGAACCTGGGTGTTGGAGATTCAATAGGAATTCTTAATGTGGGAGAGGGTGAGTCATAGGCAAAGAGCTTTCCAGGTGGGTGGCACAGGATGTGCAAAGACACAGAGGCGCAAAACAACACAAAGCATCCAGAAACCTGTCTACAGACACATTTCTCTACAGTCTAAAAGCCCACAGTGACTCTGGAGACAATGGAAAAAACTAAGCTTCTACTTGGGCAGCAGAGGAAATGAACGCAATGGAAAAGCTAAACTACTTGAGCAGTAGAGGAAATGAAGACAATGGTATTCAAGCCTCAAGGAAACAAATTGTGCCAAGAGATAGCAGGGTGCACCGGGGTTTGCTGTACCTTTGAGATATTTCTGAGGAAAGGGTGGGTGGTTTGCTTTCAGGGATTAGTTAGGTAGAGTTCTGCCTGTGTGGGGCAATGTTTAGAGATCCCATGCGAATCTCTGATTCTGTGATATTAAAAAAATGCATTTCAATTTTGGGGGCATGCAGAGGAAAAAATACTTTATATGTATGTCTATTTGATTAAATTTGAAACATGCAAAACGTAGAAAGTCAACTTCTCTGTTAGGGAGGGGGATAAATCTCCCAAATCTCACAGTGCCTCTGAATATATGTATCTTTGGCTGCAAATTCAACTGAGACAACTTCCTGATTGTATTCCTGGGCAAAGAATCCTGTAATAACCCAGTTTCTCATTAGAATGAGCTGCCAGGAAATGTATTATGGGGCAGCAAAGAGCTCTGCCCCCGGTCAGTAGAAGTAATAATTGGGCATTCTCATTAGTGGCATCTGGAGTTTACAGAAAAGAAAGCACCACATGAAAAAGAACATTTCTAATTGTGGCCCCAGTGACTTCCACGTTGCTGGGTCTTCATTTCTTTTCCCAGGCAGACTGATAAACCTTTTGCAAGAGAAAATAATAAGACCAACCAAGGCAAACAGTTTCTGCGTGTGTTTTTACAGAGAAAAATAATACCCACTTTTCCCACATGGTTTTCTGGTGAAAGGTGAATGTTCTTTCTCTTTTCCCCTTCAACAGCTGCTGTGTATTCTGGGGCCTGAAGTGCTTTTGCTCTAATAAAAATTTTCACCTTCTATTATATCTCAGAAGCAACTAATAGCAGACTCTAGGCATATGTGAATAGCCAAACACACTCTCTCATTCTTCATTTTTCACTGTCCAGATCCACAGGCAAAGTTATCACTGCAGGCTCAGCTGCAGAACAAAAGCCAGGGTCTTTATGTGCTACTGATTAGTTTGGTAAATGGATTTGTCATAGAAATCCTCTCTGAGAGGAAGTGACCCAAGTCTATTGGCTTTTATTTATTTATTTTATGCTGCTAAGAATTGGGTTTGACTCTAGTTTTTTGTGTGAGCCCTTACAGCTCATTCATGCAGCCATTTATTCATTTATGTACATAGGGGTCTGACAATTAAGTTCACGAACTCATCCTAGAAACTGTGCTACATACGTCATTGCTGAATATCATTATGGTCACCTTCGAAGTACTCCCCTTGGGAAGCTATGCAATGATGCCGGCGCCTAGTCCACCTTTCAAAGCAATTTTGGAACTCATACTGGAATGGCCATCAGAGCTATCATTGTATTACCCTTGATGTCCTGAATGTCATCAAAATGTCTTCCTTTCAATATTTCCTTTATCTTCAGGTAAAGAAAGAAGTTACTGGGGGCCAGATCAGGTGAGTAGGGAGGGTGTTCCAATACAGTTATTTGTTTACTGGCTAAGAACTCCCTCACCGACAGTGCCGTGTGAGCTGGTGCATTGCCATGATGCGGGAACCATGAATTGTTGGCGAAAATCTCAGGTCGTCTAACTTTATCACGCAGCCTTTTCTGCACCTCCAGATAGTAAACTTAGTTAACTGTTTGTCCAGTGGGTACAAATTCATAATGAATAGTACCTCAGATATTAAAAAAGGTTAGCAACATCATTGCAGTAAGTTCGTGAACTTAATTGTCAGATCTCTGCTATGTGCCAACCACTGTGCTAGGCACAGAGATACTAAGAACAGTAAGACTTGGCTTTAGAACTTTCTTTATAATGGGAGAATTAGATAAGTAAGCAATATTTCCCATTATCTTGAGACACAAGAAGTATTTAAGTCTACCTTGGGAAGCTCCACAGACAGGGCAAAATGTAATCTGATCCCTTGAAGAAGGAGGCATTTGTCTCCCAGACAGAGGTTTCTTTGAGGTTGGGGTGCTGCCCCTGGGAAGCTGAGGAAGGTACTCAGGACAATGATAATAGCAAATGCAAAGTCATAGAAACTGTAGTCTTTGGAGAACTCTAGGGAATTTGGGTAAGATTTGGACCGAGATGAGCGGTGCCTGGGATTGAAGATGGAGATCCAGAAGGGGCCATGCAGTGACTGAATGAATACACAGGCATGAGGGGATTCCCTGGGATCTCTGAAGGCTCGGAATCTGTGTGTGCTCTCTCTGTAGTACACACCTCATCTGCATAATGGGGTAACAGTTGTGCTTACTTCACAGGATTGTGGCGAATATAAAGTGAGATAACATATCAAGGTCTTAGCCTGATTACTGGCAATGTTTTGTTGTCCATACATTGCAGTAATCACAGTGAAAGCAGTGATCGTGGCTGTTCTTGTTGGTTATACCAGTTATAAGTTCTGCAGTCTTTTCCCTCTGGCCCTATGAACAATTGTGGCAAGTCTGTTCACATCCCACTGGGGCTGGAATGGTAAGATACTGCTTGAGAAAGCTAGAGAATTCTGAGTTTTCTTCCTGAGCTGAAGATCAACAAAACCTTGATCAGGACCGTGAAAATGAAGAGGCGAATATGATAACAAATATGTCTCTAAATCTTCACCCCAAATTAGATTCTGCTGCACCCGATTGTGCTCCAATGGTGCTCTCTAGTGGACTACGGGAGTAGAATATTTCCTATCAATAGGAGCAGGACTAATAAGTTACACAACATATGCAGATCGTGGAATACTATGCAGCCATTTAAAAATAATGAAGCAGAGCAATCCCAGTCAATTTGGAAGGATTTTCATGAGGAGTTAAGGGAGAAAAGCATGATGCAGAAAAGCATACATAAAGTGAACCCCCTCTTATAAAGCAATGACCAAAAAGAGTTGTCTCTATAATGTGTGTGTGTGTGTGTGTGTGTGTGTGTATGATTAAATAGAATTATGAGAGCATAAATAATATGTGAAAGGATATGCTGTAGATTATAAAAATAGATTCCCTTGAGGTAGGAGTAAGGGCTGATGTGTGTAGAGGAAAGATAAAAGATTATAAAAATCAAACAAGTACACAAATAAGAAACTCTCAACATTTATTTATGTAAAATGGCCTGAATATAAATATTTATAAATAAAAGTTCATTTACAAGTAAAAATAATCCAGATGATGAAATTTATGAAAAAATTTCCCAGAAAAGTGAAATTGTATGGAAGATAATTTACTCATCTTCTTGTAGTTTTTTATTTAGTGACTTTTTTGTTTTGTTTTGCAAAAGCCTAAAATGACCCCTCTTTTAGATTATGGTGCTATGGAAATTCAACATGTATAGTGGTTGTTGAGCTGTTTCTGAAGCTCTTATAGTACAAAGTTTGTTTCCTGAAATTCCCAGCTTTTGCTTCCTGCCACAAAAGTGTGCAGAGAATCTCAAGTCTGACCCTGATATTGTGTTTTCTTCCATTTGTAGCAGCCTTCACATGTGATAAAACTATGCTTGCAATTGTTTGCTTGTTTTGTAGTGACTTTCTTTACCTTCGTGTGAAGGGCAATAATAAACCTATCTGAAGATGTAAATTGAAACGTATAATTGTAATATGGTGTAGTGGAAAGATACCAGACTTGGATCTCAGCTCTGTCACTCACTAAGTATGTGAATCTTGGCAAGTTATTATACTTCTGCTCTCCAGCTTCTTCGTTTGCAAAATGGGGATAAAAATAGACATAACTCATAGGTTTGGTGTGAGAATTAAGAGATAATTATGGTAAAGTGTTTAGCAGTATTCCTGGCATGTGATATTCATCCATCCAAGAAATATTTGCTTAGTGATTACTGTACATGCCAGGCTCTGTGCTGAGCAGTGGGGATATGCAGAAACAGATCTAGGTGGCCTCCACGGGCCTACACATTAGCAGAGGAGACAGACAAATCTAATGGCCACACAATGAATAGTTGAAAACTGATACACGCTGAAAAGAAAAGGTAATCGGGAGAATTGGCAGTACCTGATTTGTACTGCCAGATCAGGGAGGAAGAGAGCTCAGGGAACGTTTTTCTGAATAAGTAATGTTTAGGCTGAGATATGAACAATGTATAAGTAATAATTAGTTGAAACCAAGCATGGAGAACATTCTAGGCAGAGGGAAGATCATGAGCAAAGCCTGAGGCAATTGGGACAATTATCTGTTCCAGAAATGGCATTTCAATAAGTGTCTATTGCGAATTACTTAACCAACCCCACTCCTACTTTCGTAATGATACCTATTTTATGAGGCTGTGAAGATGAAATAATATCTACTTTGTGGTGTTGTGTGGATTAAACAAGCAAATGTATCTAAAGGTATACAATAATTAATATATAATGTGTAATAGATATACCATAACTGTTTTCCCCTCCAATATCTAGGCTTTGCCACTGAGATATTTAATGCAAATTAATTATTTAAGTATTAATTATAAATGTAAATTAATGATTTTATGCACACACATACAACACACACACCGGTGTTACCTCTGGAGGTCTGGTTTCGTTTGTGAAAAGTGTAGTTTTAGCCCAATGAAATCTGTGCCTCCCAGTTTTGAATCTTATTTCAAAACTTTTTGTGTTACCAATTTCCATTGCCAAAGTCCTCAAAGTTGTCTGGTACGGGGAAAAGAAAGTTGGCGCGACCACTGCAGCATTCTTCAGCCTTACACACTTCAGGCAATAATCCCTTCTATTTAGAACACTAATGAGGCACTAATTTCAATTCACTACTATTTAATGTATGCCAACTATGTGTTAGGCATTATACTAGTTGTTGGGTAATAAAATACTGAAAAAAGAGTCCTTATTCAGAAGAGGAGAGATCCACATAATGACTAGTGCTTTTTAGTATTTTACTTTCTTAGAGGGCAGTAAACTAACCTTGGAGGCTAATAGTTGGAAACAGTGCAGCCTGAAGAAACTTCTAATCCTGCCAAAACCTGTTCTAGTGCAATTTTCCTCCAATGCTACTTTCTGCTTAACTCCAGTGACTTTAGGGACCACACAGTAAAATCTTCCTCATTTTATCCCTACTGTGCTTGTCTGAATATTTAATCTCCTTGAGGGCCATAGTATTTCCCTTTATTCATTTCTACTCTCAGGTCTTATATGAATGTCTCTTCTTGGAGGACTTAGGACACATACAGAAAGAACACAATGTGAAAACAAAAGGAAAAGACTGCCATCAACAAGCCAACGAGAGATCTGGAACAGACCCTGTCCTCATGGCCCTCAGAAGGGACCAATTCTGCTGACACCTTGATCTCAGACTTCTAGCTTCCAGAGCTGTGAGAAAATAAATTTCTATTTGTAAGCCACCCAGTCTGTGGTACTTAATGATGGCAGTCCAAGCAAACAATCCTGGGCCCTTATATTTTGGGTATGGGAGAAACAGTACCATGTATTATTTACTTGTTTAGAACAAATTGTAGAAGAGCAACCCAAACTCCCGGCTAACGTTATGACTTTCCAGTTGGTAATTTCACTATTCAAGTTAACTGCTTTTGAGTGATGGAGAACATGATAAGATCAGTGACTCTTGTTAATGGTACCCATTGCTTTAGTTCTTTTGCTATAAAACTGAATTCATAGTCAGAAGCAATATTTTGGGATCAAATTTAATAGAGAGTTCAAGGGTGGTGATGTTGGCATAAGCATGGCTAGCTGGGAGGACGAATCCACATCCAGGATAAACATTTCAGAGAAGACAAATTATTTCCTCTACTCCACCAGGTGGCTGGCTGATCTCTCAGAGGTGTGGTGCTCGCATTTGGTTTCTGTGGTTGGAAGTTTGCACAATCATCAATGGTATTAGCCAGATGAAACTTGGTACCGTTATACCAGTGCACAATTTCCATTCCTCCCTCTAGTTTTACTTGATAGATGAGCCTATTGAGAAGACTCTGGATAAAGATGCCAACTGACATCCATAGAATAGATCATCGTGTCCACATGATTATTGTTAAGTACTCTAAGGAGGGGACTTTGAATGAGTATGGTATACAATTTTACTGATGCTTGGTTCATCCTGAAATATCACACACAAACTTCTTTTCTTATACCTTGTTGTAAATCCAAGTCTGTGACCATCCAGAGAAACCATTAGCTACTACCTTCAGTGAATTATTATATTTGGATCTCCAGTTATTTTTTCTCTAGACATTTCCCTACTGCTGTATTTTAGGGCTACTCCTGATTAAAATAATGTCCACTGTAAGCCATGGTCCTCTGATGGTGCCTTTGGCCAAGAATGAAAAAACTCAAGCATGTCATTGTTTAAAATTAGAGCTCTGCAGCACAGTTAGAAATATCTAGCCCACCTCCGACATACCCATGTCCTACACGCTCCATGTTCTTCTACATAACTTTTCATGGCAGTAACTTTATCCAACCAAAGTCCTCCAGTAGCTCTTTTATTCAAGGTGACCATAGCCACACTTTGACACTGAATTCCATAGAAAGCCAACTGGTGCCCAACCTCTAATACTAACCAGCATGACGGACTTCACACCTAATCAGAACAGATAACTATTACCACTAAATGTTTGTCTCTCCCCCTCCTCAATTCATAGGTGGAAGACCTAACCTCAATGTGGATGGTATTTGGAGGTGGGGTCTTTGGGTCATAATTAAGTTTAGATGAGGTCATGAGAGTGGAGCCCCCATGATGGGATTAGTTGTCCTTATAAGAAGAGAGACAAGTTCAAGGAAACGAATAGGCTGGCATGTAGATCTTGGACCTTCCAGCTTCTATAACTGTGAGAAAATAAATTTCTGTTGTTTAAAACACACAGTCTTTGGTATTTTGTTATGGCAGCCTAAGCAGACTAATGCAATAATGAACATTAAATTCCCATTTCTTAAAGAGTCCAGTTTTGGCAAGCATTTCAAGTACAAATTTTTATGTGGGCCAGTATTATTAGTGGCAGACAACAGAATCTACTCTAGGTAGTTTAAATAGAAAGTGATTAATTTTAGAGCATTAAGTAGCATACCATATTTCTAGGAGGACCAGGGAGCTAAGTTTGGATATCATACAGTCAGAAACAACATAGTGTAGAGAAACTCTAAACCACCTTCAAATTGTTTTAATGGAGACTTTTCTGTTGCTGTTGCTGTTGCATGCTACTTGACATCTATGATATTAGTGGCATCAGAGTAGAACCTCTACCACAGTTGCCTATGAGATCCAAATGCCTTTTCTCCTTGTGGGAAGATCTGATCTCCCTACGTGGCTGCCACCTCCCATTGTTTGGTTATTTATTACAAATCTCTAAAAGGTATTTCTACAAGAGAATATGGGTAATGTAGTTATTAACTTTCAGTATATGAAGGCAAATACTACAAAGAATCTAAAGTGGGAGTTGAGTGGACCAATCTGTAGTATCTAATGTAATTTCCATGGAGTCTGATGAAAAATAATTGTGAAGACATAAATATGGAAGATTGTCAATCTGGTCTTTCGTTATCTAGTTTTAACATTCAAAAAGACCCTCTATTTTGGAAATGTAATCTACAGTTATTAACTGAGTCTCTGTTGGGAAACAATCCATTATTCTAACTCCATTCTATGAGAGACACAAACAAGTATGATCCTTCTATTTTAATGAGCTGTCCATTAGAACTATGTTACTGCAACTGGATGGCTCATTTCCTGACTATAAGGATAAGCCATCCTTTCTCAGGATGCTGTTGGGAAAACTGGTCATGGGGGAGGAGAACTAGGTTGAAATTCTAGCTCTTTTTTTCCTTTTTCAGGCATTACTTACAATTTGGAATGCAGCCTGTGTACATTTCTCAGTTCTCTAGGATATAGCTGAATAGTTCAGGGCTTTGTTGTTACTTTCACAGCAAGGAGAAAGTCATCGCACAGGTTGACAGGCCCACTGCCTCTCTCTGTGATCCTTCTGGATTTTATTCTTCCAATGGCATGCCAACTGCTTTTTAACCGTTGTAACAATGAAGTGTGTTTAGCAGCGAATGCTGTTTTCTGGTAATCTTTCATCTTCTGTGTAAAAGAAATTTGTCTTCTCAAATAATAAACTACAAGGACTCTTATTTTCTCACATGCCACTTTCTCACATTCTTCTTAGGTCTGAGTGTTGAAAACAGGACTACAATATTTCTGCAAAAATACTATTAAAATGCATCTCGGAGAGCTTTGGTGTCTCTAATAGGAGGGATGTCGGCTTTAGCTAAGGAAAAGAGCTAAGGGGAAACTGGATGTTTTGATGCCAGGAAGATTTTTTTGTTTTGTTAGTAGAAAAACAAAATTAAAAAAGAAACAAGCCGAAACCCACTCAGGAAACTTATTCAGGTACTGAGGAGAAACTATGGACCATATTTTAATGAGAAATGTATTCTGTTTGAGAGAGAAATGTTTGGGCAGAAAAAAAACTGCTAAAGGGATAAGGATGGTTGGGCTTATTTTGTTAAGAAATAGTAAATGTGTGCTTTTTGGAAGGAAAAGTGGTCTTTAGGAGGACAGGTTTTTAAAGCAGGTCAGACTTCAATCCAAATTCTAATTATTCTACTTACTATCTATGTAACTTTGGGCAAGATATTATCTCTGCAAAACATATACTTCCATATTAGTATAATGGGTATAAATACTAATAGCTGTCTATAGGAATATTGTGAGGGTTAAATGTAATAAAGTATAAAAATATTTTAGTGCCTGGATATAGCCAGTAGCTATTGTTATTACTGGTGATTGTATAAGCATCTTGAACAATGTAGGATTGCATGAGAACATTTAATTGGAGAGCTTCAGGACAAAAAAGAATACACACAAACACACACACACACACTCACACACAGATGCCAAAAAAAGTATACACATTTTAAGAAAGGAAAAAATCGTATTAAAATTACACTGATGGTAACCAGTTTGAGCACCTCTCGTAATTGCAGAAGTCAAACCTAACTTGTATTCATCTTTTGTTATCAGTATATATTGAATATTACAATTTTAATACAGTTTTCCTTTCTTAAAATGTGTATACATTTTTTGGCACCTTCTGTGTGTGTGTGTATATACACACACACATATACATATAACATAAAAAATATATAAACTTTTCAAGTATCTACAACTGATCTTTAGTTTCATTTGTTTATAAATAAAAATAATTCACATATATTTAAACTTTATATGGTAGATAATACTGGTTGTCTCTGCATAGTATCTTTTCTCTCATTTTCCTAAGGAAGATTTTATGTATCTTGATTTAAACAAAACGAAACAAAACAGAACAAAACAAAACACTAATGTTCTTTAGACTGGAAGTGGTTATGTGACAGTTCTGACCAAGGGAAAGAAAGAAGACTATGGATAATTTCTGGAAAAATTTTCCATTTCCATAGTGCTACCTCCTCTTTCTTCTTGTCTCTCCCTTGTACCTTTTGATTGGAAAGTTGAGATGAAGACAGAGGTAGAGTTCCCATCTTGAGGAAACCTTAAGAATGAGGACCACTCATGAGGCTGGCAGAGCAGAGAGAAAGAAGTAACTTGGGATAACCAGTGCCACTGTGGAGTTGCTGCCTTTGACGTGAAGTTTTTTGAGAAAGGGTACATTTTTATTTGGTAATCCCTGAAGTAGAGTTTTTGTTATATGAAGCTAAAATTAGTCCTTAGCTGGTGGTCCTTCTATTTGCTGGAAGCATTTTCTTTGTTTTTCATGATTTATCTTATTTATACCCTCACAACAATCCTATCTTATAAAATACACATTTTACTCCCATTTAAAAGATTAGGAAAGCTCAGAATCATTAAGTGATTTGTCTATGGTCAACTAACCAATACATGGAAGAGCCAAGATTGCAACCAAGACAGTCAGACTTCAGATTTGTACCTTCATTTCATATAAATTTCAGTGAGGGATAGAAACCAAGGGGGGCAATGATAATGGGGAATAGAATATGGGTTTCTGGACCATACAGTAACACTAGGAAAGATCTACAGTGCCTGAGCTTTTTGGTAGGGTACTTCTTTGAGAAGAAACAATATACTCAATCTTCATGGGACATAAAACTTTTCCTAATAGTAAATTCTAAAAGAAATTGCTAACATATGGGACATAAATATGCATGAGACAGATTCCTGTACCTGATCTTCAGAGGTTCTGATTCAATAGGTCTATAGTAGGGGCCGAGAATTTGCATTTATTCCATACTTTTGATTCTGCTCGTCTATGGACTGCATTTTCAGTAGTGTACATCTAGGACATAGGTTACAAACTTATATGCCCAGGGATGCCAGCCAAGTACTGTACAGGATTGAAGAGGGCCCTGTGTCAAACAGAGGGAGGAACTGCAGCTGTGGTAAATTACAAAGTTAATGCTTCATTTTAAAGGGGCAGATGCTTCTCAACATAAGCCAGTTGTTGCCTTGTGAAAATGCAGGCAAATATTGCTAGATTTTCAAATGTTTCAAGAGAAACCCAAGGTTATCAAGAGAAAATTATGTGAAATTCTTATTTCTAAAAATACTGTTCAGGCCAAATACATCCATATCTTAATCAAGAGGTTGTGTATGTGTTTGGGGGTGTGTATAAATGTATTTCATTGCTTTTGATATAATTTCCTTATATTTCTGTGTTTCATAAAATATAGTCCTAGGGCATGACTGGTGGTTTTTACGAGGTTAATGCAGATTCAGTTCTTGTGCCGGTACCTGGCCTGTGACCACTTCGCAACACACCCTAAGAACATCGCAGCCAGCCACTGCTAGCCTGGGGCTCTTTCTTGCTGTCTTTTGATATTGCTTTAATGTTTAATTCAACTGTGGTCAGAGATTGTTTTCTGTGTGACTTCCATCATTTAAAATTTTGTTGAAACTGATCTTATGGTTCAGTATATAGTCAACTTTTAGTGTATGTTCCATGTGTACTTGAAAAGAATAAGTATTCCACAGTTTGTTGAGTGTTTTATAAGTGTTAATTATGACAAGTTGATTAATAGTGTTGTTAAAATCTTCTATAATCTCATCGACTTTCTATCTTCTTGTTCTGTCAGTTACTGAGAAATTAGTGTTGAAATCTCCAGCTATAACATAACATTTGGATTTGTCTATTGCTCCCATTAATTTTATCAACTTCTCTTGGTTGAATACAAATTAAAACTTTTAATATATTCCTCATTGATTAACCCATTATTATGAAGAAATGTCCAGCTTTATCTCTAATAACTTTTCTGCCTTAAAATTAATTTTGTGTAATATTGGTATAGCCATAAACTTTTATTGGTCAGTGTTTGTACGTATATATTTGTCCATTGTATTATGTTTTTTAAAAGCTGTGTTCTTTTTCTCCCCCCACTTTATTAAGGTACAATTGAGATCTAACATAGTATAATTTAAGGTGTACAACATGGTGATTTGATGATATACATATATATTGAAAAATGTCATCATTTTATTTTTATTTATTCTATATCCTTATATTTGAAGTGTGTTTACTGTAAATAGCATGTAGTTAGATTTTGGATTGTATCCAGTCTATTAACTTTGACATTTAATTGGAGCATATAGTCCATTTATAATTAATATATATACGAGTATATCGTGGTTTAGGTCTACAATCTTACAATCTTATTATTACTTTTTTATTTGTCCCACCTATTTTACATTTTTTCTCTACTTTCTTGCATTCTCTTTGGTTAATTAAATATTTCTTATTATTCCATTTCTCCTCTATTTGCTTGTTAATAGTACATTGCTCTGCACTTCTTTTAATAGTTATCTAGAAATGACAATATGTATCATTACGTATTAAAGCCTAATATAAATCATTAGTTTTAATACGAGTATATCTGGGACATCCCTTAACTTCCACCCAGTGGTGTGCTGGAGCTGACTCATACCAGCTCCTGAAGATTGATTGATACATTTTCAGGAATTTTGCAAGCCAATTGTTTAAACATTGGTAGTTTGAAATAGGCTATGGTGGGTCTATTTATACCACAGAAATTGAAAATAGTTAAAGTGGGATATTTTGGGGATTTTTTTGAGGACTTGTTAAACATTTATTAGCACATTACTATCTTCATTCCCATTTATGTCACTGTTTCCATATGTTTTAATACTGCATATGTTTTAGATCGGACAATACATTATCAATATTATCTTGCAGGTAGTATTTATGTATGAATGGAGTGAGTGAAACCACAGCTCCCTCACAGAACTTCCTATGGTTTACACAAATCAGCATGTTTTCCATAGCACAAAGGATTGAAGTACCGATAAATAATTATCTATACAAAATGAATTGATGTGAGTTGTGGGCACAGGGTTTGCCTGATTTTGACTTCCTTTCATGTCAGACACTTGAGGAGTGTCAGCTGTTTTCTCAGACATTCAGTCCACTGTTGGTTGAATGAAAGAGAAAATTAATAAACAAACAATCTATAACTTACTAGATAATGTTATTTTTGATACTACTATTATTTCTACTAATAAAATAAAATTAAGGGAATCCCTTTTTACTATATACCTGTAACACAGTTTGCATTCAGTTCATATTTGTGGAATTGGTGAATGAATAATAAGCCGCAAATGAGCTCGTACCCTCACCAACATAATCTTCCTAAAACTGGGAATATTCCTTTGTTTTACTTCAAAAAGTCTATTCATCATTCAGTCTTCAGGCTTCTCTAGAAGTCTTTCCTAACTTTCCAAGCTCATGTTAGGTGCTCATTTGTGCTCTGATACCATTCCAGTCTTCCTCTAGCACTACACATACTCACTATTGTAATTGCTTATTTAATTATCCATCATTTTCACCATTCTGTGTGCTCTCTGAAGGCAGGGATCATGGCTTACTTGTCACATGGTTGATGCTAAATACATTTAATATATGAATTTGAATATAAAAATTGTAGATTTCCAAGGTCAGGTGCTAAATCTCATTTCCTTGTTTTTACTCTGCAAGGTAGGCATAGTACTCCATTGCTACATGGTTTTCAATTAATTCTTTCTTTTTTTTTTTTTTTTTTTTGGTTTTAGGAGTACAAAACAATGCAGTAGTTAGACATTTCACCCTTCATAAAGTGATAACCCCCTTCGCCAATCTATTGCTGCTCTGACATCATATATATCTATTACAATTCCATTGACTCTATTCCCTATGCTACATTCCATATCCCATGACTATATATGTATATAATTATTCAATTAATACCTCTTGTTTGAAATTGCCTCTCATTCAGACCATGTGCTCAGAAAAAAGAAAATGCTTTTAATATTCACTTGGACGAAACATAGAACACTAAGATTGGCCTAAACAGCCATGCAGTGATATTTGAATTATTTTCCATTTTAGTCTTTCAGCTTTTGTTCCACTCCAAGATAGGTGACTAAGCTCTTTTGGCATTCCCAAGAAGGGAAAACATAATCACAGAGCACATTAATTAGAGGATTTCAAAACATTGAAGATGTATTGGATGATGATATTTAGCAAAACTTAAGCAGAAGTGAATCAAATGTGATATCTTATTAGGTCTTTAATCAGAATTGACTCCCAGTCTCATGGTTGAATAACTTTGTTCCATTTGTCCAGTAGGCAGAATGCTTTGGCAGCTCTTTGTTGGGCCCTATATAGTACGTAGGTCCCTGTCATACTTAACAAATCAGAATCTAAGTTTCTTAACTCAATCATCATTCTTCCACATGGCTTGGGCTCCACTGAATAATTGCTTTAACTGAAATAACATCCCCTTTGCCTTGCTATTGTCAAAGCATATTGTGAAAATTAAAAAAAAAAAAAAGAATAAAGACCAGAATTATGTGTTTGGCACTGTACAAAGTTTACAGAACTCCCTGGATATGGCCTTAGGCTCAGAACCAATTGGCAATTCCAACTGGTTGGAAGGGTCAATTACATTTGTAAAGGTTTTAGTCCTTAGAAAATCATACGCAAGAAATAATGAGAGGAAAAAAAAAAACCTCTCTCACTTGGCTGGGATGAGGCTAGTCATGTCATCTGTCTTAAATTTAAATTTGTTGGGAATGGAGAAGACATAAGCTCTATTTTTAATGATTACAGGTCATGATTTCCATAGCCTGACAGCTTTTGGCAACATATTATTGTGTTAAATGGCACATAGACAGTTTTAAAGCCCAAAACATGAGATTGTTCTCTTTTTCTTCCCTTTTATTTGCTAATCACAGTTTACTTTTTAAAGAACTTCTCATTGGCTGTGCTATTAGAGATTCCTAATCAGAATTTCCTTAGGGATGTTCTTTAGACTGGTCACTGAATATATTCTTTCTACTTAACAGAGCACTTCTAATGAGTGATTAAAACCAGTAGATGGCCTAATGGCTAGCTTGGAGAACTGAATCAGTTTCTCATGGCAAAAAGTATCCAGGGCATTAAATTAACATGGAACCTGTACCTACCATGAGGGAGAAAAATTTCCTACCAGATCAGGTTGGAAGAATGACTGCTGTAAGTCACATGATACATAATTTATCTAGCCTTTACTTCTCTCATCTCTACTGAACAAGAGATATCACTCCCCCACCTCACACATACAATTGTGTGTGTTTAATTTTGCATGTATGGTATGGGAATATAATGGGGACCATATATCTTTTTGATTTTCCAACAGTCTGTTTACTTCCTTTGCGATGCCTGTTAAGTACAGAGAAAAACTGAGTGGGGATTCTGGGTTACATAAAGGAAGCAGGGCAAATCCCTCTGCTTTAGGCATTCTCTTTAACCTATACACTACATGGACTCCCCACCTTCTCATCTCTTAGCCATAAACCTCAAGAGAGAATGGCCAAATCTGCATCCCCTACCTATATCACTTATTCTTTCTTTAACTAATACAGTAGTCCCCCCTTATCTATGGTTTCTGTTTCTGCAGTTTCAGTTTCTTGCAGTCAATTGTGATTAGAAAATATTAAATGAAAAATTTCATAAATAAATAATTCACAAGTTTTAAGTTGCATGCCATTCTTAGTAGCGTGATGAAATCTCCAGGGCTCTGAGATTTGTCCCGTGTTTTCACACCCTATATGCTTCCCACCCACTAGTCACTTAGTAGCCACCATCTTGGTTATCAGATCAACTGTCATGGTACCACAGTGCTTTTGTTCAAATAACCCTTATTTTATTTAATAATAGTCCCAAAGTGCAAGAGTAGTGATGCTGGCAATTCAGATATGCCAAAGCAGCCAAAGTGAAAAGATGAAAGTTTTGTATCCTGGAAGAAGCAGTCTTGGGATGGATTCCTACTGTTGGAAGGGATGTTCTTTCTATGCTATGGCACAACCTCTCTGAGGCCATCTGACAGGAATCTTGATACTGAAGCCATAGGATTACTAGGAACTATGGATTATTTAGAATGAAAATATATTGGTGTAACGCCCTAAACTTAAAAATAAAACCTGTTACATACATTAATATGATGCATTATAAAATATGGAACCATAATATACTTTTTTGTAATCTACTTAAAAATAGTATATTATGGATAACTTTTTGTGTCCTCAAATGTAAATCTGCATTGTCATTCTTATTGACTCCATGCTATTCCACTCTAGTTTACTTTACCTTCTTTTACTTGACATAAAAAGTAAAAGATTTTATTAATAGAGCTCTTTTGTAATAGAGCTCATAGTAGCTGCTATGATTTATTTCAAGCCCAAAAGTTGCTACCTCTATACTTTGGCATATTATTTTCTAAGCCTTTGAAGAGAAATTCTAAGTCTCTTAAGGGTTTCCAGAAATTCTAAGTAAATTTAATGCTTATATCAGCTATTAATAGTCAAAAAATTGCTAGTGAGTTTTAAGGTCTTAGAGAAGATTAGAAAGCATTTCAGAAAAGTTTCCTAACTTTTAGTACCAACTGATAGAGTTTAGATCCCTATATCTGGCTGAAGCTGGGCCTTGGTCCTCTGGACATATGTAACATGCCACCATCATTATTAATGTGAGGTCAGAAACAACTGCTTGCCTCAAAATATTTTGCCAATATTTGAATACTCTGAAATCCTACCTATAGTAACCTCATTATTTTACCTTATATTTTTGATCCGATGTGTATGAAATGCCATTGCTGTTTGCATCATTATACTATGATATCACTGAGTTTCAGAAGCCTTGTGGATATTTTTCTCAGATCCCTTCTTGAAAAAAAATATTATGAGAGGGAAAGAGCATAAGTATATCGGGTACCTAATACAGGAAGGTGGCCTGACAAGTGCGATGGGATGGGGCAGGGTTGGAGAGGATTGGGGGGTCAGGAAGTAGGATTCCTGAACTTGGGGTTTGGTATCACTACAGGGACGTTTAGCCAATTATAGTTTTGTCCACCACAATTTCTGATGTCATAGATAATAGTGTAAATTTCAGATCTTATGGGGGAAGAGGCAACTCTCAGGTCCCAAGTTTTTCTCTGATAAGGTGCTTGAAGAGAAAAACTAATTTCACAAACTTGCAATGAGGAGAGATTCTCTTTAACATTTAAAAGGTGGCAATCAGTCCCTTTTACGTAATATATTGCAGTAGGAAAAGCAACCACAGGCAAAATAGCCTGCAGTTGCCACGCAGATACTAATTTACTGACAGTTGAGCTCCCCCTAGGGGATGGTAGTGGAGAAGATGGTCCACGTTCCTGAATTTTGGCCTTTCCCCTTGGTGGGTCTATTGGGGCAGTGTCCAACGCCAATTGGGAATAAAAACAGCCTCGAGGCTCCCAATCAGTCATAATGGAATGGTGGTAGTTTCAGGTCTGTTTATGTCCAGCAGTTGTGAGAATTAAGGTAAATTGCAGTACTTTGTAATCCATGAAGCGCCACATTGATGTTAGCAGTCATTACTGCTATGACCACTCCCTGTGAGGCTATTTGAGACCTTATTTGGAAGAAACTGTAATTTCATTCTCATAACAACCCTGAGAAGAGGGGAAGAAACTATTTTAATTTTACAGAATGAAAATCACTTTTATTGTTTGATTGTGGAAATAATACTTATACTGTGGGTGCCAAAAAAAGTATACACATGACTTGTATTCATCTTTTGTTATTGATATATATTAAGTATTACAATTTTAATACAGTTTTTTCATTTCTTAAAATTGTGTATGCATTTTTTGGCATCCACTGTGTATAATATCTAAACAAAACAAAACAAAACAAAACTATATAACGAGCAAAAGGGGATACATCTTTAAAATTTTGATATCTATCACTACAGAGCTCTTTATAAAGATTCCATCAATCAATATACTGACCAGACATGTATGAGAACAACCTATTGCCTACACACTTACAAATGGTGGGTTTTGCCCATCGTTTTAATCATAGACAATATGGTGTTTTATTTGCATTTCTTTGATTATTCGAGAGGCTGAACATCTCTTCATATATTTATTGGCCCAATTTTTTGGAATTGCCTATTCACATCCTTTACCATTTTTCTTTCTGCTTTGTGCTGATTTATAAGAACTTGATGCCCTATGCATATTTACCCTTTTCCTGGTACATATATTGCAACTAATTTTCTACAGGTGTTTCTTCACCTTCGATTGAAATCTTTTTGTTATTAAAAAAGCTTATATTTTATGTAAGTATACTAACCTTTTCATTTATGGTTTCTGGCTTTGCATCATGTATGGAAAGGCTTTCCTCATTTAAAGTTATAGAATTTTTCACCCATATGTTCTTTGGCAATAACATTTATTGGATGTCTTCATATGCTAGGATCTGTTTGTTTCATAATATGTATAATTTCATTAAAATTTCACCAAAATTTCATGAGGTAGGTATTATCATCATATCCATTTTGCAAATGAGAAAAATTACAGGTCAGAAAACATGATTTACTCAAGGTCACCCAGTTGAGAAGTGGTAGATTCATAACTGGAGGCCAGATCTCTGACTCCATATAATATAAACTTTTCAAGTATTTCATATTCAAGAGATGATCTTACCTGCAGATATTTTATTTAAATAAACTCATAAGTTACAAAGAAGCTATTACAAATACTTTCCCTAGAAAAAAATATCCAATCCTGAAAAGAATTACTTTAATACATTTATGTTGACCAGAGGATATAGAAGTAGGGATAATGACTGAGAATGCTGAGAACTAATTTATGGAGTACATTTTATTAATTTCCATAATGTAGATGGATAGAATATTCTGGTGATTCACATATTCTAGTTAAAATAAAGTGCAGGGCAGTATCATCATGAGCCAGTGGATGAATATTCTGAGGTCCTTTCTGGGCAGAAATCGTATTTATCTCCAATAATCAGGAAGGAATGAATGAATAAGAGACCTTCCGCAACAGCCACTTGGTAGGCGCAGCACTTTATTTCTACCCTTTCTACATATTCCATGTTAACACATTGTTTTTATAGTCAAACCTTGCTTTCATGTCCATACCTAATTGTTTTCTTTGAATTCTTTGTCATGTTACACATTTGTGAGCCACTTCTAGCAAAATCAAATTTGTGAACTACAAGATGTTCTGTAAATGAGTTATCCAGGCTGTTGCTAAAATGAGAACTGTTTGGCAAATTAAAAAAAAAAGTATGATGAAGATATTGATGTTGATATGAGTCTTTCATGTTGATACTTTGAGTTTTGGCTGCTTTCAGAGGATTTGTAGAAGAAATGAGGTGTTTTGAAATTACATGGAAAAAGGGTTACTAACATTTCTTTGCAAGTTTTATATCACAGAAAAAAACAGTGCTTTCTCTTGATTCATAATTCAGTAGTTGAGGATGATTTCTAACATTTTAAAACCAGGAAAAAATACCTGGAATAATAAGGCAATGGGAGACAATTTTAACCAGTGTAATATTAGAAAGTGTTGCAGAATAATTTTAATTTAGTTAAGAAATGTAGTGTATGTAAGAAACAATATCTAAGGAGTTGTTTCTTTTGTTGAGGGGCTAGGGTGGTAGTTAAAAAAATAGATAATTCATAAGATATGAAGAGAAAAGTTTGCAGGCTAATTATCCATCTAGTGCGGGAATATAATGAAGACAATAAGAAGTAAGTCTAACCTTTGCTGCTTTCAAGGAATGTTTCTTGGCCACAAAAAAGTCTAGATAAATTCCTTTAAATAAGCCAAATTTCTTTTATCTGCTTGTTCTTAGAAACATATAAGAGAGAGAGAAAGACTGACTATTTGGTAATAAATTAAATTTTTTTAAAATTAAAGATTATTGCGGAGACAATTGTTAGTAAAGTTACATAGATTTCAGGTGTACAATTCTGTATTACATCATCTGTATATCACATTGTGTGTTCACCACCCAGAGTCACTTTTCCTTCCATCGCCACATATTGGATTGCCTTTACCCTCATCTACACACTCCTCTCCCTGCTTACCCTCTGGTAAAATAAATTTTTGAGGAAGGTGATTCATACTTAATGGAGACAGAGATAGGCAGAGCTGGAAGATTATGATTTGAATAGCTGCATGGTTAATGGTTCCATTTATTAACAAGGGCCATAAGAAGGAAGGCTGGGGGGACGTGGACTTATGTAGGCCTGGAGTTCATGACAGTGATCTAGTCTGGAGAAACAAATTCGAAGTCATTCATTTATTTATTTAGTCAACAAATACCTATGGAGTGCCTACTATGTCCCAGGCACATTTTCAAAAGCAAGCAGTATTGTCCATTCACCATAGCTTTAGCCCATAAGTAATTGGCCTAATTGGGGGGAGTACTAGGGAGGGCGCTCTGTCTCTTCTCACATTCTTTTATTCACTCCTTGCTAAGGAGACAGAAAAGGTTCATCAGTAGCTCAAAACTTGAAATTAATGGGCTGCATGTTAACGTGGGCAGAGCCACTGTATTAATGGTGAGTGCTGTTAATGACCTGCCCTCTTCCTTCATCCACTTTCTGGATCTATGCTGCTGGAAGTTTAGACTGTCCAGGACTTTCCCCTTGTGTGAAATAGTTATTCCCTTTCTCTACTTTGTCTTCCCCCATGCATCAGACTGGCTTGGTAGGTAAGCACTGCAAATCCAGGTCAGCTCAGAGCTTTGAAGTTAAGCTTGCTCTTTCTGTGGCTGTCTTTCTGTTTCTATGTGTTGGGGTTGGAGAGGCTGGCCTCTGATTCTTGTATATGTGGATAGTTGTGTAAGTGGATTTCGGGTTGCCCTGAAGTGCTGGCCTTTATTGTTCACTTACTCCAGGCATAGCTAAATCTCAAGGCTCAAGACTGCGAAGGAGCAGGTCCCATTTTGACCTTGAGCCTGAGCTCTGTTTCTCATTCCAGCATTCACTAGAGCTCTGTGCTGCTAATGCCATTAATGAATAGCATGTTTTGATTGGCTGGTGATCTTTGTCTGCATTCTCCATTGGCTAGACCTGAAGGGAAGGAGAGAGTGGCAATTCAATTCAATTCAAGTCTAAGGGAATTTAAATAAACTATAGGGTAACTGAAGCCTTGGAAGTAAGTACATAAGCCAGGGACAGCATGCGAAATGTGATAAGAGGGGAAAAGATGGCAGAATTCTAGGAAAAAAGCACACCATTCAAAGGGCTGGTATTATATCATATAACTTTACTATGAAAGAGAAACAAGGAGAAAAAGTCAGAAGGAAAAATGTTGATGGTGACAGCGTGAACATTGACACCCCGGGAGGTTTTGGTATTCTTGCTTTCACTTTTTGTGCCTTTTTTTTTAAACTTAACAATGAACAGTATTTCTTTTTATAATAATTTTTAAAAACTTAGAAATAATCAGATGGAGAAAGAGTTTAGTAGCATGATTTAGGCAGAGGAAAAAAATCTCTTGAAATTATAAAGGTTACGATGTTCGCTGATTCTCAAATACTGTTGTCTCTCTATGGTCTAAAGGCAAGAGGTGTATCATCCTTCCACCTTGGGCTGCAATGAACAAACCCACTCTTCAACTGCATGTACATTCTAAGTGTAATATTTTTGCAGTTAGCACACGTATGAACCAAACATGGATTTTGAGAAAATTCTTGTTGTGAGGAACCATCTGGGGACCAGGTAAGTACTGAGGCCAGGAAGCACGTGCCAAGGCTGGAGAAAGTGTGTGCAAAGGGAGAGAAGAAATCTGATCTAAGAGTTCAAGGAATTTATCTGCCCATGTGCCACTCACTGAGTGCCTGCTCTGTATCAGGCTCTGTGTGAGGTGTTAAGAAGGTGGTGGTCAACAGTATTAATGTGGTCTCTGTCCTCACTGACCTTTCATGTTAGCAAGGATATAGGCAGGTAAGAAGAGAGTTTCCGAAGAGTGAAGATGCTACGATGGGCCGTTGGGAGCATCTGAAAGCGTGTGAGACAGACCTTAGTGAGAGGTGAAGGAGCTGTTGGTAGTGGTGGTGATGGTGATGGTGGAGATGAGCATATAACTCTGCTGCACACCGAGGCTTTCCCTACCTCTATACCTGAAGGTTCATTTCTAGACAGGAAAGTAACATGTCCCCCAATAACTGCATAGAAAATTGTGATGCTTCAGTTGGATGCACTGATGTTTCTATGGTCAATAAATGACTGTTTTATTAATCAGCAAAATAGCTAACTATTCTGAGTGCTTAACCCAGTATCTGAATATACTCTCTAGTTCTGCCTGAAAAGCCTTTTTTGCCTTAGAAGCTGTCTGGTTTCCATACCTAAACCCAGATGAAAAGCTAATTTGTGAACAGAGGGTGGCGGATGTCAAGACAGACAGGCCTTTCTGCAGCAGCTGTAGCAGATTACAGCCTGTTAAGTTTCTAAAGACAGATGTCACTGTGCCACGCTGCTTCAGGGAAGCCATATGTTCTTTTCTTGAATGCTTTGGGTCTGAGTTTCCACAGGGTTACAGCTCTGTGGTGGTGTCTCGATGTGTAGGGAGCCAGGGACCTCAGAGCTATTCCACCTACGCTTGAAAACCGGGAAGATTGCATTAGCAGGGGATTGAAACAAAGACCAAGATTAAAATGTGTAGTCCTATGGTTTTATTCTCATTGCCATATGGTTCTGAGCTTACGATCTGCCCCCAAATTTCAATCTGATTTTTGGTAAGCTCTTCGTTAGTTAAATGTGGGAATTGGTACCTCCAAAATGACCAGGTTAGCATATGAGGGGCTCTCCTCTGACTTTTGGGTTTAGAGCTACAAGGAGGCTTACTAGAGAATGACATAAGACTCTAGCTGGGGCCAGGTGGTGTAGGCCTGGGATGTTCTAAAAAGGCTACGGAGCTGTGAAGTCGTGAAGATTTCAGGAGAGAATGCTCATTAAAGTACTTAGAATATATAATAATTATATAATAAGCACTTAATAAATATTCTTCTCTTTTCCTTTCTTAAAATCATTTCCCTCCTCACTCTGGCCCTCAGATCCTATCCACTCTTCTGCCAACTTGTCTGGAGACACAGAATAGGTTTTGTGGAAGCAGAACTGTGGTAGCGGGACCACTATTTCTGTTTTGACTTTCAGGGCAAGGACATAGTTTTCTCAAATTGTGATGGTTTGGGGGTACCCTTGACCTTGAACAGAAGTATCTCCCAGGTTGATTCAGTAGCACATCACATCTGGTCACTCAGTCAGGGCCTGAGGAGCGATGATCAGAATGTCGGATACAAAAGATCAAGGACCTCACTTACAATAGTGCTCTCACCCCTCCCTCCCTCCCTCCCTCCCTCCCTCCCTCCCTCCCTCCCTCCCTCCCTCCCTCCCTCCCTCCCTCCTGCCTTCCTTCCCTCCCTTCTCTTCTCCCTCCCTCCTTTCTTCCATCCTTTCTCACCCGAAAGAGAAAATAAAGCAAAAACAATTTGGAAGAAGTAGAAATAAAGCAAAAATAATTTTGAATTAGGAAACTTAGTTTAGCCATTTACTATGGCTAAGTACCATATGTAGCTCCAAACTGCCTAACAGCAAAGCAAAACTACGTAAGCTGTCCAGAGGCCAAAAATAGGCTATATTCGCAACCTGGAAATAATACATTTGTGAATAATCCTGGCCCTGGCTTGCCCAGTAGACTGCACTGTTTATGCTAAAGATAAGAAGAGATAAAAGGAGTGCTTCAATTCTCATCATCTTTTTTGCTTGGTTCCTTCTTTGAATCAGTGACTATTTGTAATTATATAAACTTGTACATTTACTGGTTTCTTATCTCTCCTATTAGACTATAATCTTGAGGGCAGGAACTGTGCCTACATTCTCTGCTACTGGATACCCCTTGCTAGCACAGGGCCTTTCACATGGTAAATGCTCATAAATCTTGGGGGACACACTAATGAATGAAAGATTTTGAAAAGATGCATTTTCTGATCACACACAGATGAGTAAATGAAGTTGAAAGAACCCCACTGAGAATGAGACCAAGGATGAGACTACCTCATGGTAAAAATTAGGAGATTTAAGACCAATAGTAGCTTAGCAGCCTATAGTTTTGCATAATAATCTTTTCTAACAGACCCAAGATATTGAAGAGTAGATGATTAAGAAGGTACTGTCAAATAATTTCTCTCTTACATCCATAACTTACACAACTGAGTATCACAGTTCAGCTAGAGTATTTCATAGACCAGTCCCACAGAATTTCTTCTTAGGTGGGAAGACAGGAACGAGTATATCCTATAAATGAAGCAAGAAAGGGATGGCTTGTCCAAATCCAAACGGGGAGTCAGTGACAGCAAGCCCAGAGATGACTAATGAGCTACAGGAGCCTCTGGGAGTCCCTGAATTCCTCTGAGCAGATGGGTATAGTAATAGATGTCCTATTACTTGTCTCACAGGGTTATTGAGAGAATTAAATCTACTAGATGTGAAAGCCTTTCAGTGACACATATAAATGTAAGCTAAGAATGTGTTATGTTTTGTTTCACCTGCCAGCATGTCATTCTGTATTACTTGGGGAAGGCTAACCTGCTGAAAGAATAGAACTGAAAGGAGAGGCTCCAACAAAAGAGAGGTTTCTTTCCTTCTCACCTAACAGTCTAGGCTGGTACAGATGGTGACAGTAGTGGTGGTCACGGGGTGGGGGTGGATTCTTTCCGTATCATTCAAGGACTTAGGCCCCTATGGCTCTGCCGTTCTCAACGTGTGACTTGTGGCTGCTCTGGGTCATGCCATTGTCACTCACAGGCATGACAATGAGTTTAATGGCCCAATCCTGGAAATGGCACCACTGACTTCTTGTTGAAGGAAATTTTGTCACATGGCCACACCTCAAAGAAAAAGAAGCTAGGAAATAGAGTGCAGCTGAGTAGTGCCTTTTTCTATAATAGAAATTGGGAGTGGATTTTGGTGGGCAGCCAGCAATTTCTGCCTGTATTCTTTTACCCAGATGTGGTCAAATTCTCCCTTTATAGGATCTCCCTTTATAGCACCAGAAACCTTACATTCTTTGCATTGGTCAAAGACACAGTTTTACATTTTATGATTATTTGATTGATTTTGCCCCACTAAACAAGGGCAAGAGTCATGTCTCTTGTTCATCATGGATCTCCGACACTCAACACAGTACCAAGCTTACAACAGACCTTCTGTAAATATTTGTTCCATGAGAAAGAATATATGAATGTATCAGAACCATTGGTTGGTACTGAAGAACTTCAAATGAGACTGTCTGCATGTGTCTACTGAGGGGTTGGGGCTTTGCCTTCATCTGGTACCTCTTTGCAATTTGGGGGGAAAGGAGGTGGGGCAGGCAGAATTCTAAGATGCTTCCCCAGTGACTCTTACCTTTGTATAATCTCCTCTCCTTGAGAGTGGACAAAACCTTTAAATATGATGAAATATTACTCCACAATTAAGTTATATTATATGGCACAGTTGACTTTAGAAAGATAAATTATTTTGGGTGAATCCAACCTACTCAGTGAGCCCTTGAAGGGACTGGGCTCTCCCTGAAGGGACTGGAAGTGTGACAGGGATCTGATGCAAGGGAAACTCCCCGTTGGTGGCTTTCAAGGTGGAGAGGGCAGATGGCCGGGAATATGAATGGATTCTAGATGCTGACCGTGGCCCCCGAACTGACAGCAGCAAGGAAATGGAGATCTCAGTCCTACAATCACAAAGAACTGAATTTGGTCAACAATCGTAATGAGCTTACAAGTGGCTCCTTCCCCAGAACCTCCAGATGAGAACTCAGGCTGGCTGATACCTTGATATCTACTCCAGAAGACCCTGAGCAGAGAACCTAATCGAGATGAACTCAGACTTCTGATCTATAGAATTTATGACATAATGAATGGGTGTTATTTTAAATCACTAAGCTCATGGCAATCTGTTAGACAATAATAGGAAACTAATACAGGTTTATGTTTACTTGCTGTGGACAAACACAGATGGGTGGGCTAGGAACATGCGGAGGTTAGAGAAGAGAGAATGATGTCTGTTTCTCTGAGGGCTTTATATATCTGGCGTCTGACACTTAGGATGACTAATTGTTCCTATTTGGCTGAGACTGAGATTTTCCAGGGATGTGGGATTTTCAAAGCGAACACCAGGACGGTCCTGAGAAAACACGGGCCATTGGTGCTCCCGTAAACTGGACAAATTGCTTTGTGAAGAGGGGAGCAATGAAACATGCTGACATGACAGAAGATGGCATAGCCTACTTCTGCTTAGGAGGCAGCATGAATACAGAGCTATGTTGGGCCACAATGGCTTGTTATTTCAGGAGCACTGGCATCAGTAGGATCATAGTGGAACCTGCAATAGAGGCTGTGATGAGGTCCAGCTCTCAAGTGACTGCTAGTAGCAGACTTAAGTGAGGAATCCCTGAGGGAAATTACAGGAACAGCAAATGTAATCACAGGCACACCCCCAGGACCTCCCAGAATTAACCACACACAGCTTTGAAATGGTTCCGCCCCTGATCCTGCATAACACAGATGTGGCATGTGTCAGGGAAATTTGCATTTTTATTGGCCATGTGACCTCATTGTAACCACAGGCTCATGAAACTGAGGTGCGCACACATTTCCTGTGCCAGGCCCTGTGTTAAGTGTTCTCACATGTGCTAAGTAACAAAATCTCACAAAAATGTTAGAGGTGAACATTTTAAGCCCTACTTTGATTATGAGCAATCTGAGGCTGAGCAAATTTACATAATTTGCTTAGCGGTGGCCACCTGGGGCTATTCTACATGCATGTGAAATCTCCAGGAAATACTAAGAACAGCTTTAAGAATCTGTGCCTATTGCATCTGCAAAACTCTCAAAGGACTACTGAAAACACAGTGGTAATTTATCCTCCCTGTTTGTCTCTGCTGACTTAGCTTGGGAGCTAGAAGCTTTGTGGAGAGAGGTAAATAATACATCAAGTATGAAAGTCATACTTGAAACATAGGGTTTCTGTGGCCCAAACATCTGCATTTATGAAAGATAAATTAATCCCAGTATTTGACAAGGCACTGATATTATTTAAAAGGTATTTGCAGACAGGTTAATTGGATTAATTGAATTAAAAAAATAAACAGCATCAGCACATGTCCTACTATTGTGTTGCCTTGTAAAACAGAGTACCTGACAAAAAGTCAGGACAAATACCATGTTTCCTCTACATTGGCTTCTTATTTGTAGTGCCAGGGCCAATACTAACCAGAAAACAAGCATCCCTTCCTTTAGCTCTTGTTTGTGAAGAAAATAGATTGTTTTTCATTTTCTAACCAAGGACCACTGTGTACGGTTGGGCAGGTTGTTTACTGTACAAGAGTGCCTGGCGTAGCAGGTATCCTTTTCTAATTTGCAAAGGAAAAGTGCAAAGGAAAAGCTTGCTAGAAGCAGCTCTCCTTCTCCACCTTGGTGCCATACCTTTTTCTCACAATGTAGGCAGAGCCTAAGCTCTAAAGGGGTATAATGCATGCTGGCAGGTATAGGCCATTTCCAATAGTACTGTCCAGTCTGTTTGGTGGAATGGGCATGGGAGAGGTTGAAAGAATCTTGTTAGGCCTGTATGTTGGGAGTTATGGTTTTCACGTACTGTAGCTGCTTAATAGATAAGAGAACAAAATATGGGGATAACAGGAAGATAGCCCAGACACCCGGACCTGCCCCAAAACTTATGAGGGGATCTGAATCTCTAACTAGGTGTGTAAATAATAACTTTCTTCCTTTTTTCTATACTACAACTCATCTTTATTATAAGTGCCTGATGACAGAACACTTCATCTCAGTCATTTTAGTGCTAATCTCAATTATTTCAGGTTTTAATTTAGACAATTCAGGTCTCAGCCCCACTCCCCAACCTCGTAAAATGAAAGTTTGTTTTCTCTCTTATTTTCTCAGTTTTAGAGGCTTAAACTGCTTGATGGTATCACAGTGAAATGTATGTCCCATAATTGGCAGCTGTCCCTTCAGTAGATAGGAGACTTAACTCATTGGGAGTTTGGTTTTTCACATGTCTTGGTGTCAGGGTACTCAGGGTACACTTCTTCTTGTTTACAAGAAGCTGCCCAGGTTGTAAGCCTTTCTGAGCCACTTCTGCACTCTTTTGGAAATGCAGGAAACATTTCGCTCTTCTCTTATACCACCATGGACTTAGGCAAGTCTTGGGGTACAGCTTTAGGCCCTTCCTGGAAAATCAGGTGGAGTCCTTTCTGCTTTCGAAGCACCACCACATGCCGAGTTTCCTGTCTCTCTCCTGAGCTCTGTCCCAAGAGAAGCAGGCACTTGTTGGAGACAGCAGAATTAAACTTTCTTACTTTTGGTTTGCTCTTTTAATCAAGTCTTGGGCTTGAGAACTGGCTGTTCAGTCATCTATTATTCAAAGGATAAACTTTGCTTCTTTGTACTTAAAACCCAGTTTTTGAGACTCAGAAACATCTCACAATGTATTACCTCTCCTGAGGATTTCAGAACTCACTATGGAGAGAGCTGAGACAGGACTCTGTTATTCTCCTGTGGCCTTTCTTCTCCAAGACATAAGCCTGGAGGGCCTGACTGCAGCCTAAAGGGGGAGAGTGAAAAGCCCAGAGCAGTTCATGCCAAAATATTGCTCTCTTATGCTTGCTAGAGGGAAATCAGGGCCTGGACTGGGGCTGGGCAGGAGTGGACAGATAACAGAACCACCAGTCAAGTGCACAGCTTATCCATTGACAAACACCAGGCCAGGCAAATCATCCCCGGGTAGAAATAATTAACCTACACAAGGTCTAGGAAGAAGGCTTGCAGGAAAGGAGAGGCAATTGCACCTGGCCGACTCAGCTGAAGGGAGAAACTTTGAACAATCACAGTAGCATCCAGAGAAGAAATGTCATCATCCTCAAAAGAGTGCATGGAGAATAAATTTAAGGAGAAGACCTCGTAGTCTCTGTCTCCTACTTCATTATACTTAAAGAAGGAGAAATGCAAAAGACCTTGGCTTTATTCTGTCCACTTGAGTGCCAGTTACATTTCTTTTGTCACCACAGCTAGATAGTAGGTCAACATGTTTGGTCTTATCTTCCCAGTCTCCAAGATTTTCTCTGCCTTTAGATACCAATATGGTTTTTAATCTCTTTTATTAACTGTGTGGGGAATGTAAATATCTCCCAGACTGGATGTTGTGTTAGATCAGCCTTAGATTTTGGAAATGAATTATGTTCTCATCTTTTCCTATTTCCAATGATATTTTGTTGAAAAATTTGGAAAGGCTACATTGGGGCCACTATCCTACATTGGATGTCACATTGTATGTTATTTTTTAAGAACATTTAATAATAGCACAAATAGATATTTTCTATTTGATAATTATTAAAGGCATTTAAAATACTAAAAAACAAATCAGTTATTTTTATAAGCAAGTCATTAGCATTATTAGAGTCAAAGGTATCCTGAAAAAGCTTTTTTTTTTTTTGAGTAGTTAAAGGTGATAAATAAAATGAACATATAAATTATATGGGGTAGATCTACCATGTACCTGCATAGGCTGTGTATTGCACAACTCCAGGAATGAATGGATTAATTTAGCAGTTCTGATCAGAATAAAATGAACTTTTTACCATTTAGTAAATGCCTTAAAAATTCTTAAAGGTTGAAATTTTTATCACATACTGAGATCTGAAACCATATTTGATAGAATAGACATAAATCAGCATTGACAAATTCCTTTATTTTATATAACTGATGGTGGATAGTAGCTGCCTGAAGAACTGTGTTAAGAAGGATTCTGAAGTCACATCTAAATCTAGAGGGAAAAAAGGGGAGGGATCAATTGTTCATGACTGTCATAGTCACTGACAGATGAGTGGCAATACCTGTGCCAGGCGTTTGCTATCGTTGGTATAAAATATGGGAAAAACATGAATAAAGAAAAAGAAACTAGGGTACACAATGATGGTAACATGAAGTGGATTAGTTTGAAAAAGTCAACGATGTCTTTTCCAAATTTAATATGTTAATGGCTGAACAGTGTGTACAAAATCCTGCACTATGAGCTATGGGGACAGAGAGCTATTAGATAAAGCTGAGATCTCTTCAAGTCCATGGACATCCATGCTGCAAGCCTGAATGCCAAAAGCTTTTACTTTTTTTTAGGCAGAAGAATATCGACAGTCCTTATGAAATGATTCTACTGAGAATTTTGTAGTGTATCAGATTTAGGTGGTCTCACAATGATAAAAAGAAAATTTTCTTTATTATGTTCATTTTAACTGTGTTTTCTGGCATATTTGTTTCATGGTTGGATTAGTTTATTTGGGCTGCCATGTCAAAATACCACAGGCTGAATGGCTTAAACAATTGAAGTTTATGTTCTCAAACTTTTGGAGGCTGGAGGTCCAAGATCAAGGCACTAGCAAGGCTCATTTCTGGGGAAGCCTCTCTCCTTGGATTACAAGTGGCTGCCTTCTAGCTGTATCCTCACGTGGCCTTTCCTCTGTGTGGAGAGAGAGAGAGAGAATGAATCATCTCTGGGTGATCTCTGGTGTCTCTTCCTTTTCTTATAAGGACATTGGTCCCATTAGGGCCCTGCCCTTATGACCTCATTGAGCTTTCATTCTTAAAGGCCCTATCTCCAAACAGCCACAATGGGGATTAGTGCTTCAGCATAAATTTTGAAGGGGCACAATTCAGTCCATATCGATGATCCTCTGCCTTCAGTTACATATAATCTCCTGGAGGGGACAGACACGCTCAATTTGTAATGCAAGGAGAAGGAAACCAACCCTGGGATAGGATACAAGAAAGTCCTGAGGGAGTGAAAATGCTAGCTAACGCAATAGCCGTAGTCTTCTCCATGTTAACCTGCCTCATCTCTTGTTACTCGTTTCTTCCTAAACTTTAGTCGATTCTGCGTCAACGGTGTTTTGTTCTACAGAGCCCTAGTGTTCCACGCTGTGCTTTAGTGATTCCTTAAACGTACTCGTATGATTCAGATTTTTGTTAAAAAAGATATCTCAACTACTAAAACTGTAATAAAATAACATGCAAACAAGCCACATGAAGTAACCCACATGTGTTTCGTACCGAATTTTAACGTATTAGAAAGCACTTATATGAAAATGTAGGGTGCCGGTTATCTTGATTTCTTATAGACTTTGGAATACAACCTCTGCCATTTATGCCTAGTTGAAGAATAACTTGAGAATACAGGTCAAACTGTCAAAAACAGTTTGTTTGTGCAAATAAACAAAAAATTTGAAAACGGGTTGCATGCTGAGGTTCATATGTACTCTAATTTTCGTTGAAATTCTGATTTCTGCTTTCTTTTTCACTAAAAGAAACTTAAGTCATTAATGCACTTATCACATATGAACTTATGAATTAAATTTGTTAATACATAAGGCTTTATACTCAGTTAGTGTAACATTTCATTAGAAAGTAGGGTTGTTGTTGAAGCAAATTTCAAAGCCACTACCCAATTTGGTTACGTGCATTCTGTACTGCAGGTGTTATCAAATGACTGAAAACTGTGGAAACCTAGCATATAGTATCAACCAGACAGTAAAGATCAGGCATGTGGAAGTGTACTGGGGCACAAGTACACGTCATTCAGGTGCCCTTGAGTCACTAGTGTTACAGCTTGGCAGTGAGCAGTCATTCATTATAAATCATTAGAATTTTAATTTAAAAAACTAGTGTAGGGAGCTGAGTTGGGGAGGGACATGAATATGAGTATTTGGTATTAAGATGAGAGCAGCTCAGTAGGTAACTTCCTAATGGAAATGTCACTGGTAGTAATTACCCATTTCCAGTCAAGCAGCTCTTTGATTTTCTTCCAGCACTTTGGGACCAGGCAGCCTGACAGATACAGTGAAACAAGAAGGGTGATTCAGAAAGCTAGAGAATCTGGAAAGCTGGCTAGGGAATTTGGAGACAGCAATGTAATTTGACACGGCATTTGCATCATTTGAGCAGTGCATTGGGTCATGCTTTTTAGGCGCTAAGCAGAATTTCAGCGGGGGTGGGGGTGGGGAACTGTTGTGGAACACTGAGAAATGGCGACGGGGAGGGAGAATCCCAGGACGGACAGATTTGTACTGGTGGACAAGGGCTGAGGGTGGGCAGGAGACCCAGCCAAGGCCAGGGGAAAATGAATGGCAGTCACTGTTGCACTTCTCCCAGGAGATCTTTGTAGCTCTTTGAGAGCCCAAGGCAGGTGCTCCAGTGACTGCCAGAGATGTTTTAGGAAATTGTATCGTATTATCTTTCTTGTAGGCAGCATGTGAGATGTTTATGAAACATCTTATGTTATGAAATCTTATGTTAATTAAACTGAATGTACGAAAAGCTCTAAATACAGCCCCTGAACCAAAATAGCTTTTTTTTTTTTTTAATTAATGTCTGGTATCTTTAAACCTAGTATCAGCAACATCCTACTTTCAAAGAAAATGCTTAAAAGTCAAAGGGTGAAATTTCTGATGATTACATAGCCTCTTGCCAACGGATAAATATGTTTGCCTTTCATTCTTTAGTTTTCCAGTGTTATTATTCCCTGTGTTTTCACCATTTTCTCCCTCAGAGAAACAGCTTTGTAATCTACTCAAAAAAGAAGAGATTGAATGAGAACACTGGTCCTGGGTTTGTTTTGTCTCCTTCAATGTTGAAAATTTTCTTTATAAAGAACATTAAGGGAAACATGTCAGAGGGCTTAACTGATCTATATTTGCATGTGACAAGTTAATAATAAGATTGAGTTCTGTTTGCTCTGGAGTACATCTCATTTCTCTGAGAATACATTAACACATACAGAGAAATATACACATATGGCAGTGTATAAATGCACAAATGTACTTAAGGATTTCCATGGGTGAAATTAGACTAATGCTTTCAATATACAAATTTTTGTGTCTCAAGAAAGGAAATACTAGAGCTATCCTTCTGAAAAGCTAACCCAACTCTCTGTGTTAACTGGCTCATGTAATGTTCATGGTATTTTTTTGGTTGATTTCTTAGCAATCAGAGATAACATGCCGATTCATTGTATTTGGTTTTTGTGGGTTGGTAATGGTTCAAATGCGTGGGAGTAATTCTAAGCTTTGCTTTTTCGGGTTCAATAATTCCAACTCCACTTAGAAATAAAATGATAGATTTTTTTTTTAAAGCAACTAAATAATGCATGGTGTGATGAGATGAGGAGAGTATTTCCAAAATTCACATCAAAAAATGTCCTCTGTCCATACTGCTCATTTCTCAGAGCTGTTCCATTAGTGCCCCTTTAACATGTAATATTTCCCAATTAAATGTGTTGGTAAGAATTATTCATTTTAATAATTAAAGAGCTTCCTCAGCTCCCTGAAGAGCGTTACCATGGAGGCCCAGCTCCACTGCTGGGAATAATCACAGCATGTTAATGTAAAAAGAGGGTGACAGTTGAATACTAGTATTGCCATTGGGTGAAAGTAACTTGGGGCTCATTTTAAGAGCTGGACCCTGGGATATCCGTGAAGTGACCTTTCAATGTAACGGGCTGTGATAAGGTTTGGTTTTGTGGCTATAATAGAGTGTAATATTTACCAGCTTCTATGTATTTAGACTATGTATTTGATTCTAGAAAGACATGAGAAGGCCTTTGGCTATCTTTAATATCATACTATTTAACTATTAGGCAGTAATTTCCCCAACTGGTTTTGGTGATGCTTTCGGGCTGCCATGAAATTCTACAATTTTTTTTTTCATTTAAATTAAAAAGAAATATATGACTTTGAGGCTTTTAGGAGGCGCTGATGTAAAAGTAAACTTTGAAAAGGGATATAACCAAATGCAACAGTAATCAATGATCTGTTGCAGCTATGTCGAATCAGGGTCTCTGGGCAGTAGTGAGACAGTGCCTCGTTGGGTATCAGTTGCTGGTAAGTCACAGCCATTAGGGGATTGATAATTCCCAAACACTTGAGTTCCTATCATAAGAAAATTATATAGTACAGGGAAGTCAAAGACCCATCCCATTACTGAAAATAATAAGAGGAGTAAAGGTAACCACCACCGCTATGACTTCTGGTAGTCATCATCCTAATAAAGAAGCTCAGGCTTAGAGGGTACTTATCATATTCTAAGTGCATTACATAAATGAACTCATTTAACTACGATCTGCAAAGAGCAGATCCTACCTTGACTTGGATAATTTGTTAAAGATACCAGTATCTATAACTGTAACTGCAAATATTAGTACTACCTCTATGATGATAATGCTTTGTGACTATTTTGTAGTCCTACCACTTTCAAACTACTCTTGCATTCATTTGATTCTTGCAACAAACCATTGAGGTAAATAGAGCTATTTTTATGTTAGTAGTATAGAGAGACATTATGTGATTTCCCCAAGTTTCAACAGCTAATCTTGGCTTCCCAGAATTTTCAAATTGAAAGTAGGTTACAGATTTTTTGCTGGTGAGATTGACTGACAGAGATTTGTGGTTTGTTCAGTTTTTCGGTCTTGTTGTCACTGTCATTCTTATGAATTTCCTGTGACATTAGAAATTTTGCTTTGATTCAAAAAAAAACTGGAACGATCATTCCTTAGCTTTTCTTGATGAGAGGCGGGATTGCTTACGTCATGTAGGAACACTCGAGGAGTGAGAGCAGAGGCAAACTGGCTTCTCTAAAGGGTTTTTATTGTTTGCCAACTTGGTTAACTTGAAAAATGAAAGAAACGGAAAGTAAAAGAGAGGGTCAGGCAGCAGATCGGGGGAGCAGAGGACCTTTCTTTGGTTTCTGACATATTCCCTGGGACAGGAAAGACCTGAGAACTTTCTGGGTCCCCAGACACTGAGTGGACTGTGGTGCCATCCCCCACAGGATTCCAAGCTGCAATCAGCCCGGTTTTGGGTGGCTTGCTCAGAGTTTTTCATCCACATTTGGGAGTAGTCATGATGTAGTTGTGATGTGTGAAGTGATGGCCAGAAGCCTGGGCTGTACAAGCCAGCTGTCCACGGTTCCTCCTAGGATGGATCTGATTCTCCATCTGTCAGCAGGCCTTGCCACCATCTTCTTTGCAATCCAAGGCCTGTCTTGACAGATGGTTCCTATGCGATATTTTAACTGTTTTTGTTTTGGGGAGAGCTTTCTCAGCCCTCAACTTACAGTTAACATTTTAGCTAAATCCCTCTCTGTTATCTTGGGCAATATACTGACATGTTATTGTGATTTTCGTATGCACTGAGGTGTGTGAGTAACTTCCTAATTAATAAGTTTCAATGCAAAAATACATGCATATGATATTTGTACCACCCCTGAACTGAAGGTAGAGCCATTACTGTTAAGTTGGTGCAAAAGTAATTGTGGTTCAAAAGGTTAAAGATTGTAAAAACAGCAATTACTTTCCCACCAACCTAATAACTGTTATGAGTAGATGAGGAGAGAAGGTCCTCTCATGATTTGTCTCCTAAGTGCCCCTGTGTTCCAGTCATACTGTTTTCCATATTCCTAGATAATTATGGTTTGCTATTTATCTGGCTGACTTAATCAGGTCACATTTGGTTGTAATTAATGAAACTCTTTGTAAAATGAATAAAGTTTAAAAAATGGAGAATTCATAGGATACAACATGAAATTTCAAGGCAATCCACAGCTAGGAAATAAAGTATGGCCTGTTCTTATAGGACTGGGACTGGGGAATATTAACTAATACTTAACTTGCTGAGTACTAGACTTAAACCACTGATGCCAGGGTCACTGGATTCTGTTCTTGCTGCTTTCACTGCTGCCCATCCTGGTCTCCTTGAAACAAGATTCTTTAGTGTCCCTACAACTGTGTATCAGTAGCTTCCAATTCAAAATCCAGAGCAGGTATTTCTGATTGGTCAAGCCTAGATCTTGTGCCAGTTTCTTCGCTGCAAAGGAGTTTGGGAGAGCAAGTATGAGCGTCTATAAGGAAAGAGGGGGCTATGCCTCCTGCCAATGTCTCATTAGGAAGGAAATATTAAATCAGGATGCAAACTCTCTCTTCCTTTTTCTTCCCAAAGCCTCACTATATTTGGTGTCTGCTTTTCTCGAAGCATCTATGGACTGTCTTCTGCTACTGGGATGGCCTGTCATGGCCATCTCCAAATGGCAGCTTCAGCTCCCAAATGCCCCGTATCTTATGGTCTCATGCTAGCAGACAACTGATATGGACTATATGTGTCAGTCACTCTTCCTAGTTGTAAGCAACAGAAACCACCATGGGTAACTTAAGCAGAAGAAGAAATTCATGGAGGATATTGGAGAGCTCACAGAATTATTAGGAAGGGCTAGAAATGGGCAGAAAACAAAGGAAGACTTCCCAGCCAGAACCACAGCCAATGAACATACCATAGAATTGGTCTTGTGAGAATACCACTACTAGATTTAACTATTATGACTGCGTCCATCATCCCCCAGAAACCTGTGAGTGATGAATACCTTCTACTGCTGTTTGTCCATAAAGAGAAAGAAAAATTTAAGTCAAGTGTTCTTAAGAGATATCACAGCCCCACAATTAATTTGTGGTTTCCAATCCTAGTAGTTCTCCTATGCCACATTTAATTATTCTCCCTTCACTGTCTTTGGCTCGTTTCTGAAAATCGCTCCTGATTTTCAACCACCACATGTTGGTGTGGGACCAGCCTGTTTCGTGTCTCTGCTCCTCCTACCAGTCTCCATGTGGCTGCTTCTTTATATCCTTAGTCATAAAACTTCTGTTCAGGTAGACTTCAGATGGTTCTCCAGGTTACAACTATAATTTAGTTGTAATTTTAATGTGCTTAAGGGGTGAGGCAAGTGCAGCATTTATATACCCCACCATCTTGGATCTCCTCCAGCTTTTCATTTCTATAATTTAATAATTTGGATATTTGGGAGGCAAGTATAGGGAGACTGGATAGCTAACCTAATATTACAATTGCCCTCAAGTGGTTTTTCATTTAATAAAAATTTTGGAACTCTTTTTGGAGTTTTTGATTGGGGGCCTGAATTTTAACAAGCACAACTGGGTATTTTCTTTGAATTAGGTAAATAGTGCCGAGAGCAATAATTACTGAGAGCAATTAATGTTTATGGTTATCTGAGCTATAGAGGAGGTAAAAGAAAGCTTATGGGAAATACCTAAGTTGATAGGCAATAAAAGGAGTCTATAAGAAGCAAAATACAAGCAAGAATATTCTATAAAAAAAACCCATCATACTGAAGGGCAAGACTAGCAGAAAGTTTTTCTTAATTATATACAGTCAGAATTTAAAAATATGAGGCTGTTATATTAAATGTGATGAAAATGTTTGGACTTTGGAAGGGAAATACAGAAGTTTAAACATTGATTAAAGAATATCAGTGATCTACTATATCATCATTGATTTTACTAATTCATCTTACAATCTACATCCTCGTCTGATCTCTTGTTCTGAAGGTCTGTTACATCCTGGACAGGTGTAGTAAAAGAAAAGACATGACATAATTATGTCATAAAATTGATTGATTGGTGGGGCAGTTTTGTTTGACACCATGGTTGTATGTGACATGTATCAAAATAAACCATGCTCTTTTATACCATTTTTAAAAAGATACATGATGACATGAGAAATGGTAATTTGCATACTCAGGGGGATTCAGGCAAATCACCATAAAATAATCTTAGCCTTTAGGGGACTGAGTTTTCTTTCAAGGGGCAAATACACAGAGAGCAGCAGGCATGACTGTAATTTGGAACCACATGTTATAGAACATTCTATTAAAGTAAAACCCTCCTGCAACCACTCCTGTTCAACAAAAGTACAGATGATAAAATCCTCCTTAGGTTAAAGATTGAAATGAAGCAAACTTACCATCTAACTGGATTCTCTAAAGTAAGAGTTGGCCATCTTTCTGAAAAGGGCCAGACAGTGAACATTTTGCGCTTCGTGGATCCTCTGGTCTCTACCCAATGACTCAGCTCTGCCATTACAGAGCCAAAGTGTCCATAGACTATATGTAAATGACTAAGTGTTTCTGCGTTCTTACAGAATTTTATTTATGGCACTTAAATTCGAATTTCACATAATTTCATGTATCACAGAACATTATTCTTTGTAGATTTTTTTTCCAGCCATTTAAAAATGTAAAACCTACTCCAAGGTTTGTGGGTCATACAAAAGCAGGTGGTGGGGCCAAATCTGACCCACGGGCTGTCATTCATCAGCCCTGCTTTAAAATGTACTAGCTTTTTCCTTCTCTCATAGCTTCTAAACTAATTAGAATTAAATACATTTTCAAGAGACACATTACATTTTCTGCTGCGTCACAACTTCAAAATATTGTGGTCTAACTTTTCACACCCCTTGCGTACCCAGGTGTTGATGTCTTCAATTTATAACGTCAAGAATGTGAAATATAAATAAGATTGGTCAGAGTTTATAGATTCAGTATTTAGCTACTCTCTTCCACATTATTTCATTCATCTTTTCTTCTCCCAATTTCAGAACATAATTCCTAATCCCTTTCCCTTCACCTTTTTCCTTCAAATCTAATTAGTATGTGACATTTACAATCTTTTTTTGAAAAGATATTTGTCATGACTCAAACAAACCCTCTCCTTGCTCTTGGTTTCTTACTCTTGAAATGAGAAAACACACATTTTAGTCCCAGATGAATAAGAGAAAAAAGGAAAAAGTAAATGGAGTTGAACATCAGCCAAAATACAGGCTTTGCATGATGTTCAACTAATTTCCCTCAGCTTGTCTGCTCTGTTAATTTTCTGCCTATTGCTTACTTTCTCACAAATCTTACATATCCTCTAGGTGCAACAGCAACATCAGTGAAAGCCCATATTTTAACCAGATAAGTAGAAAGAATTCAGCCATTCTCACTGTTATAATAAAAAACCAATTCTTACTTCAGTTTAACCAATAATGAGAGTTGTGAGCATGTGTTTTTCCATAGACAGTACTGTGGAGATTGGAGGAGGCTAAAAGCCCCTACAATAGGGTATATGCTTTCAGGGAACTTGCAATTAAAAAATACTTTCAAATACATTTAAATAAAAATAAAGGACAATAAATAAGCCACTGACATGGCCAAGAGGGTAACAGCATTGGAAAACAAAAATATTCTGCATGGCTTCCTTATGTTTCTCCTCCTCGTACTGTCCCATTGAGAAAGTTTTAGACTTTCTGAAGTCTTTCCTAACGTCCTAGGTTCCCAAAGGCAGTTCCATCTTACCATTATGAAGGCTTGTGCCAGAGCTGATTAAGGACGTCTAAGGTCACAGCTCTGACAATTCCTACTTGCCTGAGTTCCCCACCTGGACAGGGCCCCAGGCCTGGGAGTGCCTGGTTGTTAATCCTTTGTTGTTTCTAGCTGGACACCCTGAAAGTTGTTACAGGTGTGGGGGAAATGTCTTTTGTCAAACTTTATTATCTTCTACTGCAAAGCACTGCCATTGCCTCTCAAAATTTCTCATCATATAGAGAACATAGCTCTAGCATTTTTATTTCATGTTTATTGCCACCCCATTCCTCACCTCAGGACTCAGGAACTGGTCTTAAAGACTGTGCTGTGGATAATTTAAGGGTCAGACACCAAGAGATAATCATCTCTTTCCCCAGTAAGAACCCAATGGCGTTGAACAAAACATATGCACCTCAACTCTCTCTTCTCTTAGCGTGAATTTCTTCCCTTAAGTTTTCCCAGACACTCGCTTATCTAGATTCTGGGCAAATCCCATAAGCCCCACTAAATAGACACACACAGCTTGGATTTCCATTCTGGAATCTCCACAAACAAACATAATTAATCATCCAAATGACAGAAGTTGTAGCTAAGTGTTCAAAGAGAATAAAGACTAGGTTTGAGGTAGAGCTGTCAGAGGAAGAGTCTGTTAGGATCTAAGATTTGAGCTAGACTTTGAAAAATGGAAATGAATACAGTATATAGTCAATATAATATAGACAGTGTCTTTCTCCATTGGTACTCTGATTTATATTTATATTTTAGGAGTTGAGAGTCAGAGGCCATTTATGTGGACAAATTGTCAAGAGACAGTGGAATAGGTGTTTTAAAAACATGAAGTCAATACAGAAAGAAAAATTTAGAAGAAATCGGTGGGACAAGGCATTGCTTATCTTAGTGCATTTTGGGGATACACATGAGCATGTATACTCTGCTTTGTAGCATGTTTCAATTACATCTGCAAAAGATATGAGTGAATTTGTGTGCAGGAAAGGCTTTATGGTAGAGATGGGATTTTAGAAGTTTCTGAGCACTTCCCTGAAGATTTAGACGGTTCTGACCAATATTAATTCATGAGATTTGTAGGATAAATAAAGTTTCTTGGAATACCGCCAAGATGAAACTCAGGGTGAAATGTTTTTTGCATTTACTTTAACAGCTTTTTCATTGAATAGAGTTTTTTAATGTCTAAGAGGTTGATTTTTGACTGAATAGGAGCATTCATTTTTGTGATAAACCATCCCAAGTGATAGCTAGTTGAATTCTCTAGTCATGGTTTTCATAGTTGTGTTTGTATTGAGCCAAAGACAGTGAAGGGAGAATAATTAAATGTGGCATAGGAGAACTACTAGGATTGGAAACCACAAATTAATTGTGGGGCTGTGATATCTTTTAAGAACACTTGACTTAAATTTTTCTTTCTCTTTATGGACAAACAGCAGTAGAAGGTATTCATCACTCACAGGTTTCTGGGGGATGATGGACGCAGTCATAATAGACTGGTATCTTGTGCAATCTACTTGTATCATTCCTCCTTTGACCTCTACACTAGCATTTTTATCACAAATGAGATCAGTGAGAGGGAATATTTGTTATCAAATCCTCTTTTTTTTTTTTATTAATTAATTTATTTATTAGTTTCAGGTGTACAAAACAAGGTAATACTTAGACGTTCATCATTTATATCCCTCATACTGTGAACCCCCCTCCCCCCATCCACTATCCCTCCGACCTCACACTGAACCATCACATTATATATATAAAATTATAGTTGGCATTCATTAATGTTTAGCTTCTGATGTACAATGCCATGATCAGGTATCCACAGTATCCCTGAGGTGGTCTCCCAAATAGGACGCATGTCCATCGGATACCCAACAAAATCTTTACAACATTATAGAATACCTTCCCCAAATTAATTTTCAAAAGAAAAACCCTGAGGCCATTTTGTGGTTACCAGCTGTTTCCAAATCCCTTCACCTTTCCCCTTATCCCCAACCCCCTCCCACACACCCATCTAACCACTCTCGGTTTTTTCTCTGCGTCCCCAAAACTGACTCTGATTAGTTCATTCACATAGTCTTTTCTTTAGATTCCATATATAAGTGAGATCATATGGTACTTGTCTTTCTCTTTCTGACTTATTTCACTTAACATAATGTTCTCTAGATCCATCCATGTTGCTGCAAATGATAAGATTTCTTTCTTCTTTATGGCTGCGTAATACTCCATTGTATAAATGTACCACAGCTTCTTAATCCAGTCATCTACCGATGGGCATTTTGGTTGTTTCCATATCTTGGCTATTGTGTAAAGTGCTGCAATAAACATAGGAGTGCATACAGATTTTTGAATTGGAGTTTTGGATTTCTCCGGGTAGATGCCTAGGAGTGGAATTACTGGATCATAGGGTAGTTCCATTTTCAGATTCCTGAGATACCTCCATACTGTTTTCCATAGTGGCTGCACTAATCTGCAGTCCCACCAACAGTGCACTAGCGTTCCCTTTTCTCCACATCCGCGCCAGCATTTGTTGTTTGTTGATTTATTGATAATAGCCATTTTGACTGGAGTGAGGTGGTATCTCATGTTATCAAATCCTCTTGAAGTTCAATTATGGATATGATTAAGGCAAAGTTTGAAATGAAATCTGGCAATAGGTCTATGGATTTTTTTTTGTTCAAGTCATCCAAGAGAAGCAGTGGAGTGTAGTCCAAAGACTCCAAAGTTTGAAGTCACAGGGCTAGTTTTGGAAGTCCAGCTTGGTCATTTAGTGACTATAGATCTAAATTAGCCAATATTGTAGTTTAAATCTGAAGCTGTAGGGGGGGCATTTTCCCTTTTGCTCAGAAGAGGTCAGTCTTATTTTAGTCAGGACTTCAACTGGTTGGATGAAGCCCACCCACAGTATGGAGACCAATCTGCTCTACTCAAATTCTACCAATTTAAATGAAATATCATCCAAGAACACCCTCACAGAAACATCCAGAATGATGTTTGACCAAATATCTGGGCACTGTGGCTAATCCAAGTTGACATATAAAATTAACCATTTTAGTTCTTAATAAGTGTGGATTCACATGTTCATCTTATCCTTACTCAGCAGTAAATTATTATATAGTCATCATTATCAGAGCATAAACCCAGATTCAATTTGATATCAGTAACCAATTTTATTTTAGAAGCAGGAAAAGAAACAAAAATAGAGCATTTCTTCATTGATGTCCTGATGTCTTATTTCTTACAGATTTTTCCCCTCAACAATGAAAATGTATAGTTGGATTTTATTTGGGGCTTTGCCAGATCTCTTGCTGTAAGTAAATTTTTTTTCTTCTACCTTTTCTAGAGTCACCCCCATCGTTTTAACTACTTTCTATTCTTAATAGAGTACTAATCATGGGAAACATGCTCATCGGTACTGCTAGACTTGAAATACATGCTTGTTTCTTGTTGTGTTGCCATTTATGTTCCCTTTGGGTTCTTTTGGCTGTAAGCAGCAGAGGCCCACTTATACTCATTGATGTGAGAGCATATTATAAGGATTCAGGAATCTGTCATAGGAATCCTAGGGTAATTGGCCTCAGACAATTTGCATGGGAACTGGAAAGTATTAAAGAACAGAAGTTGCTCTCTCCATCTCTCTAGCATTACCTGGCATATTCATTTCCTAGAGATGTTGTAACAAAGTACTACAAACTTGGTGGCTTAAAAATCCAGGAGTTGTTTTGTCACAGTTGTGGAGACTAGAAGTCTAAAATCAAGGTGTAGGCAGGGCTATGCTCTCTCTGAAGTCTCAAAGAAGGAAAATCTCCTAGCTTTTGGGTTGCTAGCAAATTTTGGTCTTCCTTGGCTTGTGGTAACCTAGCTCCCGTCTCTGCCTCTGCTTTCATATGGCCGTCTTCCCTGTGTTGCTGTGTCCAGATTTACCTCTTCGGATAAGGACACAAGACACTGGATTAGGACTCATTTTAATCCTGTATGATTTCATTTTATCTTGATTGCATCTGCAAACACCCTTTTCCCGAATAAGGTCACATCTGGAGGTGCTAGGAGTTAGGGTTTGAACATACCTTTTTGGGATACACCATTCAACCTACAGCCTCCATTACCTTATCCTTGCTTTTCACATCATTCTCATTACTTTTTTCTCCTTCTCACTCTCCTCTAAGTGGCTTTGTCTGTTTAATCAGAGTTTTGTCAGCCTCACCCCTTCTACACCATAATATCGTCTTGTACATGGTCTTGGCTTACATCTTACCAGCTCCAGTTCGTATTCCCCCTCATTTTCTCTTCTCTTTAACCTCTCCGGATGATCACAGCATTTTTATTTCCCAATTCAAATACCTGGAAGATGATTAGAAGCGGCCAGATCTTTTTTGGTGCTAGGCTTTAAGTTACTGTCCATCAATAGAGGGCTCACCTCTGAGTCAGGTGTCCACTCCTGGTTCAATCAGTTGGGCCTGGGGTTACACAGGCATGACAGCTTAGGCAGAAGGAGCTCTGGGTGAGTACTGAATGTCCTTGAGGAATGAGTAGCCCCTAAAACTGTATTAACCAGAAAGATAGTTTATAGAAATAGACAAGATTATTCTAAAATTTACATGGAAAAGCAAAGAAACTAGAGTAGTTAAAACAATTTTGAAATACAAGACCAAAGTGGGGGAATCATTCTGTTTTATTTTAAGACTTATTACAAAACTGTAGTAATCAAGATTGTGTAGTATTGGCAGAGGGATAGAGACATAGACCAATGGAATGGAACAGAAAACACAGACATACACCCACACCATATGCCCAGCTGATTTTTCCCACATGCAAAGGCAATGCAATGGAGAAATGATCATCTTTTCAACAAATTGGATATTCATATGTGAAAAAAAGAAACTCAACCTAAACCTTATATATTATACAAAAATTAACTGAAAATGTATCATAGATTTACATGTACACCAATCACTCCACCGCACCTGGTATCCCATCCCCGCTTCTCATAGCATTCCCATTCCATTTTCTTTTTTTTTTTAATTTATTGGGGTGACAATTGTTAGTAAAATTACATAGATTTCAGGTGTACAATTCTGTATTACATCATCTATAAATCCCACTGTGTGTTGGTTTACATACCACATATCAGTGAAATCATAGGGTTCTCTGCTTTTTCTGTCTGACTTATTTCACTTAGCATTATACTCTCAGGATCCATCCATGTTGTCACAAATGTTCCTATATCATCTTTTCTTACCGCCGAATAGTATTCCATTGTGTATATATACCACAACTTCTTTATTCATTCATCTATCGAAGGACATTTTGGTTGTTTCCATGTCTTGGCCACCATAAACAAAGATGCAATGAATTTTGGAGCACATGTGTTTTTATGTATAAATGTTTTCAGATTTTTTGGGTAGATACCCAGGAGAGGGATTGCTGGGTCATACGATAATTCTATTTGTAATTTTTTGAGGAACCTCCACACTGCCTTCCATAGCGGCTGCACCAGTCTGCATTCCCACCAACAGTGTATGAGGGTTCCTTTTTCTCCACCGCCTCTCCAACACTTGTTACTATTTGTCTTGTTGATGATAGCCATTCTGACTGGGGTGAGGTGATATCTCATTGTGGTTTTTATTTGCATTTCTCTGATGATTAGTGATGTTGAGCATTTTTTCATAAGTCTATTTGCCATTTGTGTGTCCTCTTTGGAGAAATGTCTCTTCAGGTCCTCTGCCCATTTTTCAATTGGGTTGTTTGTTTTTTGGTTGTTGAGTTTCATGGGAACATTATTTGAGAAGAAGTTTAAGTGCTCTGTGATAGGAAGGAAAAATTGAGGAAACTTTCTGTGTGGCTTTGCATCTGTCATTAAATATTCAGATTTGTAATTAAACTCCCCAGGAATTGAAGCACACAGGCTGAAGGTCTGAAAAAAATGAACAAGAGTGATTATGGGCAGATGAATAGCACACAGAAATGTTTTAGACAGCAATACATTGACGTACCATTTCAGAGTGCCCATGCAAACTCCCAGACATGAGGATTTTGAAAAAAAGATAAAAGTCCCTCAATACCTCTCTAGATAAATAATAAAAACAAATCCAATGTGTTTTTTCTTTTTATTTTGACTCAGTGTAAAGCCCCCTAAATAGAAACTACTAGTCTAGAAACTAAAAGGCATTAGAGTTGGCACTAAGGTGTAATTTTTTCATGGAGCTCTGTGGAATTCAGAATTGCCATAGTGGAATGTCAGCTATTGTTTATGACCATACATAGCTGAGACAGCACATAAATAATGAATGTTGGCTTCAGCTTGTATCCAAGAGCCTGGGATGCTGCGATGACCTTAGAACTGTTGCCTCTTTCTCACTGGCAATTATGTAAATTTCTGACCAATCAAGGTAGAAGCCAACGTTTTTCCCCATGAAACACTCCGTTCATGGTTCATGCCACTGGCTATAAAAAAGAAAAGGCAGGTTGGTCGTGTTCTGATTTATTTGGAGGGTTCATTAAATTTCTCAGCTGAAGCTTGCCTTTGTATGTATAAAAGAAGTATGGATACTATTTAGCAGCTGCATTATTCCTACACCTCAGAGTATATGATAACTGTATATAACTATCAGCGAAGTTAATAGTTATATAGTAGTTTCCACATAGATACTACTATGTGGATAATAGTTTCCACATAGAAACTACTCTGTGTTTAAAACAGAGGAAATTTAATACGAGATTGGCTACACAGGTGATGGAAAAGCTGAGCAGCCAAACGGGAGACAGTTAGGTGATGCAGGGATTAACACCAGCAGGAAGTCATTACTACCCGTATTAATTATCTCTCGCTGTGTAACAAATTACCCCTAAATTTAGTAGTTTAAAACAGCAAAATATTACCCATTCAGTTTCTGAGGGTCAGGAATATTGGTGTGTCTTAAATGGTTACCTCTGGCTCAAAGTCTCTTTGGGGGTTGTGGTGAAGTTATTGGCTGGGACTGAAGTGTCACCTCTGGGGGTTTGACTAGAGTGGGAGATTGGCTTCCAGGCTCACTCAGGTGATGGCTAGTTGGCCTTGGTCCATTGCCATGTGGGTCTCTCCACAGGGTAGCCTTGCATTACGGCAGTGGACTTCCCTTAGTGCAAGTGGTCCATGAGAGGAAGAGAGTGCACTCAGGATAGAGTGCACTCAGTATTTTGGCATCTGAAATGATATCCCATAACTTCTACTGTTCTCCACTTCTTATAAGTGAGTCACTAAGTGCAGCCCACACTCAAAGGGAGATGATTGCACAGAGGTGTGAATGCCTGAAGATAGGCATGTTAGTTTGCTAGGGCTGCCATAACAAAGTTCCATGCCTCGAACTGGGTGGGTTAACAGAGCTTATTGTCTCAATTCTGGAGGCTAGAAGTCTGACATCAAGGTGTCAGCAGGGTTGTTTCCTTCTGGAGGCCATGAGGGAGAAGCCGTTCCATGCCTCTCTCCTAGCTTTTAGTGATGTGCAGTCAATCTTTGACCGTCCTGGGCTTGTAGATGCATCGCCCCAATATATGCTTGTATTTTCACGTTGTGTTCTTCGTGTGTGTGTGTGTGTGTGTGTGTGTCCAAATTTTCCCTTTTTTATAGGGATGGCAGTCACACTGCAGTAGGGCCCACCCTAATGACCTCGTCTTAACTCGACGACATCTTCAAAGACCCTATCTTCAAATAAGGTCACTGTCAAGTGGGGTGTCACGGGGGGTCTCAGCTCCCGCTCCCCACATAAGAATGCAGGATATGGTGAGGCCAACAAGGAACACCCACGGAGCCATAGGTAGGGGAGTCATACCACTATATTCTCACTGGCGGCTGGGTTGGAGACACAGGAGGCAGGAGCCACACTATCCACAACCTGCCATCCACTTGTCTCTGCCAAACAATCTCACTTGCTAGCAATCCGCTTTTCTGCAATCTGCAATCCACACTCTGCCGCTTGCTAGCTCAACCACCATCTTCTTGCGAGCCCCCATTTTCTGCTAGCGTAGCCACGGCAGTTATATTAGTGGCCAATGGCTCACTGGTTACAGCTGACGGCCAACTAGCCAAAGCTGATGGCCATCCAATCACAGCTGATGGCCATTTACTACCTGAACAAGCACCTTTCTATGTGAGGCTGAGAGCCTGGAAACTGCTCTCCTGGCTCTGTCCCCACAGTCACATTTACACGCTGTGGGGTTTAGGACTTCAATATGTATTTTGGGGGACTCACAATTCAACCCATAGTAGTAAGCCTCACTGGAGGTCATTTTAAAGGCTGCCTACCACACACCCTTGTTGAGAAGACAAAGGGAGGAGGTAATGTTACAAGAGCCTAGTGGATCAGCTGCCACCTGATGGAAGCTAGGACCCTAGTGGGCTGTCTGGCCAGAGCTGGAACCATAGAGAAGACTCTGTTGCTCACAGAAATGCTGCATGAGCAGAGAATAAAGGTGAGAATCACCTGGTTTCTTCCTGATTCTGTCCAGCTTCGAAGTAGACAGTCCAATCTCCCTTGCTGAGTGTCAGTTGATAAGGTGCCTGCAAGAGTCAGCCCTACTGCAAGACTGAGCAAAGCTGGAGAAAGGCAAGCCATGGATCTGAGGGCAAGCAGTCCTGGGACTAGCATATACGTGCTGCATTAGGTCTGTGGCAAGACATCCCAGAGTGCTGCAGTACACTCACAGGACTTCACAGGATATTTGGTATTTTTTGAGGTTAACACAGTGATACCTGATACCCACCGGATAACACATGAAATACTAGTTTAAAGTAGTTCCGATTCAATATTAGATTTTGCTACACTGCTACATTCTTTTATTTTTTTTGATATCTTTGCAGTTGCTTAACTACTTTAGTCAATGGAATTTAAAAGTATAACTGCCTAGAGGAGACATGAAAAAAATTCCTAATACACCAAGGACTCCATAAATTCAGAAAGTTTGGGCATTATTATTTGTCATGGTCACATTTGTAAAGCAAACTTGGGGAGATTGATTCTTTAATGTCTTGCCAGCTAACTTCCTGTCCACTATCATCCCATTTTGAACCAAGAATTGCTGAACTCAAGATTAGGCTATGAGAAATATGCAGTTGGGATAATGACAGGAGAATAAAAGTCTTTCCTAAGAAACTCAAAGTAACATTCGTGGATTCTGGAGAGCGGGGCTTTTGTATTTTAGTGACTCATCGGTGAAAGATGCTGTTTGAAAGGAAGAAAAATCTGGAGAAATTATACATATATATATGTTTGAGCCAAATTGAATAGCTTTCCATTCCTCACATATTGCATGCTTGTGCACAGCTCCAGCCCTTGCACCTGCTGTTCTCACTGCCAAAGCAGTCGTCCTCCTCTCTCCACCTGTCTCACTTCCCACCAATGGGCTGATTTTTCCTTTAGGGCTTAGCCAAATGCTCACTTACTCCAGGAAGGTTTCCTTCATCCCTAAGACTGGCTAGGTGGCCCTTGTCTGTTCTTCGATAGCAGTTGGTGTCCTCCTTATTGTAAGAGTTACCACACTGGATTACAAAGCATCTTTGTCTTTTTTCCTTGCTGGTTTGTCAGCACCATGAGTGAAGGAATCATTTCTGTCATGCCATCACTGTGTCTCAAGTACCTATGACAGAGCCTGGCAGGTAGGCGCTCAATAAATATTTAAAGAATGATTGTTTTGGAACCAGATTTAAACAGAGAGGTCATAGCTTCCATTCTACTGAGCAAATACTTCCATCAGTAACAAAATATCTTCTGTTATAGTCCTCAAGACACTGCAACAGGACATGGTTCTTTGAAAGAAAATCTAGTTTAATGAGATCTAAATATTAACACTATACCAAAATATGCATAAATGACACTTTATTTATAGTCAACTCTTGCCCCCTTAATCGTCTTTTCGAGGTCACTCAGCAATTTCCAGTTTGAGACTTAGTCTCTTTCATGTTAACTCAATGTTTTAAGGGAGAGGAAAGCTTTCCATTTCATGGAGAAGGCAGTCTAACTTTGGGTAGTTTAAGTGCCATTTGCTATGAGGAGGGGGGCATCTGCTCTGCAGCCATGTTCTGACCCCTGGCTTCCATTTCAGTGCAGCTTGTCCTACCTGGCCATGGGCATCTTGTTTGGTACCTGCCAGGTTACTGATTACCAACAAGCACCTTGGATGATATCCAGGTTCGTAATGCCTGTGATTTTGAAGGCCTTGCATTTTATATCTCCATCAACTCAAACTTTCATTCTCTTCTTGTTCATAAGACACCTTAGCCTTTAGAAAGCTCAAGAAACCTCAGCTGCCTCCTCTGCACTACTTTAGTGTGTGTGAGTCCCTCGGGCTCTCCTGGGTTCACCCACAGTTCTCTTTTTACCACCAAAGCACTGTGTCCCTGCATTACTAGGGTGAAGGCCAGGCTCCCTTGAGGCAGCTTACATTCTTTCCAGGATATTCCCTGGGAAACCAGGCCCAGCTGACTTTCTCTGTAATTCTGCCAAGCCTCCTTGGGGGTCCTTTTATTGGATGCTCCCTGCAGCACGGTCCAGAGAAATAGGGTGTTGGGAAATGTCTCAGTGACCCATGTAGCATGTTAGCCCTGGTCTTGAATCCTCTAAATCCTTCTTTTTCTTCTCTACTGACGACTTAATTTTGTAAACTCTCTGAGCTCAGTCCTCTAAACTTGGTCTTTTTTGCAATTCATAATATAACCTTCCTTCACCTTAGTGCTTAGCTCTGACTAATCAAAGCATTTTGGTTTTTGGAAGATTATTTTTCCATTGGGTATAAAAACATTTTATTTGAAACTCAAAGCCAAGCAATGAGTTCTTTGTTACAGGAGGTATCTGCCCTCCCCTTACCCAGTGAATTTAGCCTCGTGTTCATGGCTCAGCTTTACTGGTGGAAAGGATAACAAGTTCAAAGAAGCCAGGTGGGTGAGGGCAGGCAGGGAAGGAAATTTAATATCAAAAAATGTTATCCTATATTTGTAGTTATAACATATTTCACTTGAGTTATATTTATGCAAAGCTTTATACTTTACGAAATACTTTCATGTATGTTGTCTTGAAGCAGTATAGAATAATGGTTAAAAACCCAAACATTAGACTTGGGTTTTGATCATGGCTCAGCCACTCGTGAGTTTGGATGAAGTGCTTTAACTTTCGTCGTCTGTAAAATAAAGATAAAGGGGATGATACCAGTATCATACTCATAAGGCTGTCAGTGTTAAAAATGACTTCTTGTATGTAAAAGACTCAGCATAACCACAGGCATACATTATTTACAATTGGCATGACTTCTACTTCAAGAAATTGAAGGGTATAAATAAGGGCCACATTATTATTTTTTAAAGCAGGTCTTAATCTCTTTGGCGCTTCCTTCTTCTGTTAGATTATTCAGACTCCATCCTTAGTTATGGATTTCCTTCTTTGTCGAGAGTTAGGTAAAGAAAATAGTGGGCCCTTAATTGCTAGAATATTTGGCAGTTCATGTGTGCCACTGTCTGTAGGGGCAATTCGCACGTCCTTGTGCTGCTGCTAGTTTAAACAGGGCTCAGGGACTTTGTTGACATACTCTGAGAACTTGGGAGCCTCCAGCTCAGCTTCTCCACATGGGCTACTGGGGGCAGGGAGTGGCTCCAATTCTTTTTCTTTTTTTTTTTTATTAAATTACAGTTTATTGGGGTGACAATGGTTAGTAAAGTTACATAGGTTTCAAGTGTACAATTCTGTAATACATCATCTATATATCACATTGTGTGCTCACTACCTACAGGTGGTAAATGGGATCAAACATATGGTGATGGAAGGCTCCAATTTTCACCAAACCTGCAGCCCTGTAGGTATCTCTGTGTCTCTCCCCGCCTCACCGCATGACCAACCCCCCCCCCCCCCCCCCGTCTTCCTCTGGGACATCCTAACATAATCTCAAGAAGTCAACACTTTAGGAACAAAAGCAAAGAAGAAGGATCTATGTTGGAACATTTCCACGTTCTGTGGGGCTTTTCTTGTGTGTATGCAAAGACCAGCTGCAATAAAAACAAAGCACATGTTAATCCTGAATAAATTACCCTGCTGTTCATTGAACACATGGAAGCAGTTACTACAGGTGTGCCACAATATGATGGAAGGATAAAAATGTTCGAATTACACTTTAATCATTTAACCTAAATCAAATGAAAGAGTTTTAGGCATGAGTATTTTGAGGATATTGAAAATGAGGATAAAACATCAGACTTAATTGTAAAGTTTTTATCAGATTTTTAGAAAGAAGGAAAAAGAATCAGTCCAACTGAATATTTGAATGGTTTTAGAAATTTGCCCTCATAATTGGAATGAATTTAGAAATCTGTAACTCTCTATCTAGGTCTCTAGGTATCTATAATGATTAAAGATAGGAATGTAAATATGTATACAAACAAACAAACATTTGCAAGAAACCCTACCTTATATATAGGAGTGGGAGAGAAATTCATCACCAAGACTGGAAATGCAGATCTAAAAAGAAAAATATCGACATATTTATTAAAAGTTAAAAACAATTATATGTGATACCATAATCAAAGTCAAAAACAAATAATGGATTTGGAAAAAGTATTAGTAATACAAAAGAGAAAGGTTTTATATACATAATAATGTACAGAACACTTAAAACTTAAGTAAAATGGAAAAAAGTATATGCTCAATAAGCACATAAAAAAGTTGACATATCAATTTACTGACATTAGACAAACAAAATTAAATACACAAATATGGAAATGTAAAGACCTGTCTTAGAGAACATAAAACACGTAAAAAACACATAAAAAGAGTGCGTCATACACCAATGATAGGATTTGTGATATCCTTTTGGAAAGAGACATAGCAATGCCTACTAAAATTAAAATAAAAAACATACCTGTCTGTTGACCTAGCAATTCTACTTAGAGAAATGTGTCCCATGGATATAAGTCAACTACAAGAAATTAAATATTAATATATACAGGATATTTATTGCCACATTGTTTATAATAGGAAAATAAATTATGAGAAACTTACAGCATGGAAAGTTATGCATTTATTAAAAAGAATGAACTAAAGCTATATTAGTCATCTTGGAAGGATTTCCATGATCTGCTGTTGACTAAGCAAATATTTAGATAAATGTAAATAATATGATCTAATTCCTATAAACAATAATAACTTTCCCATGTAAGTGATTAGGTGCATGTACATGTAGTAATTAGAGTGATCGCAGTAGATTTTAACATGGATTACCTGAAGGGGTGGTGATAGGTATGGAGGCAAAGGACATATGTGATCTAACAATTAACTTCACGAACTCATCCTAGAAAAAGTGCTACATACCTCCTTGCTGAATATCACTACGATCACCTTCAAAGTACTCCCCTTCGGAAGCTATACACTGACGTCAGTGCCTGGTCCACCCCTCAAAGCAATTTTGGAACTCTTTTTCTGGAATGGCCATGAGAGGTGCCATCGTCAGATTACCCTTGATGTCCCGAATGTCATCAAAATGTCTTCCTTTTAATATTTCCTTTATCTTTGGGTAAACAAAGAAGTCATTGGGGGCCAGATCAGGTGAGTAGGGAGGGTGTTCTACTACAGTTAGTTATTTGTTTACTGGCTAAAAACTCCCTCACAGACAGTGCTGTGTGAGCTGGTGCATTGTCGTGATCCAAGAGCCATGAATTGTTGGCGAAACATTTAGGTCGTCTAACTTTTTCACGCAGCCTTTTCAGCACTTCCAAATAGTAAACTTGGTTAACTGTTTGTCCAGTTGGTATAAATTCATAATGAATAATCCCTCTGACATCAAAAAAGTTTAGCAACATCGTTACAACAAGTTCACTAACTTAATTGGCAGACCTTGTATAATGGATGGAAAGCAAGGAAATGATATCTAGATTAAAAACCAGATGTACAATCCCCAAATAAACACACACACACAGACACACACACACACACACACACACACAGAAAAAATAAGGGGAAAATAAGGATAAATTTAGTTCTATGTATAAATATTCCATGATATTCTTTCAAGTTTCAATTTACAGAGTAATTTGTATAGTATGATTCTATCTCTATTAAAACAAGTAAATAATCACCTATATATGTGTATGTTACCACGCATATGTGTGTATATATATATATATATGCACACACATGTGCAAAGGAAAAGGCATGTAAAAGTACACATTAGCCTTAATATTGCATACTAGGAGGTGGGAATAGAGCAAGGACAGGATTTCATCTTTATTTTTTTATTAGACATATACATTATTTTACTTCTTATACTGAGCTTGAATGAATTTTTGTAACTTATAACACATCAAATAAATTTACATAATAATGCCTTACATATCTATAACTTCTAGCTTCTACAAATCTGTTGACTCAAATAATGCACAACCTTGGCTTGTGGCCAATATTATATAAGCCACACTCTGATCTTAAAGTGAAATTTATTCTCCTTATGCTAAGTGATTGCTGTTTCCTCATTCATCTTTTCATCTACTTCTCCTCAGTAGTCTGAGAAGATGTTATCTTTATATTTACATATATGGAAGAAGGAATCAGAGGGTTTCAGTGACTTGCCAAAGGTCACAGAGCTAAATAGGACCTAAATCCAGATCTCAAATTCTAGTTGGGTTTTTTTTCCCCCTATTATGTCACAAATGCTGCTAAGCCAGTGTTTTTTTCACTCCTGCCCCAAACCCCACACTTGTCCAAGTCCTAGCCATGGATGGCTGTAAAGATGCTCACGACACATAGTGAATATTTCACCTCTGACTGCCAAGGTACCATTTATTTTTTCCAGTTTCAGATACCCTCTTTATTCCATGCTTGGCTAAATCCTATCCATTTGTGAAATCATTTGTGTACTTCCCAAATGCATGGCATCAAAAGAAGACTTGGCCCTGTTAGTTGCCTTCTGTTTCAAGTAAAATAGCCTGGTCCTTAAGATACTACATGATCAAAATTTTCTCAGCCCGAGTGCTAAAGAACGTGAACAACACTAATAAAAAGGCCTCAGAGAGAAAAGAACAAAGCCAGAAGTATTACACTCCCTGGCTTCAAATTATACTACAAAGTGACAATAATTAAAACATCATGGTATTGGTAGAAAAACAGACACACAGACAAATGGAACAGAAGTGAAAGTCTAGAAATAAACCCACATGTATATGGGGAGATAACTTTTGACAAGGGAGCCAAAAACATACAATGGAGAAAAGAAAGCCTCTGCAATAAATGGTGCTGGGAAAATTGGAAAGCCACATGCAAAAGAATGAAACTAGACTGATATTTGTCACTATATGCAAAAAACAACTCAAAATGGATCAAAAACCTCAATATAAGATATGAAACAATGAAATACATAGAAGAAAAGATAGGTCCTAAACTTATGGACCTTGGTCTAGAGAGGATTTTATGAATTTGACCTCAAAGTGAAGGGAAGTAAAAACAAAAATAAATGAATGGGACTATATCAAGTTTAAAAGCTTCTGCACAGCAAAATAAACCATCAACAAAACAAAAAATAAACCAACCAAATGGGAGAAGATATCTGCAGACAACACCTCTGATAAGAGGTTAATATCCAAAATATATAAAGAACTCATACAATTCAACAACAGCAACAAAAAAACAAACAATCCAATAAAAAAAAAATGTGCTGAGGACCTGAACAGATACTTCTCCCAAGAAGACATACAAATGGCCAACAAGTATATGAAAAGATGCTCAACTTCACTAACTATTAGGGAAATGCAAATCAAAACCACAATGAGATACCATCTCACACCTCTTAGAATGGCTGTTATCAACAATCCAAGAAATAACAAGTGTTGGAGAGGTTTTGGAGAAAAAGGAACCCTCATACACTGCTGCTGGGAATGTAGATTGGTGCAGCCACTATGGAAAACACTATGGAGGTTCCTCAAAAAATTAAGAATAGAGTTACCATATGACCCAGCAATCCTTCTTTTGGGTATCTACCCCCAAAATTTGAAAACATTTATTCATAAAGATATATGTACCCCTATGTTTATTGCAGTGTTATTCATGGCGGCCAAGATATGGAAACAACCAAAGTGTCATTCAATAGATGATTGGATAAAGAAGACATGGTATTTATATACAATGGGATACTATTCAGCCATAACAAAGGATGAAATACTGCCATTTGTGACAACATGGATGGATATTGAGAATATCATGCTAAGTGAAATAAATCAGATGGAAAAAGTAAGATTTCACTTATATGTGGGATTTGAAACTAAAAGCAGCAACCAAACAAAGAAGACAAACAAACAAAAACTCATAGACACAGAAAACAGTATGGTGATTGCCAGAAGGAAAGGGGGGTGGCGGGGAAGGAAGAAGAGGGTGAAGGGGATCAAATATCTGGTAACAGAGGAGACTTGACTTTGGGGGATGAGCACACAATGCAATATACAGATGATGTATAATATAACTGTACACTTGAAACCTATACAATTTTATTAACCAATGTCACCACGGTAAATTTAATAAAATTTTTAAAAAGGTTTCATAGCCTAAGGCTAGTACATTGAAAGAAACAGAAAAAGAACCAACATATAAGGTTGATATGGACTGAATGTTTGGGTCCTTCCAAAATTCATATGTTGAAGCCCTAATCTCTAATGTGGTGGTATTTGGAGGTGGGGTCTTTGGGAGGTGATTAGAGTCAGATTGTGTAATGAGAGTGGGGCTCTCATGGTGGCGTTAATGCCCTTATAAAAAGAGGAAGAGATATGAGTGCTCTCTCTCTTCACTGTACGAGGAAACAGATAGAAGGCCCAGGACAAGTGCCCACAGTAGAACTGAATCTGCTGGCACCTTGATCTTGGACTTTCCAGTCTCTAGAACTGTTAGAAATGAATGTCTGTTGTTTAAATCACCCAGTCTGTGGTATTTTGTTACAGTAGCCTGAGCAGACTAAAACAAAAGTGCAAAAATTGATGCATTTAGTGTTTTTACATTAGCTATTAGGAAGTGATGGGATTGTTGCACATATATATCTGTGCTTTTATTTCTTAAATAGCATTTGTGGTAGCAGGATTCTAAGATGACCCCCAATGAGTCTTGGCCTTATATAATCCCAGTCCTTTGTATGTAGACAAAATTTGGGATTTTTTTTCTAGCCAATAGAATATAGCAAAGGTAATGGGATAGCCAGTCCTATGATGCATTATATTACACAAGACTGTCTTAGACTGGAGAGAGATTCACCTGCTGGCCTATAAGAAGGACTAAGCTGCCATATTGTAAGAGGGCCACATGGCAAAATACTGTTGGCAGTCTCTAGGAGCTGGGAGAGGTTCACAGCTGACAGGCTGCAAAAAAAATCTGAAGACCTCAGTCCTACAACCCCAAGGAGCTAAATTTTACCATGAACTTGGAAGAACTTCATGAGCTCCAGAAAGTAATGCAGGCTGGCTGATTGCAGCCTTGTGAAACCCTGAATAGAGGATCCAGCTACACCGTGCCTGGACTCCTGACTCATGCACATTGTGAGATAAGAAATACATTTTGTTTTAAGCCACTAAGTTTGTGGTAATTTGTTATGCAGCAATAGAAAATGAATATAATACTGAACAAGTACAAACCATGACATCGTGGAAAGAACATAGCTATGAAACCTAGGAGACTTGGGTTCATTTCTCATGTCCCAATGAACTTGCTATGGGGCAGCAAGCAAGTCACACAACCTTTGGGATTTCAGAGACCTGATAGGTGAGATTAAGGCCTCTTCAAGATTTCTTTCAGATCTTGCTACTAAAATTTCCTGGCTAATGTTGACATTATTTACTACAAGATTTTTAGCCATATCAAATATACAGCATATACCACATACTTTAATCTAGCCTTCTTATTTTATTTATTGTCATTGTTACCCTCCCCCCAAAGTTTACTAAAATTAGCATCCTTAGATTTTGATTTAAGTAGGCAGGAAGAGGTCTAAGGATCAATTCAGAAAGGTGCTTAAGAATTGTGTTTTCTTCTATATATTTTATCGTTTCAGGTATTACATTTAATTCTTTAATCCATTTTGAGTTATTTTTTTTGTATGCTATAAGCCAGTGGTCTAGTTTTATTTTTTTGTGTATGGCTGTTCAGTTTTCCCAACACATTTATTGAAGAGACTTTCTCTATTATATATTCTTGGCTCTTTTGCCATAAATTAGTTCCCTATATACGTATAGGTTTACTTCTGGGCTCTCAATTCTGTTCCATTGGTCTGTGGAAGACAAATAGATATCTAAGAGTTATATTAAAATGTGTTCAGCCTCACTAATTATTAGGGAAATTCAGATCAAAACCACAATGAGATGCCACTTCACACATATTAGAATGGCTATTATCAAAATGACAAGAAACAACAAGTGCTGGAGAGGATGTGGAAAAAAGAGAACCTCTGCACTGTTGGTGAGATTATAAATTGGTGCAGTCATTATGGAAACAGTCTGAAAGTTTCTTTAAAAAATTAGAATAGAATTATCATATGACCAAGCAATTCCTTTTCTGGGTATTTATCTGAAGAATATGAAAACACTAATTTGAAAAGATATATGTATCCTTATGTTCATTGCAGGATTATTTACAGTAGCCAAAATATGGAAACAACGTAAGTGTCCATTGATGATGATTGGATAAAGATTTGATAAACACACACACACACACACACACACACACACACACACACACACACACACACCAGAATACTATTCAGCCATAAAAAGATGAAATAGTGGCATTTGTGACAAGATAGATAGATCTTGAGTGTATTATTCTAAGTCAAATAACTCAGACAGAAAATGACAAGCTCATAGATACAGACAGCAGAATGGTGGTTACCAGAAGACAAGTGGGGTGAAGGGAGGGCAAGTTAGGGAAAGAGGGTCAAATATATGGAAACAGAAGGAAACTAGACTTTTGGTTGTAAGCACACAATAGAGTGTACAGATATTGAATTACAATGTTGTACATCTGAAATTTATGTTATTAACCAATGCTACCTCCATAATAAAAAAGAAAGAAAAATTGTGTGATGATTATTATTACCTTTCAGAAATTCCATTGGAAAATTGAGAAGAAGACATAGCTATGGTCAAAAAAGAGGAAATGGGAATTTCTTTTAATGGAACATTTTCAGGAATGTGAAGGATGGCTTGGATATGATTCCTGTCCCTATTTCTGGACCATTGCACAATGTGGGAACACAGAGCAAACTCTTAGCATCTCTGGAGAGAGCTGTGCACATTCCCTGGTGAATGTGCACATCAGGAGGCATTTCTTACGTCAGGAGGCATTTCTTATAGGCCAGCAGGTGAATCTCATCGCTGTCAGGATGCTGGTGGTTCCGTGTGTTCATCTTAATGGTGTTCACTTACTCATACAGAAACGAGAAACGCGAACAAGATGGAGCCACCAGCCATTTTATTTTCCTTTGTCAGTATTAGGAAGCATCAAAGTTCATATTATATTTAGTGTGAATAATGAGCCTTGGAGAGGCAATGCCCCATGCTGTGCAGGGTAAATGGTATATTCCCTCCTGATCCCACTGACGCTGTAAACAAAGGAGACTTCTGCTATAAATAGGACCTGGGTCAGGAAACGCTTCATGCAAGTATTAATAATCAATGCACTACACAGTGTAAGGTGAGGACCAACGCAATTATCATCCAGTTAGGAAAACCAATGAAATCCCGAGGAAACGAAGAAATGACTTCCTTTGCTCTGGGTAGCAGTTGGTGTGACCAGGATGACGGGTTTCTTTATTAATTTAATTTTCCCTGTTTGCACTAATTTAGCTCCACAGTTAACACAGGGGCACTGGAGCCTACTTTAAGAGTCAGCCCTTGGAGCACAGGAGCTAGCCTCATTTGCAAACTCACCATACGACTGGAAGCAACGCTAGAAGACAGAGCTGCCCAAGCCAATCGCTGCCCGGCGCAACCTGTGGCAGGCTCCAGGGCCCAGGCTCCCGCTGCCCCGGGAGCGGGTTCCCTCCCCCTCAGTCCTCCTCGACGACAGTGAGCCTGGCTGCTGCTTTCCCTGCACCTGTCGCACCACCGCCCGGCTTTGGCAGAGTGAAATGAGGAGACAGCTGGAGTCATTATAGTTCCTCTGTTTGAAGGTTGCCCAAATGAAAAACAAACAAACAAATCTGGTGAGTTTCATGTTTCTTTTAAGTGTACAGAAATGCAGCTGCTAAGTGGTGTAGGAGATCAAAGGAGCCTTTTAAATTCAGGACACCAAAGCGTTCTTCCTGGCTTGATCCTTGGTGGAGATTTGTTAGAAAACTTTAGAAGAAAGTTGCGGAAGAGGATTTTAAGTCTATTAAACTTATGTGAATTGTGAAAAGTTCTTTATAAAGCTCATTAAGTGTCCTCATTGCTGATCTCTGTGGAGAATGTAGTGAGCTCAGAAGTTGTATTTTGGGTGGCAGATGTCAAGCGCATAGTTTAAAAAATCTTATTTTATAGAATGATAAGCTATTATGATTGATTGCCTATTAATTGTCAGTTTCTTAGACAGAAACAAAGATGTATTCTAAAGCATGCAGCAATTTCAGTGCTTTGAAATGAAGATGAATTTTAGACCCCAAGTTTGAAGTTTTGTCTTAAAGTATAAAGATGTTATATAGGTAAAATAACTAGCATATTATTTTCAGTGCACATTGCATATTTTAAATAGCTTTGACTCCAATGATTAGGGCAAACAAAATTTGTATATATTATTTTCGATCAGTACCTTAGTTGTTAATTTTCTTAATATTTCCATTTTTAAAAGAATGTAAAATTATTTATCATTGTAGATTGCAACAGAAAAAGGAAAGGATAGTAATTGAATATTTAAATTTTCTTATATTTTTAAAGTTGCAGTTACAATTTTATTTTGACCAGAATTGGTTAAATTGCTGGTTTATAAATGGTTTGTACTTGAAAGTTACTTTTCTTTAATTTGACATGCTTTAAATGACTTCATCATGTTACTCCTCTATTTAGCAGCAGAAAATTAAAAAATATGCTATATGGGTAGAATAGCATAGCAAATGTGTCTTGTATAATACATTTTAGTTGTTCTTGATTATATTTGCATGTGTGATAAAATCTATCTTGGTTATTCTGAGATTTTTTTATTTTCTATTTGTTCTCAAACTCAATTATTTGCTTTTGGCTAACTTTTTTTTGGCTAAAATAATATATCTGTATCTAAAAAAATAATTTTCACCTGGGATTGTTTTAGTCCACAAGTTTAATTGAGAACTGTTTCACACTTAGTTATTTTGGTCCAGTTGGAATCTTATTTTGACAGCTTTAAGGGGTTTGCTGGGGAGGTGGGGAGAGAAAATGAGTGTGGAAGAGGCTCTTGAATTAAATAATGTATAAAGGTTAAACATCAAACACTCATGACTGCCATCATCATAATTCTAAATCACAGCTGAACATGGATATGATTTCTTCCTCCAATAAATCCTAACCTCCTTGATGTATTTTTTCTTCCGTTGACCTGATTTTCATTTTCTTAGCCTCTGGGATGTAGCTCCATAAAAGGTAGGTTTGAGGACAAGAGCCCCCAAAGGTAGGTTTTCATTTCAGATTTATACCAGACAGCTTACCAAAGGAATTCCAAATGAGGTCCTGGTTGGTGGTCTTATCAAAGTTCTGAGCTATAGCGCTGGTTGGTCATCCAGTGGAAAGCAAGTGAATACATGTATGCACCTTATTGCAAGAGAAACTCTAGTTTTTAAATGATGTGTGTAGAATTTCTCAAAATGAAGTTAAAAAGAGTTGATACCCATTCAACACAAAGCCATTTTTTATTTGTTCCCCCCAAATTTGAGGAGTAATTCACAAACATTTTAATTTGGTGATTGGAATATGATTTGGCTGTTGGGAGGGAACTGTGATTGCCCATCTTCTGCTTTCTGTGTAAAATGCCACCAATTTTCTTATTTTGGTATCCAACAGTATATGTTTAAGTTTTCATTTTCTAATTTACATTTTTAAAATAAAGCCATTCAATTTCTCAAATAAAGCCTCTAATATTTGTAAATTAATTTCATTAGAATTTTGAGTGGGATATGTGTTACTCATGGGAGATCATGGGAGTTCAAAACTTTATCAAAGTTGCCTTTAAAATTCATGTTACTTTGAAAAAAAATATTTAAAAAATGGTACATGTTCATTGTAGATAAATTAGACGATGTAGAAAAGTACAAAACTGGTTATAAAAACCACTCAGTCTCAATAGGTAGAAATAGTTATTAAATGTTATTGTGTATTTATTCACATGAAGTATGAATATTTTTTAAAAAGTGGAATCATACTATATACAAACTGTATTCTGCCTTTTCCCATAAATCATTAATTATTTTCAAACAATCTTGGTTATTTTTAAGTAGCTACATAATGGATAAGCAGTAACTCTTTAAAATATTCCTTTGTTGACATTTAAAGTTTCATTTTATAGTAAGTGGATACAACAAGATTTGCTTGGTACAGTGCGTTTTAGATATTGAAAATATAAGCTCTTCCCTATTTCCAAAATGTGGATGCTTCATTATGGATAAAGAAGGCTCTTTAAGTGATTTTTATACCTTCATTTTAATTTTGAAGATAAACATAGTAAACACCTGTTATAGCTAATACTAATTGAGTTCTACAAAGATCATTTAAAAAGACTTAATAGGCCATTAATACATCAAGGGAACACTTTGTAAAGAGCCTCCATTACAAATCATTTAGAACATTTCTCTTCCTGGACGGTACCATTACATTTGTAAATGTACTTGCAAGCAAATAGGATATTTGGCTTTATTAAAATTCTCAAGGTACTTTTGACATTACTACCTCTAATATAACAATAGTAATGTCAGCTGAGGTTTATGGTTTTAGGTCGGTTATAAAATCAGTAGGGAATGATGGATTTTTGAAAACTAATTATCAGCTACTAGCTTAAAATAGCATCTGGCTAGCAGTCCCTGACTCAACAGTTCCCCACTTTACACTAACCGTCTTAGGAAGACATTTTAAAAGATGAATTCATAATACTTCCAAAGACCAGTACTGATAGTTAACCTATTGCTAGTTTCGGGGAAAAAGTTCACTGCACTAGAAAATACCAATGATTCAAGTTTCAATGTGACTAGAAAATAGGAATAAATCACTTTATATCTTTTCTTGTGTTTGTCTCCTAATTCACAACCTTATCATCTATACCAAACAGGGAATTGGGTCTGCATCCTTTTCTTGGGTGCTCTTTTTGAGGAAGCCCAAGTACTCTATATATGCTTCTCCTGGATATTAGTATTTCTCCTTGTAAAACTGTCAGAGATGGCAGACCACGTTACGTGGAGAGAGAGAGGATGGAGAATTACCAGTCGTGCTGGCATCTTGCACCCCTTGGTAAAGCTCTGCAGGCAGGCTGAGCGACTGGGAGAAACCTCAGAGGAGTGCGTACCGAGTGGAGGGTTTTGATGTACCCCGGCTCTTCAGAATAGTGCAGGTGGAGGCTGTCTCCCAAAAGGAACAGTGCCTTTTGGAAAGTATGTGTATGTGTTTGTGTGTGTTCACGTGCATGCGTGCTTCACACAAAGTTCCTGCATGTCCTAGAGGTGGCCTTGCCTTTAGAGCATCAGAAACCCAAAAGGTGTAGGTAGGAGAAATGCTCAGTCAGTCTACTTCCTAGCAGCAGATCTGAGCAAGGGACTTGACCAGTGGCCAACGAGACCAATAGTGAGGCCAAGGGGAATTCTTAATATCCCCTTGTCTGTTGACAAATACCTGGATGAATTCTTTTGTTATTGAGATTGAGTGCAATTCTGTTAGATAACACATGCATTTAAAAAACACTAGAAGGAAGATAATCTGGCCATCCTCTGGATGATGAGGTTATGTAATTTTGAATGATTTTCATTTTGCTTTAAAATAACCTGCTCATGACATTTTAATAATCGGAAAAATTAAGGTTATCCTTAACTAAGAGAACAACTGAAATAAGTTTATATTCATTGAATTTCAATAAGAAGATGTCAAAACGTCTATTTTCCTTTTGGAGTCTCCCTTAGTGTTACCTTTTAGTTTATCACACATAAATTGGTTAGGTATGGTGGTAAGGAGACAAAGATTGCTCAGTCACCCAGATTTTCTTCCTTCCTGGAGTAGTGACACCACAAGCCACACCTGAATCAACTCTTTTAATCTCAATAGTTTCCCCCTTCCCCCCTTGCTCTGGTTAGAGAATGTCAGAGTGTGCTGGGCAACCAAGGTTATGTGATCTGGTGGGCCAGATCCGATTAATGTTTTTAATTGTGTTTTCAAGATGTAACACACCCAGGGAGATTTGTTCCAGATGAATGCAGCACAAAATGAAAAATAAAATAAAACCCCCTCCAAGCACAATATTGTTCTGAATATTTCTTTGAGACATCAGCAGGTTTTAAATCACTGGAAGATGGACTGAAGGCATTCTCCACATCATTGTGCCTTTCCCAGTAATTTGAAATACTGTTTAGTTTTAAATGTTTTTCTGTGTAGCCCTATTCTCTACCTGTCATTGGTGATCTCACCTATTATATTAAAAAAAGGTATCAGGAAAAGGTATTTGACAAATCATAATGCGGATAGTTATGACTCAAGAGTATTTCATCTGACATAATTTTTTAGTACATAAAAATTTCTGCATGTTTTTGTGTGTATGTGCATACTTTCTAAGGTCAAAGACAATACAAAAGGTTTGTTTAGAAAATGTTAATTGTGAAATGCATGTGTAATAGAGCAAACCATTATATAAAAACTATTGAAACAAATACACATGACTGTTTTTTGTAAAAATACCACCATTTTGGGGGGATTTTTGCAAATATCAAATCATGGAGTTTAATTATGTGGGAATTTCTGGTAGTAATTAGATTCTTTATGTGATACATATCGTATAAAGTAGAAATAAATAATATTTAAATTGGTTCTTAGAGTGTGCAAACAGAAGCCAATTTAGGGGGAGGATATTTTTGAAAGTAAGTTAATTTGGATTTAGGTTAGTAAAGATCTCACACACACACATTAGACTCGCAAACTGACTGGTTTCATCTTGGTGCTCTTAGTTTAATAAGCAGTTGTTACAAATGACAACTAAGGAGATTTCTTTGCATATTAAGATATTACTCCATAACTAATGCCATTTTGGTTTGTTATTGTTGGGGAGTCTCAAGATTTATCTCCAGGGCATTTAAATGCTGAAAATGCAATAAAAAATCTAGGGTTTTTACTTCTCTTTGATCTTGCAATAATTTGCCTTTTCGCTTTGGATTTCAGTAGCCTTAGAAAAGTAAAAACGTCCTTAAACTCTCTCTTACAATTTAGAGTTAAAAAAGAACGTATTGTAATCAGGAGCGTTAGGTGTTTGAGAAATAAAACTCTGTTTAGGAATAGATTACATGTTATATCAGTTATCCAGAATGTAGAAAATTACTTTGGTTGAGTGTGGACTAGGAGATGTGGTCTTTATCCTGGAGGAGATCGTGGGGAAAATTTGCACACATACTTAAGAGAGTTACTAAATTGTATGTTTCAGATATGCCTACTGATACATTTCAAATAATTAATAACAGGCCTCTTCATTGCTACCTTAAGCTCCACTTTCAGGTAACTCAATGAAATTGTGCTATGAAATTCTTCCTACTAGAGATTCCATAATCTCTAAAACAAAAGAAATAATATAAACCCATTTTAAATGTTTAGGCCCTGGTCACTAATACTGAGGCTTTGTTTCCGATTAAGATTTCTATAGGAAGTTAAAATCACACAAGCATAACAAACAGCATGAGCATCTCTGGATAAAGAATGTAACTATCTGAGCCAAGTGGGAGTAGTTGTCTTTATTTTTTAAAGCTAATCACATGAGGAGAATTAGTTGTTGACAGTGATCTGGAGGTAAGTGTGGAAACTAGGGATCTTTATAACCTTAGCTATCACACAGTTGTCTTGACAGCCATATTCACTCCTTACAGACACAAGTGTCTGGGTGTGCTCTTTCTTTACCTTTAAGTTCCTAAGCATCCCTTTGAAAGCAAAATTTTCCAGTACGTAGCTATCCGAAAAACAGATATTTAAAGGTGATGATGATTCAGGAAGCTAATAGAATAGGAACTGTTTTAAGTTGTTCTTTCAATCTGAATATAGTTGCTAAAATAATGATGTAGTTTGGTTTCAGTATAAAAAAATAAAATATATACCAAGAATGCTTTTTTTTTCTTTCAGTAAGTCTCCAAAGGACTAGAGAAAACTTCCTGACCTGTATCATCAAAAGGATATGAATTGTGTACAACCCTAGATTTTAGTTGGAAATTTTTGGTGAAATGGGCAAATTATTTTCTCATTCCCTGTATTCTTTGTAGGTTCATTGCATTTCTGTTAGTTTCTTTGGACACAGTAGATGTATACTAAAATTCTCTAGAAAAACCTTTCTCCGTAAACATTGGGAGACCTTGCCAGTTCTAAATCGACAATTTGGCAAATGTGGAAATCAACATTGTTGCAGAGAGGCTAAAATTTCACAGGCAAACTGTTTTCTGTGTACCATTTGATCTCGTGGCATTTGAAGAGAAAATCTTTTTGAGATTATTAATTTATAGCAAAAACTGTTGCGTAACCTGCCAAACTATGGCTACTGTTTTCTTTAAGTGAAACTTGCATTTCTCACTTTTTGTGAGTAGTGACTTTATCTTTTACAGAATTTATAGCAAACAGAGAAGTTAAAATTGAAGATGGAGTTGAAACATCCTTTCACTTTTTTTTTAAGGTTGTTATTTTAGTTTATGATTTATGTAGGCCTCCTCCTGCTCAAATCTCATTTTGTAGCTTGCCTCAATCAGTATTTATCAAAGTGGGAGCAAAAAAATAATTCCTGGAGGTGGATCCCTGGGATCTGCCTATTCAACAGTCATCTCTAGGTAAACTTTGAGAGTTGATGCTTTAGGTGTTTCAGGTGCTTTGAAAGAAGATGAAATACATGCACCTCCTTCCCACGTCCACTCCCATACAGTAGATATTTACTCAGCATTTTGACAAAGGGTTTCATATGGAAGAAATTAACCTGGGTAGCTAAGATTGGATGGTCTAAGAGTTCAGTGTATGCAGTGCACCAGAGGTTAAAGAAGAGCTGACATGTAATCCTAAAGGATGAATGTAGATATAATAATCATGGAGAGAAATTTTCATGACATTTCCTGAATTTTTAAAATAAGATGTCAGTTTTCAGTATTATTGTCAGTCATTGTCATACTGTCATCATTAGCAGTGGCAGTTTAAAACATTGTGATTTTAAAGTTGTGTTAAAGAGGTCTAAATGGTTTCCAAACTGAGGGGAAGATCTTGACCTAGAGCTGACAACTTACAGCAGAGAAATATTCATATGTAAATAAGTTAATGCTAAAATCTAATAATATAAAATTCAATCATTTGTACCCCTGTTGGCGTTTTTCAACTGAAATTTTGACTCTTCACAAGTCAAAAGAATGGTTAAATATATAGGCACCCCAAAACAAACATAACACGCACACCATCTTGATATGCTACTGAAAACAATAGTATGCGATAAGTAACAGGAGAGGAACGGGCTATTGAATCTGCTGATTTGAGACTTTTAAAAATATATAAATTTTACATAATGAAATAAACTGTATGAATTGAGTCATATGAGTGATTTGTGGGGGAAACAGTATTTAATAGTGTTCCAGGAGGGCCGATAAAGCAAATTTTTAGTATTTGGGAGTTCTTAACATTAAGTAGCTCATAACTACTGTGTTTCTCCAAAAATACAACCTAACCGGAAAACAAGCCCTAGCATGATTTTTCAGGATGGCATCCCCTGAACATAAGCCCTAATGTGTCTTTTGGAACAAAAATTAACATAAGACCTGGTCTTATTTTCGGGGAAACATGGTATTAGTAACCCCATAATTTATAATATGCTAAATACCATTTTAGACACACAGATGTTAGAAGGGAAGTTAGGCAGAGTTCTAAACTTTGCCTGGGGAAGTTATGGAAGGTTTTTCAGAATAGATGACCCTAGAGCTGCTTATAGATAGTATGTGCACAAGAAATATTTGCATAATATCATTAGTATTGCTCCTCATGAAAATTGACCTGGAATTAGATATATTTTAGGTTGTTTTTTCAGTGGGTTTGGTTTAACTTTAGTCTATGGCTTTGGATAGCTTAGTTTTCTCCCTTTCTTCCTGTCTGTAAATACAATTGAGGTAGCAATGACACCTAGTTGGGGCTTTGATCAAATGTCTCTACTGCTGTTCAGCGTGCATTTAAGTTTTAGAAATTCTGGGTATTTATACAAATAAGTGTGGAAATGTGTTGAAGGATGCTGAGTTGCAGCTTTTGCGAATGGGAAAAAATGTCACAGAAGGATATGTACTTAAAGGATAGTTTGAGATTTTTAAAAAAGTTGAATAGATGATGGGTGTGTCTGCTAAGCAATACTGTGTGTCTTTTTGTGTGTGTGAGTTTCTATGTATATCTTTCTTTTTCTTTTTTTTAAAATTTTATTTTTAATTTTATTAAATTTATTGGGGTGACATTGGTTAATAACATTATATGTTTCCAGTGTACCATTCTATAATACATCACATGTATATTGCATTGGGTATTCACCATCCCAAATCTAGTTTCCTTCCATCACCATACATTTGACTTCTTATACCCTTTTCTACCTCCTCCCCCTCCCCTTTTCCCTCTGGTAATCACCATACTGTTGTCTGTGTCTATGAGTTTTTGTTTTTTATCTTATTTGTTCGTTTGTCGTTTTCAGTTTTACGTCTTACATATGAATGAAATCATATGATTCTTGACTTGTTCTGTCTGAATTATTTCACTTAGCACGATATTCTCAAGATCCATTCACATTGTCACATATTTCATTTTTTCTTTTGGCTGAGTAGTATTCCATTGTATATATGAGGAGTGACTTGAAAGACTTCACTTATCTAGGATACCACTGAGGTATGAGTTCTGACAATTAAGTTTGTGAACTTGTTACAAAGATGTTGCTAACCTTTCTTGATATCAGAGGGATTATTCATTAGGGATTTGTACCAACTGGACAAACAGTTAACCAAATTTACTATTTGGAAGTGCTGAAAAGGCTGTGTGAAAAAGTTAGACGACCCGAACTTTTTGCCAACGATTCATGGTTCTTGCATCACAACAATGCACCCTCTCACACGGCACTGTCTGTGAGGGAGTTTTTAGCCAGTAAACAGGCTATTGAGGGTATTGGAACACCCTCCTTACTCACCTGACCTGGCCCCCAATGACTTCTTTCTTTACCCAAAGATAAAGGTAACATTGAAAGGTAGACATTTTGATGACATTCAGGACATCAAGGGTAATACGACAAAAACTCTGACGGCCATTCCAGAAAGAGAGTTTCAAAACTGCTCTGAAGGATGGACTAGGTGCTGGCATCCATGCATAGCTTCCCAAGGGGAGTACTTCAAAGGTGACCACAGTGATATTCAGCAATGAGCTATGTAGCACTTTTCCTGGGATGAATTGGTGAACTTAATTGTCAGATCTCATATGTACCCATTTTCTTTAATTAATCATTCATCGAAGGACACTTTTCATTGAGGAAAGCTGGTGGTATCAAGAGAGCTGATTGATTGGGTTCTCTTTAAATATTTCCCTCATAGCCACATCTTTTTCAACAGCTAGAAAAGATATAAAGAAAAAACAGGGGAAGGTAAATAAGATCAAACATATGGTGATAGAAGGAGAACTGACTCTGGGTGGTGAGCACACAATGTGAGATATATATATATAGATATAGATATAGATATAGATATAGATATAGATATAGATATAGATATAGATATAGATATATGATGTATTACAGAATTGTACCCTTGAAACCTATTGTCACCCCAATAAACTAAAAGCAAAAACAAAAATAAAAAAAAACGGGAAAGGTAAGTAAAATCTTACATTTTAAGTAAGTAACCTAGGTGAGGTGCTTAGACTTTTAACTGCTAGTTAAAGAGAAATGTGGCTAAGAATGAGAAACACTTTGAGATCAACTTGATATTAAACCACACTGAAAGTTTAGGACGAATCTCTTGGAAGAGCAAGTATTTGCCTACAAGCTAACAAAAATTTGGAAGAGTGGTTAAAGGAAATCTGATATAGCAATGAGAAATATTTAACTTCTTTAAAAATTGCTTTCTAATATCCAATTTATTTTTTTTTCAATTTAAAAATGATGCTCATTTAATGAATAATTTTGTTTTAATTTGCCAAATTTTACCCTTTAATAAGTAGAAAAACCTCTTTTATAAGGAAGATCTGACTAGTCATTCACATTTGTGGTGGGACATTTACCATGTGATTTGAATTATACGAGGGAGGCAACCTTGCCACCTAATGGTGGTATATTAAAATAGTAATTTTAATTTCAGTTCAAGTTGAGGTAGGAACTTCTAAAATGTGGTAAATACTAAACGGCAGAATAGAGAAGTGACAGGAAATATCATCTTCCTTTTCCTTGAAAGCTACTATATGAAACATATGATTAAAAAGATTACGGAAATCTCTAGAAAGCCCAAGGTAGAAAAAAATACTTTAATTGGCAAAATCTCCTTCACTGACGGGATCTTTCTTATTAAATGTAAAACACTGAATACTAAGAAAAAACTAAATATCTTTCTTGAAAGGTTAAGTGAGTGGAACATAGTCAAAGAATTGCATATGACATTTATCAAGCTCCAGAGGAAAAAGGACAAGTCAAGTCAATCCCTTGTCTGTCAATCATTGGGACAATACTTTCTATATTTATTAAGTCAATGATATACAGCATTCAAAAATGACAAAAGCAGGCTGATGTTCTCAAGGCAAAAAAGTCTATTTTAATAAGAAACGAGTAACTCTGTGGTTGTCTCTATCTTTCCTTGCCTTTGTGACTGTTATGACTTTTGTGTCCTTTTCCCATCTACATTATATTTAGCATTGAGAATAAAATTTCTAGTCAGCCAGACATATTATTCAGAATCTATAGATTAATTATTCCTTTGATATTATGCTTTTAGAAACTGAGTTTTCTATAATTAACTGTAGGATAGTAAGAGCAAAACCAAAATATATCCTTTTAAGTGTGTTTCTTCGCATAAATCTTCAAATCTTTTAGCCATCACGCCATAAAATCACATGATCCTGTTCTCTTTCCTATCCACCTCATTATAAGAATTCCCTGAGGGAAGAGCTGACAACACTTGATGAATTGAGGGAGTCATTCAGACATCTTGCAGAAAAGTCTCTTTGAGAGGTGAGCAACCAAATGTCACCCTGCACTTTTGATATATGATTAGTGATTTTATGAAAGTGATAAGGTATATTAGTCTAGTTTTGTATCCTTCTTGTTTGTGTTTAACACATAGACCATCCCACTCACTAGTTCCTCAACTTAGCTTCCTCACAGAAAAAGTACACCCTACACGTTGCTGCCTAGAAATGCTGCAACGATGACTTCCGAACTTGTTCAGGTCGCTGAGAACTGGGGAGTCTGTTGTGGCACAGAGTAACAACGATAAAACAAACTTCGAATATATTAAATATATGTTCGGAACTTGTGAATTATCTCATACTAGATTTTATTGTATATAAGTGGTAGCAGCCACCAAAGGTTGAAGAAAACTTACAAGAGATTATAAGAGACTTAGTAATGTTTTGCTCATTAACCCATTGCTTTCATTTGCAAATTGGAAAAGAATTATTTTGGTTGAAAACTAACCCATTTCCTTTTATGAATACCGGTGTTTTGACATAGTTTGAAAAACATTATGCCAAGGTCAGTGTGTCTCAACCCTGGATGTGCCTTAGAATCACCAGAGCAATTAAAAAAAAATCACATCAACACCAGGATCCACCCCAGATGGACATGCTGAGAATTCTTGGGTATTTTACTCAAGCATTTATAGTTTGAAAAAGTTTTCCAGGTGATTCCAAGTGTACAACCGAGGCTGTGGGAGTTATGCTGGGCACGGCTATAGATAGATATTGAGGGAGAGTCTACTGGGACTTCGTCTGTGAGAGGCAGGTTGACTTTTATTGTTACTTACCTAATGTTCTCTGATGGATAGTAGCAACAGCCTCAGCCAGTCAGCTGCTGGAACCTATCTGCCTCCCAAAGATGAAGACATTCAGTCTCCATATAACATAGACCAATCCCTCCAAGATATGTCCGTTCTGTATTCTGTTGCTCCATATATGCCTTAGTTCCTTTAACAGTTGTTTAAAATTCACTTGCTTCTAGAATAGATAGTATTGCCTAGTGGACAGAGAATAGAAAGTAAAGTCAGGCAGATATGGTGGAAATTCTAACTCAGCTATTTATATGTTGATGCTTGGCTTTCTGAACTTTTGTTTCTTCAGCTGTACACTGTGGGTTAAGATTAATTCCATCACCACATGTAAACTGTGTCTGTTATAACTCTTCCCATCTTAGATCCACAACTCCCTTCTATATGACAGTAATAAATACTAGTAGTTATAATTGTATTGCAAATTTGCTTGCTTCATGATTTTGTAGTTTCGATCCACGGCTAGATTTCACGTATTTTTTTCAGGGATGCTCTCTTATTTCTTGGTCATTCCCAATCTTCTTTTCATTATCCCCAACCCCAATCTTGTACGTATCTCAGCCCTCATACAGTTTTCTGTATAGTAGTTGGGCTCTAACTGTTGATGATAGACTGTTCTTCCTTGATTTCAAAGTGCTATAGACTTCCTAATGTAGATACTGAAAACAATTGCATAGAATCAAATCTTCAGTAGTTCAATTAGTAAACTACGTAGAGTTAAATTGAAGGCATTTTGAAATATTTGTGCAATACCAAGTAGAATCACCATTTTAAACTAGCATGAAGCCCTAATGGTATTTTCATGTAAACTGCATTTTTTCCATTAATAATCAGAGGCTGTATAATTGTATAAATGCGTGCACAAAATCAGAGAGTCTGCCAAGAATTTCAGCAGACAATTTACATTTCTTTCTAATGTAAAATCAATTACTGTGGCCTGTTTTCTTGAGCTCAAACATAACTTTAATTATATCTAGGGACCGTGCCTTATAGTCCTGCAAGTTTTCACACTCTGATGCTAAGCGCAGATGGAAAAAGATGCTATAACATTACAATGTAGTTTTACAAATAGGTGTGAAGAATCAACCTTCTAAAATTTCATAGGCTTCAGCTTCTGATGGCTGCACCTGTGCAGTTGCAAATATTTTTATAATGTAGCTAACATTCCTTCTTTGGGATTTATCTTTATTGCGTTTAGGCTTCAAGTCTGGTTCCATAATCATTTATTTGGAGTCTTGCCCATGAAACTGATCAGACAGAAGGGCTGCCCATAAAGCTGAGGGTAGGAAGGGAGAAGGGCCTAAAGGTTAGAGTCAGACTGAAGGAATTCTGTGCATGCTTCTGCCAAGGATGAACAGCTACAGTGTATTGTGAAGGAAAACTAGGAGCACAAAATACATACTCAAACATCAGTTTATTGAGACAGTAAACATTTGAGTGAATGAACAGAGCCCCGACTATGTACCAGGCACCACCACAGGTTCTTACATAGATGACTCTCCTACCTGATTGACATCTAGAGACCTTTCTCCAAACAATGCAGTCTTCAACTAGATAATTCAGGCTCTAAATTTCCTATTAGTTCACTATTTCAGTAAAGGAGGTATATTGTTTGAGAATTAAAAAAAGTTTATTTCCCTTTATTGATATTCCATAGCTTTGAACAGTCAATGTGAAAGAAGTTTAAACATTAAAAAAATTTAATCATTCTTCATAAAAATTAGTCAGTGCAAAATAAGAGTGACAATTTTGTCTTCAAGTTCTAGAAATGTATGCGTTTCATGGTTCTCCCCACTCCATGCAGAGATACCATATAGGCTTGTACCGATTTTATACCCTACAACTCTCAGGAGATATTACCATGATGAAAGTGAATGGCAATCCCTAGAATTGTACATAACTTGGACAACTGTACCTGGTGGCCCAGAATATATGACCTACTCTTTTCAAACAATACTTGGCGTTCATGAAGTATAATAATCGTTTATATGAAGATCTTTTTTATTCAATACCACAGCAGAGTGTTTCGTGCAGTTGTCATTAGGGGAAGCAATAACTTCCCAATACTTTCCTATCTAATTTCTGGTTAACTATGTTAGATGACCTCGGACCTTTTATCGAGGACCAGTTGGTGACTTGACTTTCTCCCTCATTTTCTGCTATCTTACATTAACCAATTTCAATCACTTACTTGAAGTACAGGTTTCAGGTGACTATTTTAATTTGCCATTCCCTAGGGCAGTATATCCCCAATTTGCCTGATGTTAGCAATAACTGTGTCTGTAAATAATACAGATTCCTAGTCTCCATTTCATGTTTTTAGAATCAGAAGTTCTAAGGTAGGGCCTGGAGATTTGTGTATCTGCTCTTGGGTACATATTTCTTATGATGTGGAATTTCCTTATCATAAGATATTGCTGCCGTAGAATGTCTCCCACAGAACATCTCCGTTACCAAAGCCTATAACTAAAGCCAAATGGTAGCTCAGGGGTATCCCAGGAACTTCTTTCAGGGTCTTCAAATATGCACATTCAGAAGATCCTCACGGTGGTTTTTGCAAATTACTCAATTACATAATGTTCTTAGGTCCATCCTATTTGATTAGAGCTGTTACAAAACAGGGAGTCCTATTACAGCTAACAAAGAGGCCCCTCACCTCCAGCAGATGTCCATCACTCATCAAATTCAGGGAAGCCTGCTCTGATGGAGCTTGAGGGGAGTCATGTGCATGATTAAGAAAACTCTTTGGAATTCTGCCATCTTGCTCAGCTGCAGAGTACTTGCCCACAAACCACTTCATGGACGCTACACAACCCATCATGAAGAAGGCATGACTATGAGGGAACTAACAGTCAATGAATCTAACTCAGTTTCCCAAAGACCACATACAGCAAAGGGTATGGCCAGAGTGCACTTCCAGTTCTCAGGGATTCCAGCTTAATAATGTTTTTTGAAAATACCACAGTGCCTCTCTCTAGTGTGTGTGTATGTGTGTGTGTGTGTGTGTGTGTGTGTATTGGGGGGTGTATGTGTTCTGAACTATTGATTACTCTGTAGTCACGAGCAAGATAGATGTTCTGGGGGTGAGTGTGTGGCCCGTGGCAATGTGCATGCAAGGGGTGCTGAATTGTAGGGTCGTATAGGACTATTCCGGATGTGAAGTTGCTTTTCTATGATCATCATATCATCTGGGAGGGCATTTTGCTCTGTGTCAAAAATGAAGAAAACCCAAACAACATATGCTAATTCTGGTTCAGACTCCTCAGCATTTTTCTTCTGCCTGTCTCCATTCGGGCACCAGTGCTTAGGGATGCTGAATATTCTCTCCTCCCAGGTGAAGAGTGTTGATTCCTAAGGAAATAGGCCCAAGGGGATTTTGGTAGTGGACTCTGCCTATAAGCGGTTGAGAAACAAATGTCTAGGGAGTGCCTGCCCAGTTATCATAGATATCATTATTGAATGGGTAGATTTGGGGTCTTCAACGGTCCTGTCATCCTTGGGTTCTGGCAAAAGACTTTGAGTATTATTTCACCTCAGGGATGACAACACAGAATGATTCTCAATGAATAATTGGCTTTGGCATTTGCTTAGGTTACAGTTATGCCTTGCCTATAATTTTAGGCAAAATTTTAGCAAAAGTTTTAGACAGGTAAAATAATGTTCCAAGGCAGGTACCTTTACATTGGGGTTCACACACAGTGGGGGTGCATGAAGACTTTCCAGACTCTTAACATTAATGTTTACTTTTCTCTAGTACTGATGGGCTTGAGGTTTGCTGGTTCCTCCCCACCCCACTCTCCACAAATGCTTTTTCTTGGGTGACGGTGTAATTTATCATTCATACTGCAACACTTTTGAGAGTAAATGGGGCACTATTAAGAGTTATGGCAAGGCAACACATGTGAACTGGAATTATAGACAAAACTGCACTGTATGGTCACCTTACACTTCTCCCATTTTCCAAAGGAAGGCAAGTGTCTTCTCCCTCCTGATTCTGACTATGGTAAATGACCCTAAGTTGAGTAAACTTCTGGATGACAAACAGTCATTTGAGACTACATGGCACTTTAGGGAATAACTATTACCGGTAAGGCAAAGATTTGCAATGAGAACTAGTGAAGAGGTGGTACGTTATGTGATCCATGAAATAAATTCATGGTGAGTCTCTGTGACTTCTCTTTCTCCCTCTCTATCTTAGAATTGGAATTGAGATGGTTGTCACAAGCATGTGTAGTAACACACTTACTTAAAATGAAAATGAAACCTTGGTTTATAGGATGGAACATAAATCTGAGTTGGCTGATGGGTTTGACAGTGAGGACCAGTGTTACCAATCAGGCTGTGTGACAGATATTTACCCTAAAGTAAGTGAACTAATTTTTCAGCTCTCAGGTTTTGAAAAGAAAATTTTTAAAAGATCCATATGCATTTTACCATATACCATAAATTATACCTGTAGCAGCTATCAAACATATCACAATTTTTAAATATTAACTTAAAAATACACAACTGGTACATCATTTTCCACAGTTCTTTTAGCAAAAATCTTTGAAGACCATTTGAAGTGTTTACATTGAAGTGTTCATGATGTTTACTGTCCTGACCTGTTATGTCCCTGTCACTGTGTCAACCACAGTGGCTGCCACATATTTCCAAATGCACCCCCTCTCACAAGCACACACGTGCAATTACTGTGGGGCCAGTAACTCTTCAAATGATTGAATCCCATGTTACAGAAGGTACCCGAGGAAAGAAAATGATGATGGAAGTGATCCCTTTCTTCTTCTAAGATGCTAAGATGAAACTGAGTTTTTCCAGTTCTGGGAACTGGAAGGTAAAAAAACAAAAAAGAAAAGTTTCAAAAAAAGTGCCTGCTGCTTTAGAACAGAAGAGGGTAAAGAGAGCCAAATGGGACTGCTTGGCTAGTGGTGGCTTGCTCACCTGTACAAAGGGGCTATTATAAACATAAATATTGTAATTACATAAATATGGAGGCAAGCTTGCTGGTGGGCCAATAGGAATTCTTAACCTAATTCCTAGTCTGTGTCTTTGCGTAGTTCTGAAAAAGTTAGTTCTCTCTCAACAGGTCAACATTACTAATGTACCTTTGGTACCTGACAAGAAGATGTACAAAAAATGGCTTATATTTTTGTCGGTTCTTTGTTAGAAAATGGCACCCTCTCATATATTATTCTGTTTGACTTCAACAAGAGTAGTTCACCACATGTGGAAATGGCATTTATGCTAAAGAAGGCAATGCTCAGAGCATTTTTCAAGGCTGGAAGATTTAAACATCTTCTGGGGTTGCACTCTGCTTCTTGTATAAACTGCTCATATCAGCAAATTAGCCTGTGGAATAGTTCGTTGACTCATGGCTAATTAAAGAATGTCTCTATATCCAAGAGAAAACAATTGAATGTGTAATTTACAAAATTATTTTTAACATTTGACAAAGCTAATTATACCGACACTGCTGCTGTAGGTAACCCAAAACTAACTGCATTATAATTATAATGGCACAGATTTAACCCATGGCTGCAGGCTTCAAACATTTTCTTTCTTCTACTCCCAAACTAGTAATTTTTCACAAAAGTTCATAAAACTCTCTAAAAGAATATATTATTAGAAGGCAAGCAGTACAATGAATTCATGAATTCAAATTGACACAATTTGGCATGCTATCCAGGTGAAGATTGGGTGTAAATTGTTTAAGTAGATTGAAACAGATGAGCCTACAAATGGAAAAGATGGGTTGACACATTAGACATTAATATTTGTGTAGGTTTTCTCCTTGTTTGTTGATTTTCACCAATCTTTATTTTCTTTTTTCTTTTTTTGCTAGCAAATTAACACTTAATATTAATGGTTAGGGTGAGGTCTTAACATATATTTCCCATGGAAGTACATACTTAATAAAGTGGAATGTTAGTCCAAAACATGACAGAGGGGAAATTATATAAAATTGTTTCAACTATGAGTCTTGTTCATTTTTCTTCCTATTTCTGCTACCACTGACCAGATTCACACACTTATTTTAGGGTTGGAATATTAAGCAGTTTCTCTTCTCTTGTGTCCTCCCTATTCACATCATTCTGCCTCTTTAGATTACTCTTCTTTGAGTGTCACCATCGTTTACACCCCATTCAATGGCCCAGACTACCAATAGTTGATATGTGAACTACTTAGCCTGCCAAACTAAAGTACCTACCATTTATTCAGTATTTACCAAATATTAAGGACTGTATATGCCTATTGTTCTAGTTAATCCTCACAATAACCCCATGAAGTAGATATCATTTCTCTCTTTTATGTAAGGAAAGAGAAACTCGGAGAATTTGAATAATGTTTTCAAGGTCGTATAGCTAATAAGTAGTGGAGCTGTGATTTGAAAATGATCTACCTGATTCCAAAGATTATGACTTCAACTGCTAGGCTAGACTTGCTCCAAAGAGACTCCAAAATCTGACTCTAATTTACCCTTTTGCCTTATACCAGTTACTTCCCCACACCTCATATTATTCATTCATTCATTCAAAAATATTTACTAAGTATCTACCATGTGCCACAGACTGGTAAGGAATGGTTGTACCCTGCCTTCCTATTGCTTATAGTCTAGCAATAATATGTTTGTGCTTTAGGTAACCTGGTCAAATGATGTTCTCTAAGCTTGCAATGCACTTTCCCTTCCCCGTGGCATTTTCTAATGCTTTCTTGCCAGATCCTACTTATCCTTTGTCTCATGTCCTTCCCCTCCATGATGTTTTTTCTAAACCACTCAAACCTATGGAGATTTATCCCTCTCTGAAGTTACAGATTAACTCATTCTCTAGGTTCACTAGCTCTGCCACCAATTAGCTATGTGACTTTGGGAAAGTTATTTAACTTCTCTGTACCTTAGTTTCCTCATTTATGAAGTGAGGATAATAATAACATCTATCCCACATAGTTTCTGTGAGGATTAAATGAATTTATTTATGTAAAGTGCTCAAAACAGTGCCTGGCACATATTAACAAAATGTGCTAACGATACTATCGTGTTTCCCTGAAAATAAGACTTAGCTGGACCATAAGCTCTAATGTGTCTTTTGTAGCAAAAATTAATATAAGACCCAGTCTTATTTTAATATAATGTAAGACCGGGTCTAATATAATATAATATGATATGATATGATATGATATAACATGATGTAATATAACATGATATAATAATACTGGGTCTTATATTAATTTTTGCTCCACAGGATGCATTAGAGCTGATGGTCTGGCTAGGTCTAATTTTTGGGGAAACATGGTACTATATTATCTTGAAACACAAAATTCAACGTAGTAAATTTGAAGATCTACTTAGATTTATTAAGCTCTGATGAATTGGGCAGCATCCCATCTGGTAATTAGAGGGATGCTAATAGGGGTTGCACAAAATGGAAGGTTTTTATAGAGACAAGGTAGGGCAAGGGAGCTATTATGAAAAGAAAAGAAATAATTATTTTTAGGCCAGGACATCTTTTGGAGGAGGAAGGGGCCAGCAGGGTTTTATCATGTAGATTGCCTTTTCTTCCTTTGGGGGATATTGATGGCCCACGCTGCAGATTGCCTTCCTAGTGTTTGACCAGAAAATTCCGTTCTGTTTAATTAAGATTACATTTTTGGTGAAGGTTGAAACTACAGTTAGGTCAGGTATTAAGTCTAGGTTTGGTAATGTGGACTTGAGCACAAGGACACTGCTTTGGGCCTGTGGTTTTCTTTCTTAAGAATTATTATTCTGTGGTTTATTTGTAAGGAATCATTGATATTTCTGGTAGGTATGTATGTAGCATCATATACCTCTTGTATTATTATTTTAAAACTGTTTGTAAATTTCTTTTTATTTCTATGGAACTTACCAGCGTTCTTTGTCCTGCTCTAATTTTGCTGTGATTGTGTTCTTTATAAGAGAATTTACTGTTAGAAATAACATTGTTCTTATTTCTCACATCTTAAGGGGGTAAAAATACTGTGTTGTAGTGAGGTTTCAAAGATTGGTTCCACTGTGATTTAGCTTCATTCTACTTATGTTCTTATATTTGAATGGGGTTTTGAGCCTATAGAGTCCTGGTAGTCTTCAGATATCTGGTAGAATAGGTGAAGGGTGTAAGCGTAATTTTAGCTGCACATTTAGATTCACATATATTAGAGCCAACATAATTTAGAAGGTGACAAATACTGGTTGTGGGCGTGAGGGGGAGGGAAGTTTAGTCACAGAAACTTAAAGAAGAGCTGGATATACATTCCGAAGTTAAAAGTAGTCCTTGGCCAATAGAAAAGCTTGCAGCTACTGAGGGGGATGGCCTAGAACATCCAGTAGACATCTAGAATGTTCTAGAACATACTAGAAATGCGCCAAAGACATTTAACAGGCAACAAACCCACATTTTCATTTGTCTTCATAAATGTTTTGTATTGAAGGGAGTAGGAGAGACAGGTTGAATAGAGGGAATAACAAGTCACCCTCCCTTCTGACAGCACTACACAATTCTGTGATAATCTGGCTCTTTGCTTGGTTCTGAGACCATTTACTTCTAAACTCATGGCAACAATTTGGCCTGACTCTATCTTTGTTTTATTAGAGAGGCCTCATTTACAAAAGGAAAAATCATCTTATCTTTAAAAATACTTTTATATAGAGAAGTGAAGTGTTATGTATGCTTGTTTTTATGAGCACCAGACCATATCCTGTACTTCAAGCTCCCAGCTTCACACACACGTAAGGTCAGCACAGTTATCTCCTGATACATTACAGTGCTGCTAGATTGCTGCTGGTTTTCTTTTAGGATATCATTAGCAGAAGATAATTATTATACAAAACAAACATATTAGAAATGTATGCCTCTTATACTTCCTTGTTTGTTAACTCACTGCAGTTGCTTTTATGTAGAGTGAATCAAGGGGTTCTGCAAAGGTGAGTCCATCTGTATATTCTCCATCAGTTGGCTATAGTGCTGAGCTTTCTCTTTTCGGAATTATGTTTTTTGAATAAATAACTGGTCTTATGAAACTATGTTCAAAGAAAGCTATAGAGCTGTAGCATCTAGGAGTAGTACCATGCTGGCATAAGGATGACAAATGCATGGCATGTATGTATGCTACTTCTCCTCCACTCCTGCCCTGTGGCACATTCCAAATCAACCATGACACTCTGCCACTGACTCTAAATAGGGCCTTAGAATCCTTGCCAATACATGCTCCAGGAGGCATTACCAATCAATTAAAATTGATGCTTGGGATAAAATCGATTTACTCTCAGTGCATAGATTGAGTGGTTTATAAAATCAATGTAGCACAGAGCAATCATCTGGTAGTGGATCATCAGAACAATCATCTTTTGGTATATGGAGGAAGTTGGGGGAAAAGGATGTCTCCCTGATTTTAGAAGAGTGGAGTGTTAAAGAAAAATTGGACGCAACAACAATGCATGTTCAGACAGAGACAGACTTTACAATCTTTCTTAAACTACCTTTGCTCAGCTGCCTTGTATTTCTCAATGCTCTAATAACAGAAAAAAGAGCCGAGATGTTGTACAAAAACATGAATTAAAAATATCCACCCCATTAATTTCTATCAGTCCATAGCACTTTTAGGCTCTAGGGAAGTTCTCTGCTGGGCAGACCACTGGCTTGAAAAAAACACTGAATTGGAACCCTGTTAGGATCATAATTTCTAAAATAACTTATTCAGTAGGAAAACTTTTCTGAACTCTGTTCATAGTTCTTGAGAATATTGGGTTGGTGCAAAAGTAATTGCAGTTTTTGCAATTATTTTTAACCTTTTAAACCACAATAACTTTTGCACCAACCTAATAATTTCTAATATATTTTAAAGGATATCACTTCCTGTTTTCACTCTCTTAATCAGAGCTTCCAAATGAAGGACCTCACTTCATCCAAAGAAAGGTTCTGTCAAATAGAATCAGTTTTCAGTTTCCTCTCTCTTGGGTAAAGCATGACATACAAAGATAACAAAATACATTTCACTAAATTAAAATGTCCTTTCACCTGCATACCTAGAGATATATTTCTAGGTAGTTTATAGGACAACTCTTTAGAGAGCTTAACTTGGGAAAACTATATTTAGGAGAAATTAACAAGTGATGACTGAGTGTCAAATAGATACTGAGGAGATATTCCAAAAGGAAGGTGCTGGAATCCAACCCACACAATGTTTACACATTGGCCTCTTCCCTTTGGACCGACTTGATTGAGGACAGTAGTCTTGGATAGTTTTTGGGCTTTTTGTTTTGTTTTGCAATGATTGGACCTCTCTAAAATGTTCTATACAATGAAGTTCATTTATATAGTCCTGAGCAATCTTTTCCTGTGCTGTTGTTCATGTCTGTGGCCCTGCCAAAAGGGACATGGACTTCGAATTAACTTTTTTCTACACATACTATATTGTATGTGTTCTGTCTTTATTTGCGGTTATTGTGAGGTCACCAATTTTGTTTTCCCTTTGGTATTCAATATTCTTGGACAATTTTCTATGGCCTCAGGGAGATTCAGAGGGAACAGATGTTGTATAAACCGTATCCTCTGCATGTTTTCCCACTTACATTTCTTTTTTGAAAGAAAAAAAAAAAACCCAGAGGATAGCTCTCTGTTTATGGGACGACTTTTTTTTGTTTTGTTTTAAATGCCAAGAAACTATTTATTAAATCTATTCTACCTCTGTTGTGGAAGAGAATGCTCCCTTTTGAATGGAATGATCAGTAAACTGTGTTAGCTGCTCAGGGAGCTTGATAAAGGACATTTTCCAAAGATATCCAGAGTGATGGATATAAGCCACTAGTTTACTTATTTTTTAATCTACTTATGTGGAGACCTTTTAAAACACATATTAAGTTTCAGAAAATGTCAGCAAGTCCAGTACCATATGTCAAAAATTTCAACAGTGATTAACCATCCTACTTGGTTGAAAGTCAAAGACAATTTCAGTGTCTGTGAACTTTAATATCTGGATATTATATCCATGGGCCTGTTCCAATTTGCCAAGTCAAACCAAAAATCCACGTCACAGCTTTCATCCTTTTCTCTGAGTAAATTTTTTGCCCCCTCCTCTGCAAATGTTTGAAATAAGCTGAAAAAACAGAACACAGTAGGTAACCTGGAAAGTGTTCTAATCAGAAATATTTTCACTCATGGGGTAAGGCTTTATGTAACCCACCAGGAGCTGTGATCTGAACCACCCATTACAAGCAATAAAGCATCGAAATGAGGATGTATTTTTATCAGCTTTCCAGATCCATATTTATTTATTTTTTCTCAGCTGCTCATGTGAAAACTTTATCGTGAATTGTGCAAATGCATAGCTCTACAAGCCTACCGGGCATATATTCAAATGTCAATTTCTACTCCCAGTTAATCTTTTCCTTTATACTTTTTCTTCTTTTGTCTTCCAAGTGACAGAGGATAATAGGAAAATACAAATGCATTGAAGAGACAAATGCAGAAAATAAAATCTACCCTTGTGCACTGAACATTTCAATATTGGGTAGCTGACTTCCAACAAGCACTGGAGTCCATGTCTTTTAAATAATAATTTGGTCCTACAGGATCAACACAGTGCGACATGTGGAAAATATTGTTGTTTACTTAGCTTTCTAAAAACATATTTTGCTTTAAACTGTATCCTAAAAAGTTTGCACAGTGTTTATGTGTACCATTTATATACAGTTTGGACTAATAATAAGTTGAATACCTACGTATTCACCAACCAGTTTAAGAAATAGAAAATTATCAGTACCCTTTGCATTGTCCCTTCCTAATACCCCTCTTATCTATCTACTCAGTAATACCCTCTGTCTCGAAAATTGTTCTATCTCTTGCTTTTCTTTAAAGCTTTACTTTATCTGCATGTTTCCATAAGTAATTTTTGATCATAGAGTATTTGAAGTTTATATAAATTAAACCTATACTTCATGTTTGTTTTGCTCAACATTATTCTTGTAAGACCCGTCCATGTTCATGTGGGTAGTTGTAGTTCATTTATCTTCACTAGAGTATTCTATTGTAAGAAAAAAAATCCACTATTTATTTAGTGGTTCTCCTGTCAAGTGACATTTTCAGTTGATCTAGATTTTTTCTTATTGCAAGGAATATTGCTAGAAAGATTCCTGGTCCTCATTGCCTTGTGGTTATGTGTAAGCATTTCTCTATAATATATAGGAGTGGAATTACTGAGTCAGAATCTGGGCATCTTCAACTTTACTTGACAGTGCTATCCTGCATTTGGTTTTTATTCAATTTTTTTTAAAAAGTTTGTATTAAGGGAATAAAACTTTTGAATGAATTTCAACTTGATGTTAATTTCTGTTTACTTTCCCCTACATGCTTAAACAATGGTCCTGGCTTAAAGTTATAAACCATAGATCTGCATGAAGCTGTTGTTGGTACCTTTGCTGTGTTCTTACTTTATGTCCACTCTGATTGTATGCAACTAATCTAGACGAGGTTCCTTCCATTCCTTAGTGTAATACCAATGTTCCTTTGCTCACTCATCCCTATGGCCTTTCCCATGAGTAATAGGATGAATAATCTTCTTCCCTATCTATAACTGTAGTGGTCATAGATTGTTTTATCTGACTATCATCCTGTCCTTTTTCTGGGAATAGTACTTCCTCCACTTTTAAAATTTTTTTAAAAATTTATTTTTAATTGAAAATATGCCCAATATAAAATTTATCATCTTAACCATGTTTAAGAATACAATTTAGTAGTTTCAGTGCATTCACATTGTTGTGTAACCAAACTCTAGAACTCTTCATCTTGCAAAACTGACTCTGTACTTATTAAACAACTCCCCATTCCCCTGTTCTCCCAGCCACTGGCAACCCATCCATCTGCTTTCTGTCTCTATGAATTTGACTACTCTAGGTACTTTGTATTAGTGGTATTATACAGTATATGTCTTTTTGTTACTGACTTATTTCACTTAGCACATTGTCCTCAAGGCTCATCTAGATTGTAGCATGTGTCAGAATTTCCTTCCTTTTCAAGGTAAAATAATATTGCAGTGAATGTATAAACCACGTTTTTCTGCTTGTCCGTTCATCCGTTAATGGATGCTTTCATTTTTTTGGCTATTGTCAACAATACTGCTGTGAACATGGGTGTACAGATATCTTTTCAAGACCCTACCTTCAACTTATTTTGGAATATACCCAGAAGTGGAATTGCTGAAGTACTTCTTCTTCTTTAAGGAGTACTGCTCCTATCTGAATTCCAACCATGTGGTTCTGGTAGGGGCTGCCAATCCAATCATAGCACCATGCTTTCTCTTGCCACAGTTCACTGGCTGATGGGCGAACTCTTGATCCAAGTGAAGCTGCTAAGAGTTCCTCCCTGGGAGTTTTCAGAGTGGAGCTGGAGGAAATAATGTAGTCCTTTCTGTTGTGGAAGCTGTGAAGCTTAGATGCTATGACTGGTCCGATGCCCTGTTATGTGGAGGAGACTCTTCTGTGAGAGGGGAAAATTAAGCCACCAGGCAGAAAAAAATAAAGATGTTAAACAAAAGAGTCCTGGCTTTACTCTCCTCCCCGCATCAGGTGAGCCAAGAAATTCCTCTCTTTCTTTAATCGATTTGAATAAGACTTACATTTTTTGCAGCAAGTGTCCCGAGGTATGTAGTGTCATAGTTATACCCACCTTGTACACTAGACAAGTTTTATCTTATATTGGCAAACAGACAATATTGATTCCTACAATTCTGCTAGCTGTTGTAATGAATTGAGAAGAAATATAATGACATGAGACAGAACAAATGGTGCCCTATATTCCTTACTGAAATTGGCAGTAGGGAAGAACAAGAGAATGAACCTGACAAGAATTAAGATGGAAAAGGTAAAGATATAGTAATGAGCTTTCAGAAGAAAATATTTGAGTTCATCACAAGTGTTTGATGAGAAGGTTGACCTAGGCTATAAACCTAGGAAGTGTGACTAACAATAGATAAATGTCTGGGATTATGGAATGCAGAAAAACAAAATTTTCTATGTTAGGGGGCAGAATTTTCTGGGAGGGCAGATTTATCTTACGAGGTGTAATCAAACAATACAGTGAATATTTAAATAAAAAATGTATTATAGTAAAAAAAAACATTGCTTTTGCTTTGAGCACACTTATCCCATTGTTCTTGCCACTTTCTGAAGCATTTCTGGAAGTCCTCTTTCATGAGTGTCTTTAGTTGCGCTTTGGTGGCTACGTCGATGTCCTGAATCATTTTGATTTTGGGAAGAGCCAGAAGTTGCACGGTGCCAAGTTCCATGAAAAAGGTGGATGAGGACACACTGCAATGTTTTTATTTGACAGAAATTGCCATTTACCAGAAGCGATGTGTGACACGGAGCAGTGTCATTATGGAGAATGAATTCCAGCACACGTTAAAACACACTGTCTCTCAACCATAGCTCACATCTGACTGACTGCGCTAAACAAGTTGAAACTTGACACACACTGTTACTAAGGTTTGATGTACCTCTTCTGGTATTTAAGATCCCTGCCTTTCAGTTGGATGGCACTCAGCAGGATTCACCATGTTATGATCACAACGGAAAGGCTCTGTGTCACACATCTCTTTTGCTTTGGCAATTTCTGTCAAATAAAAACATTACAGTGTGTCCTCATCCACCTTAATCACTGGATCTGGCACCTTCTGGCTCTTCTCCAAAGTAAAAATAACCATGAAAGGTAAATGTTTTGAATTGATTCAGGACATCAAGGCAGCCACGATAGCATAACTAAAGACACTCATGAAAGAGGACTTCCAGAACTGCTTCAGAAAGTGGCAAGAACAATTGGATAAGTGTGTTCAAAGTGAGGAGGAGTATTTTGAGGGGGATTAATGGCAATGTGTATTTCACTGTAATATTTTTTTTTAATTTAAACATTTACCATAGTTTTTGATCACACCTCGTGGTCATAAGAGGGAGGATGAATTCCACTTACAAATGCCCTTGGTCCTTCCCAAAGTTTTGAACCTGAGAATAAAAGAAAGGGTTCTAGCTCAGCTGGTCTGAAAAACAAGCTATTATAGATAACCTTAACTGGAAATCTCCTACAAGTGAATGAAGTGAAGAAAGAGGAGCAGGAGGAGGTGAAGAAAAGGAAATTTACTGGAAGGGTACAGGAATGTCTCAAAGTATTCAAGGACAAGGTATACATTTTCAACACATAAAGGATGAGTGACTCAAACAAGAATGCTCAAGGAATGAAAGCAGTTATTTTCTTGCTATCTTTGGCTCCCTCTGGAACCTCTCTTCTTTTTGTGTGTGTTTCCATTTTATCCATCTCTTTTTCTCTTTATAGTTTGATTTTCTCTATTTGCTCATCATCATTCATGTCTTGAACATGGCCATCTCAATCCTGACTTTACATGTTCTTGCACACCCAACACTAAAATTTAAGAGAACGAGAATCTGATTGGCTGAGGTTGAGTATTGTGTCCACCCTGGTCCAACTGGCAGTTCTCGGAGAAGCTTGCTATCTCTTCAGTAGGTAATGGGCCAGCTAATGACCTCAGAGGAAAATTTGGACACATTCTCTACTAATGAAGTGGGCAAAAGGAACAATCAGGACCAGATTGGATACCATATATATGCCCCAGACTTAATTTATACAACATGTAGACTGAACTATCAAATTCTTCAGAGTTCTGTTCTCCATTTCTCTCTGATGACAATGTTTTAGTTGCAGCTTTTAATGCTTGCAAAGCCCTCACCATTTGTTTGTTTGTTTTTGTTGTTACCCGGAAGATACATATGACTAACTCCCACATTAGTGGTAAGGACTATGTAATCTGGAGCCACAGAACCATGGAAGAGAATGAGCCACTGTCTAGTTGAGTGACTTGAGCCATAATTTCCTTACCCATAAAGGGGGTCCAATAATGAATGCCTTACTTATCTTACGAGGTATAAGAGTTGAATGAGATATTGGGAGTAAAACTGATTTGTCACCTACAAAGCCATTCCAAGAGAATAGTAACTAGAACTGTGGCCCTCAATCTTGATAAAGATACCTTGGAATACCACTATAATTTGTGAAGGGTAAATAAATGGTTTGTTGTCAGTGATTTATTATTAATTATAAATATCCAATGTACATATAGCTCTTTAAAAATTAAAAGTATATTCAGTGATATCTATACTAATGCTGCTCGCATTCATTTGCATTCCGACATTTTCCTTAGTGGGAACAGAATGGGTGGAGTTTGGGAGAGCATGATGAGAATCCCTATAATTTTGAACTCCTTTGGGAGTGTGTGACATGTGTGCTTCATCTACCACACATTGTATCATGGCAGAATATGGTTGAGGGATTTGGAAATCATTAGACTACAAGCTATGTGAGGCAGGATCCATGTTTCCTGATTCAGTACTGTATGCCCCGCCATTAGCACAATTCCTGCCACATAGGTTCTCAGCATATATTTAGATGACCAGAAGCTGACTTTCTAAGAGACTACAGTTTTACTTATGCCACAGATATAGAATTTCATCCTTGTCCCAAGTGGAGAGGATGTCTTCTCTTCACCTTTGTTTAGGAGAAAAATACAATGCTCAGAGTCTTTGTGGTTGATTTAAGGTATTAGCCACCATTGTTAAGTTGTTCCTTTGAGATTCTAGGGGAAGTTGTGAATGGAGAGACATTTATTTATTGTAGAATATCTAATTATAAGGCAATTCCCAATGTGTGCATCATAAGCCATGAGGGATTTGTTGATATACTAATGAAAATAATTGATTGAAAAATACAAAATCTTAGTGTAGAAGGTAGATTGAGGAACAGTGGTTTAGAGGGGTACTCTCTTGTTTTGGAAAACAATTGAGTAAAATATTTATCCTGGTAAAGACTCTGAATGAGGAAAAATATTTGAATTTCTCTAAGAATAAGTTGTAGAAAATGCTCATCTCTACAGCATTGGGAAATGAGATAAACAGTTGCATTTGACTACTTTGGTTTTTAAATATTATTTTATTTTTTTAAAAGTTGGTAACAAATCATAAAGTGAATTCCTCTGGTATTGGCAGAGTAGGTGCTGGGGAAGAGAACAATTGCTCCTCTGAGGGAGCTTGTTGGGTGCTTGCCTCCTACAGTTAGGTTTTTCTATTTAGGAGGGCCATCTGCTTCATTAAACTTTCCAAGATCTCCAGGGAGTTCCACCATGTCTTAAAACTGAAAACTGCAGGAAAGTTTTAAGTTGCTGCCAGAAAACCAGATGTTAGCCAGATTGTCAAGTTCTTTCTTCCTTCCAGAACCAAAGATTTCAAGTGGGCTGAGTGAATGCAAATGTTGGACAATCCTTAAGGTTAGAATTGGGAGCTAATATTGACCTAATAATTTGGGCCTCTGTTCATGAAATCCCTCTAAAATCAGCCAAAGGGAACTTTGTTTATGTTTTTTTTAAATTTTATTTTGTTATTTTTTTAAGAGTGTGAGGGGAGAAATTCTGGCCTTCCACCGTCCCTACTGTACATTCCTTACTGAAAAATTACACATGCTACAGCTGGGGAATTCAGTAGATATTCCCAGTGCTGTTTCCATAATCCAACATGCATTTCTCTACATTTTGGATGGGTTTGCATTTCTGATTGTACCCTACAGACTCCCTGCTAATCTCAAAAATGTTGAGTGGAGGAAAAATATGCAATGGAAACTAAAAATGAAAACTGCTTCTTTTCATGTCCCGTTAAGAGCTGACATTTGAATGTCTGAATTATTTGGACTGGGGCTCTCAGTACAGATTTGCAGACACAAAAATAAGTATAGCATTTCTAGAAACAAGTGCTGAGGGAGGCTGTGTGGTCAAATGCTCTGGGGGTAGAAAGGCCTCCATTTTTGTTTTGACAAGTGCTGACTTATTTCCTGGGATTAGGGGGATCAGAGGCTCTACCTGTATCCAACCAAACAAGGTAACATTCATGTGTTTTCGGAGATCTAAAACTCTTTAATATTTTCCACTCTTAACCTTTTTCAAGATGAAATAAATCAAAACACTAAGCAACAAAGCAAAACAAACAAAACAAAACAAAAACAATCCTTTCTTGTCTCTATTGGGTCTGATATTTTCAAAATGGAGAAAAAAGTTTTAGGTGAAACCAATCTATCATTAACTATTATCCTCCTATTGTATGAGAGAAAAGCAAGAAAAACACAGTTCTGTTTACAGGTTTTATTTATCTAGCATGGCCTTATAATTTTATTTTAACTGAAGTTTGCCATAATGTTTGAGCCTAATATTACTTCCTATCTACTAATGCTCATGAAAACTTTCATTTTAACAGTATTATGGTAATCAAGATAGACTGAATTCTTGGTATGCCAGATAAAGGTATTACACGAGTATATCTATCTACATGGTCTGATTCTGCCTTTTGTACCGTTGGATGGGTCCTATGGCCATTGCAGACAAGAAGGCATATTTTCTCCTCTATGAAAAGGGCATGATTTTGCTGTCATAATTTGCTATCATATATTGAAAACATCCTTTAGACACATATGCATTCATGTTTTTTATTGTTTAAAGATATTTCAATTCAATTACTCATTTCCATCACTGGAATCTGAATATCTGAATTCAGATAGTATTTTCATAGTTAGTCCCAAGAATAAAAGGAGAAAATGGCTAAACCTGTCGCAGAAGATATATAGAGTCAGGAATATTCCATTTCTCAGTTTCCTTCATTCTTCACCTATAATACCAGTTCTACCTCTGCTAGCTTCCCTGAAGACACTGAGAGAGTTCCATTGCTAAGGAAAGAAAGGCCTACATTCCCTACTGGTCTACATTTATAGGTAGATTTTTTTTTCTCTCACAGAACACTCTTATTTACCAACGTTGGAAGATGTACACTGTTATATCAATATCACCCCTTCACTCTGTAGGATTATCCATAGTTGTTTTTTGTGATCATGTCTAGTAATTCACATCTTTCTATTTTTAGCAAATATTATCCAATCAAATCAAGGTAGCCTTCTGAAGCCTTAGTTAGCAGGTGCTGCGGGAGAAACTTCCTGTCCCCTGTAATAGCACTAACTTAAGGTTGCTGGCATCTAAATCTGCACTCACCACTGGAAAGCAGAAAGCCCATTGTCACTGCTGCACTGCTCTTTCTCTAACCATATGTCTTTTGCCCAAAGCCACAATTTATTATCCTGTCACTCCCTAGAAAGCCCTAGATTTCTGCTATTCTAAGACAGAGCAGCTATGGACAGAACAGCTTTCTTTTCTCCTTCCTTCCCTCCCTCCCTCCCTCCCTCCCTCTCTCCCTCCCTCCCTCTTTCCTTCCTTCCTTCCTTCCTTCCTTCCTTCCTTCCTTCCTTCCTTCCTTCCTTCCTTCCTTCCTTCCTTCCTTCCTTCCTTCCTTCCTTCACATCTGCCTTTATTGTGAGAAGCAGGTGGGATACTCCCGACAATAGTTAAAAATATTAATTTCCAAAAGCAGGGATTTGATGAAGCTATCTGGTTGGAACCCTTGGGAGCTCATACGTAGATGCTGACCCAAATAGCAGGAATAAGACCCCAAAGCCTGTAAAGAGCGAGGCCACCAAGGAGATGAGTTGCTCTTTGTGGGTGTCCCTAGTGTACCTGGTGGAGGTGACCTCATAAAAGAAGAACCGGGCAGTGAAGAACAAGACAATAGCCAAAAGCGCAAAGGCCGAATGGGGGAAGACAGCCGGGTTCACCGGCCTGGTTGGTGTACCTGCTTATGGCCACCAGCTCCATTCTGCCCGGTGCGAAGTCATCTGCCGCTCTGCCACCGGCCAAGCAGCTTTATTAGCAAATGAGCCTTGGATTTTAAAACTGCCAGTTCAACATGAATTAACATGAAGTTTCACTTGAAAAAAGAGTCACTCAAAGAACATGTTTTAAACCAAAAAACAGTCAATCTTTAAAACAAACAAACAAACAAAAACAAACGTTAATCATCATAATCTCTTTTCAAGAACTCTCTTCATCCCTAAGATCTACAGGTAATGTCCCAGTTTTTCTTTACAAATCAGAGTACTCCGCCTTTCAGTTTTGCAAATAAGAGAGAGACCTCTTGGCTTTTACTTGGATTCTGCAGCTCCTATATTACGAAACTGAGTTTGAATCAATTTTAGACTAATGCTGATACAAGGAGAGGAGAAGGCCCTACAGAGATCTCAGCAATACACAAAGCTACATACAGCCTTGGACTGTTCTAAGGCGAAACTAAATTGTGAGTGCCTTTTTGGCAGGGACCAAGCCTCTTGCTTTCTTTGTGCTCTCCCAATTCCGCCTGTCACAGAAATGAGCATGTAGTAGCTACTCAGTAAATATTCTGCACAATTATTACTAATCCCCTCTCCTCCAGTTCAAAGAGCACATTAATTAAACAACTTTAAGGAAATGTAGGAAGAAGAAAAAATTCACTCAAGGCCCACAAGCCAAATATCAGCACAATTGGTTTAGGAAATGTGTAGTTCGAAGTAATATGAAGTAAGGCCTGTCTTGATTATGCCCAACTGTCACATCATTAGCCCAGCCCACTCTTTCTCACACCCTGTAGACCTAAAAATAGTTCTTCCATATCCTTCCATCTGAAAAATTCCCATCTGCCCCACCCACGATCACAACTGGCTGAATGACACATCACATTCCTTCTAGTATGCCCCTCTTGTGGGATTTAAGGGAATTCAGAAATCTGCATACAGAAAATAATGTCAGACTGCTTTTATCCCTACATCCAGCTACTCATCCTTCACTTAATTCAACTTATATGTGATTAATGCTCCCTGTGAACTGGGTCACTATACATTCTGAGAAAACAAAGGTGAACAAAACAGACTAGATCCCTTTCACCCCAGAGCTTAAAGTCTGGTGGGAGAGAGGGGAAATAAACAAGTAAGCAAAGCAAGTGAGTAAACAGAATTTTGAGAAAAATCAGGAAACCATGAGAAAAAGGAAAGTAGACCAGATGTAATTGTTTTTGATTTCTTTTTTGGCTAAGTGCTTTTCTCCCTTGGATTTTTTGAGTATCAGCTCAACTATTCAGTAGGCATGTCAAGAAACCATACATAGCACAAGGGCAGTTTGAGTCTAAGTCTTGGCAATTGGAGGCCAGCATTCTAGTTAGACTAGCAAAGTATGCAAACCCAAAACCAAAGAAACAAGATAAGCTGTATTAAACTGTCAGATTGTATGTAACAGACAAGTCATAAATAAGATTAGATGTGGTATGGTGCCCATTGAGTTTTAGAGACAAAGAGTAATGCAGATAAATAAAGGAGGAACCTTACCGTAGGCTGAGTGTACTCTGTACTTCTGGACAGTGAGAACTTTGGAATGTTCTGCATTCTCTTCCTCTCTTCATGGCTGCCTCACTGTGTCACCCTCTAGTAACTTCTTCAAATATTATTGCAAGAGAAGATTGTTGCTAGTGAGATGATGACTGACTAATCCTTGTATTGCTGGAAGGGAGAAGTGGGATGGTTAGGAGTGATACTGTGTTACTTGTCATTTTCATTCTCTACTAAGGTCACAGTTACGACATGTTGCACTGTAGTTGTAAAGGCATTCATATTTACAGGAGTTGGATACTGATCTTTCTCTCCTCTGTCTACTTCTCATACCTCTTTATTTTTTATTTGAGTAAAATAAATATTTTACTTGCTTTATTGAAATATAATTGACATAAAACATTGTAAGATTTACGACAAAATGATTTGATACACATATATATTGTGAAAGGATTACCACAGAAAGTTAGTCAATACGTTGATTGCTTACATAGTTACCATTATGTTTTATTTTTTGTTGGTAAGATTGGAATTTATAGACAGTCAACGAGTGTAAGCACTCTCATTTATAATGGATAATTTCAAGAACTTGTGCATTATTCAGTGTCTGGAAGTAAAGAAGCGTTGAAAGGCTCACTTTCAGTTCAGATACCACAATTGTTCTTTAGAAAAAAGATCTTATATAGGTCTTAAAAATTAATATATTGTACTTTAGAACCATTCAGATTTGTAAATCATACAGATTAGTGGAAATGCAATAATAGTAAGATAATAGCAATAACTGTAAGAAAAACAAAAATAATGGTATTAGCTACAATTGGCTGAAAGCTATGTTGTGCACAGAGAGCGTGATCTCATTTATTCTTTGCAAAACACATGAGCATTTATTATTTCCATTTGATGGATGTGGATACTCAGGCATAGAGATTAAATTAATTGCTCATGGTCATGTAACTAGTAAGTAGAAGATCTAGGGCTAAAAACTTCTCTGTCTTAATCCAAAACTCAAGGTCTTCTATGAGCATTACCACCTTTTAGTGTAGGGAGAAGGGCCCTTGTCTCAAACCCCATGCTTAAAAGGATCTGACCCTCCTCTGGCTGTGTCCTGTCTCAAGAGGAAAGGAGCCAAGGGGACATGCTACCCCTTCTACACCACAATCTGAGTACCCAGGGTTTGAAATTCTTACATTAAAAGTCCTCAGCCAGCTTCCCAAACTTACTTACTTAGACCTATTGCTAGTGTGTCCTTCTGAGCATGGACCATTCATGGCATGCACACCCCAAGTGGAGTTGTGAGAAGGAGTTTCCGCAAGTGGGCACATGGGGTACCAGGAGGTATGAGATGAAATTGGGGGTGATGAGGGAAGGAGGTTGATTGAATATAGCCAGGATGCTGCCATGCTTTCCTGGCGGTGTCTGTTGTAAAAATTCTGGCCTAGAACTTCAAGGAGTTAAAAAACTCTAAATCGGAATCTGCTCCTTTAGGTCATAGTGAAGGCATTTTTCTCAAGGCAGGAGATATAACAAATTTTATTTGATATTTTATTGTCTTAATTTATAACTTCTAAATATTTAGTTTTTGAGTCATAGTTGCTTTAAAAATCCTTTCTGGTCATTTTAATATCTGGGTTATTTGGAGATCTACCTCCAATGATGATTATTCCCCCTGACTATGGACCACATTTTTCAGATTCTTTATAAATCTAGTAATCCAGCACATTGTGATTTTATATTATGGAGACTCTACATTCTGTTATATTTCTCTTCAGGTCCCCCACCCCCGCCCCATCCCATTTTCTAGTAGGCAGTTAAATGTACTGAACTGAAACTTTCAACTCAACATTCCCTGTGTTGGTAGAAGCTAAAATCCTAGGTCAGTTTTATTAGCCTTAGCTGAGCTTCTTTCAGTCTGCCCAGTTATGAGTATTTTATAGCTCAGCCAGAGATTTGGACAGTTTTTATACCAAATTTGGGGCTGTCACTCATCTGGTTCTCTTCTTTCTGGGACTTTTCTCATTTTCCGGTTGCTGTGGTTGCCCTGAAATCTGTCCTCTTTATCAAGCCATTAAAACTGCAGTTTTCTATCAGTATGGTGATGGAAGGGACCTGCCTTTAGCCTAAAGAGCTTGAAAATCAGGAAACTCAGTGCTGTTTCCTTTTTTCAAATGTCCTCCCCCACTCACTGCTTCCGAATCTGCTACTTTGAATGACCTGTAAATATAACTAATGAGTTATTTACTCATATATTTCTATGTTGATTAGTTTCTGTTCCGAATAGTCCTTATTTGCAGATGAGTAAATTGAATTTTATTAAAAATTATAAACTAAGAAAAAATAATAAATAATCAAGCATTGACTTCTTGGGTTGATTTATTTTTTTCCCCTTGTGCTTATTTACAAAATGATCGATTTCCTACAAAAATTATCTTCAGATATTCCAAGTATATATCTTACTGATAGTGAATGAGTCAAAGTTATAGTTAATGTGTACATTATTTAAAGAATAAATGTGATTTTCATTAAAATAAGTGTCTATTTATTGAAGGCAAAACTGCATTGCCCCATTTCCTATTTTGGTTTACAGCAGTGTTTACCTATTGGCACTTGATGTTAAATGACTCACAGACCCTACTTTCCTTACCACTTTAATGTTTTGAAAAATATAGTAGCAATACTATTTCTGGGTTATATAACTTCCATAATTGAGTCGACCAGTTGTTTTTTAAGTTAGAGCAAGTTATTTTTGAGATGTTTAAGTGGTTGGAATAAAGTATACTCAAGACGAGTGACAGCGATTCAGTATCCAAGGATCTGGCTAATAAAATATAATCCAAAGAGAAAAAAAATCTGAAAAACTTTATTCTTCATTCACATGTGCAACTTTAAGTCTCTTAAGAAGGGAACACAGTTGAATAGAAGATGTCTGAACACTTGTAAAAACTGTGGGTATTTTTCATTTCAAAGAGAGGTTTCAAATGCATATGATCCTTTATGCCAAAATGTATCAATACTAAATAATGAATGAAAGGGATTCAACTTTGGAGGCATTGCTGCTGTTTTCTAATGAGTCCATTAAGTCAGGGCAGATGAGCTCTCTGCGCTGGAGTCAGAGGTGGTGAGTATACTAGAGAATATTCCTACTTAGAGGGATTTTTAACATCACCTTGTATCTAAGTCAATCTGTTCTACTTCCTATAATCTAAGTGATGATTCAGAACAGCCAAGAAAAGTATATTGTAAAAATGAGATCCCTTTGTCAACAGTAGTATTTGTCTAATTTTCCTGCCCCCAAATATATTTTATTCATTAATGCTAAATTTTAGGTATAGTCATTTCTCTCTGGTAGCCATGGTTAGAAAATAAGATGCTCTGACAGTACATATCTTGATTGGTGGAATATACGTAATGCTTGGCCCTTTTGATTATTCAGAAGATAATTCAGTATCTCATTGTACTTTCGAGCCATTACAATTATGAACATCATTCTTTTACTTATATATTGGTTCATATATTAATTTTCCTAACAATTAATTTTGCTTATAATGGAGTGCTTTCTGTATGTAAAATACCACATTATACATATGAATAGAAATGCTATTCCATATAGTGGCATTTAATTGAATGATGTCAAGTTAATAATTGATAATGCTTTGAATAAGCTCCTGTATTCCCCAGATTATGTTGTTCACACATCACAATGTACATTCTTGATGAATGTGAGGAATAAATGAATTAACTGTCAGAAATCTGATAGAAGCTGAAACATACAGAGAGCTACCTAAATTTGGGAGCATAAGTCACAGTTCTTTGTGTTTTTTAATTATACTGTGTTTTTTTTTTTTTGACAAGATGGAAAACCAAAACAAAGATAAACAATGAGCACTATCTCTTGGAGAAATCTTCTGCTGTCCCAGAAGATTTGGTATGTCCAATCTTGTTGTCTTTATCTCTGATGGAAGGGTGTTTTGATGTCTCTCCTCTCAAATTACATCTGCTCTTATTGGGAAAGACCCCTTCCTTCCACCTGCTACTTTCCTTCCTCATTCCTGTTTTTGTTTGTTTGTTTGTTTTTGTTTTTTAAGCTCCTAAGTGGTGAGTCAGAGACCTAGCGGGAAACAGCATGCTCAAGCTGAGTAATTGAAGAACATTTAATAAAAGCAAAAGATGTGACAGGCTTAGGAAAACCAGTCAGTGTCTTCGCTTTCTCTAGGACTGAAGAGCCATTTACTTGGTACCTTGACAAGGCGGCTACACAGAGAGGGCATCCTGACAGGAGCTGTGTCCTCCAAAAGATGGACACAGACAGCTTGTGACAACCTAGCAAGGGGGGAGCCAGAGCAAGAAATTCCTTGGCCTCACTTTCTTCCTACCTTTTCTGGTACTTCAGTTAGCTAAATCCAGCCAGATTTAAATCCTTGGCCTCACTTTCTTCCTACCTTTTCTGGTACTTCAGTTAGCTAAATCCCATCAGCCAGAGGCAAGGGAACCTCCAAGGGTGTAGGGTGAGTAGAAAAGTGTGGAGATTGGATCTGAAGACACAGATGGAAAATACTCAGCATGTGCTACATTTCACGTTGTCAACTCAGTATCCCTAACACTTGTTTCTAGATTAGAGGAATTATGCTTCCCAGAATTCCCTTCCCCATGGGTCTCGTCATTAGGGTCTGCCAATGAAAGCCACTTGTGGGAGATTAGAAGGAAGAGGCCGGAAGAGACCATTATTTCCCCTGGGCAGTGGTGGACTGATGGGAGCCTGAACAAGCATTCCAAGCAGCTTTCAGGCAAATCCTTGAGAATGACGGATTTTATTTTGAAGGCTGAGCCAGCTGGTGGGAGCATCTCAGTTTTGGAGATGCATAGTCACTTTCCGATAAAAGGGCCATGGGGGCGCGCTCATCAGTGATATATTTCCTATCTTTGCTCTCTCAACACTTTCAGTGGCTACGAATGTCTATTTTTAAATTTGGAAGATGTAGAATGGCTGCGCTTTCCTGACTGAATCTTGACTGCTATATAGTACAGTGCCTATCTGCCAAGGTGCCTGCAATTGTCACTTTATTTGAAGAGGAAATATTGGGCTAAATGGTTAAAACTTGGCACTGATAGGGGGTCACTGCAGGGAGCCTTAAGAATGGTGAGATAACAGGACACTCCAGACTTGCGTAAGGGTGAGGAAAGGGAAGGATTTGTGTTCAGGAAAGAAAACAGGGGGTCATCATGCTGGGCTAGGAGTTCCCTGGGTAGCTCTGAAGTAGAATTCATTTGTAACCATGGAGTTGGGTGGCACTATTGGACTGCTTAATAGATATGTACCAGATATGGTTTTGTAAACAATAGTCTGCCATTTCAAGCATACTGTTATTATAATTATCAGGGCTGTTAGCCTCTTAAGAAAATGACACATGCCTCTTTTACGCACAGTTTAGCTCACAGAGGTGCCATCTGGCACAGCTTCAACCACAGCCTAAATCAGTGGTTTCTTGTTGTTGTTATTGTTGTTGTTTTTAACTTTGGCTGCATATTAAAATCATCCAGGGAGCTTAAAACATCCCAATTCCCAGGACTCTCTCAAGATCAGTTCAATCAGAATATCCAGGCATCAGTAATTTTTTTTTTTTTTGAAAATCCACAGGTGGTGACAATGGACAACCACAATGAGAAGTGGTTCTAGAGCCTTGCTTGTCAAACTCTGACTCACTGATTGCAGTGTGGGCATCCATCCATCCATCTGTCCACCCCCCTTATGGCAGCATGGGCAGCCTTGCCCCAGGCCCACTGAATCAGAATCTGCAGTTTTAACAAGATTCCCAAGGCACTTGTGTGTACTTGTAAAGATGGAGAAGTACTCACTCTGGCCATTCTAAGTAGGTAACATTTGTCCTTGATCCATCATTCCTTCCATCAGCACGTGCATTAAAAAAAAAAAAAAAAGCTTCAGTTGGGGTATAACTGATATACAGTACGATTTACCTATTTATAGTGTACAATTTGATAAATTTTGTCATAGGCACACAATTGTGGAAGCTTACCACAATCAAGACAATGAACTTGTTCATTATCACCAAAAGTTTTCTCCTGCCCTTTTGTAATCCCTTCTTCCCACTTCTCTCCTCAGCTCTTTCCCCAACTCAATTCTCATGCAACCATTGATCCACCTTCTGTCACTATAGATTAGTACATTTTCTAGAGTTTTATATACATGCTGTCTTTCAGTAAGTTCTTTCTTTGGTTTGACATCTTTCACCCAGAATAATTATTGAGATTTACCATGTTAATGTATGTATCAGTAATCATTCCTTTTCATTGCTGAGTAGTAGTATTCTAGTGTCTGATGTAACACGATTTGTTTATTTATTCATCTGTTGATGGATACTTGGGTTGTTTCCAGTTTGGGGCTTTTATAATTGAAACTTCTGTGAACTTTCATATTACAAGTTTTTGTATGGACATACACTTTTATTTTTCTTGGGTAAATACAGTTATTGCCAATGTGTTTTCCAAAGGGATGTAACCTGTTTATATTCCCACCAGCAGTGTGCAAGAGTTTCCTTTACTAAATCTTGAGCAAGAGCTGATGTTGCCCGATTGGTGGCTATAAAATTGGACTGGAATGATTAGGTTATATAGTAGGTATATTTTTAACTATTCATACAAATACTTTTCACAACAACCCTCTCAGGTAGGTATTATTGGTGATCTCATTTTGCCATTGGAATAATGAGGCCCCGCATGGTGAAGTGATTACATTGCCTATTGTGAGATACTTTCCCACTTTTTATAGTGATGCCACAGTGATGACAAAATTTTCACATATTCTTGGATGTTCACATCAGAGCCATTATTGTAGTTTGGGGCCCAATAGCTGGCATCTCAGCCAGATATGACTGAAACCCTTTAGTCCAGTGAGGGGCCTTCCATATTCAGCAAGCGCCTTTTCCCTCTGGTCATCATATATGGTGAATTAGCAGATGACTCTGGTTGAAGCCAACTCACACTGTGATTTCCAATGAGGTCCAAGCCTACGTCTACATACTTCTTGAGCTAGCAATGTTCTCTGTGTCTGTACTATATTTATGAAGAATGTAGACATTTTCTAACTCTTGCCTTTGTCTAGCATGTAACTTGTATCTTAGCACAAAAACTTTATCCAACCTATAATTACTAATAATTACCTGCTGAACAGTTTTACCCAACCTCACATATCTACCTCACTTTAATTACTTGCTGTAGTCCTGAACTTCAATCGGTAAAAGACTCGGTCTTATTGTATTATTACTCTTATTAAGTTAGTTGTTTTATTATGTTCTCTTAGATCCACAGAACAGAATATGTATGAAACATATATAAGTTGTAAAGCATAACAAGCATTCACAAACCCACCACCAAGCTAACTGCGAGAAGCCTGTCTGTCCTATTGCATCTCTCAGTTCCTTCCTCTCCTGCTTGCCCCCACCAGGGGTAAGTGGTATTTGTTTTTAACATATAATTTTATTTAATGTATATGCTTCTCTATACATTCTTTTCTTTTGTTTAACTGTTTATGAGTTTTTAAAAATGGCACAATGTTATAATCATCTGGAAATTGCTTTTCTCATTCAAGAGCATATTTCTAAGGTTCAGCCACAATACTGTGCATAGCTTTAGTTCATTTACTTTTCATTGCTCTGGATGGTTTCTTTTATGACTATCGGTGCTGCTGTGATATTCTTATACAGGTCTCCTGTTGCTGTGTGCTAGAGATTCTCTCGGGGATGTTCTGTGAAGTCTAACTGATTGGTAGCAGGATATGTGAGTGTTCAGTTTTACAAGGTTATTGCCAATGTGTTTTTCAAAGGGGTGCAACCTCTTTATATTCCCACCAGCAATGTGCAAGGGTTGCCCTTACTAAATCTTTAACAAGATCTGATGTGGCCAGACTGGTGGCTATAAAACTGGATCTTACTATGAACTTACTTTGTATTGTTCTGGTTACAAGTAAGTCTGGACAATACGTTATATTTTAATTTCTATGTTCCCTCTTTCGAGAAGTTTCAGGTCAATTCTTTTGCATATTTAAAATTTTGGAGTGTCTTTTTCTAATTGACTTCTTGTAGTTCTTTGTCACTATATTAGGTAATAATTCTTTTCTGTACATATGCTTTATAAACACCTGTTCCTATTGTGGCTTGTGGCTTGTGGGGTTTTTTTTGTTTTGTTTTGTTTTTCACTTCATGGTATTTTTGGAGGAATAGAAGTTTGTAATTGTAATGTAGTTCAATTTTTCAACTTTTTTGTTTCAATAGTGTTTCTTGCTTTGCATTTAAGAAATCCTTTTCTATTTAAAATAATACAAATATTCTCATATATTTTGTTTTTATATTATCTTCAGTACATTTTGAATTTGTTTTGTGAATGGTGTGAGGTAGGCACTCAATTTCAGTTTTTTTTTGCACTATGGATAATCAATTATCTAAGCACCATATGATATAGAAAATTTTCATACAAGTTTAGGTCTGTTTCTGTAATTTCTATACTTTTTACTTTGTCATTTTTGTTATGATTCTTTCTTGTCTTTAAAAAATTATTTGAGGTTTTTATTTGTTTGCTTAACTTTTCTTATTTAATTTTTCCTCTCACTGCTTTAGTAATTACACACTTTACTTCTATTCTTCTTGTGGTTACTTTTGAAATTTTATCTTGTCTATTTAACTTAACAAAACCTATAGTTACTATCTAAATCATTATTTTAACTATTATAAGAATGTCAGAGACTTTACTCTTATTAGGATGATATTGTCCAGTGTTTTAATTCTATTCTTAAAAAAAACACAACACTTTGTTTAAACATACCTACGTATTTCTAAATTTGTTCACCATTATTTCTTTCATCTTAGACTTCCCTTCTGGGGATTATATGCTTCCTTCCTGAAATTTCTTTACTGAACATCTGCAGAGTGTAAAAGCTTGTTTTTTTTTTTTTTTTTTTTTTTTTTTTCTGTTTGTCTCACTATTTACAAACAGTTTTGGGGTTATAAAATTCTAGGTCAGCTGTTACTTTATATCAGCACATTGAAAATATTATTTTACTGATTTTCTGCTTCCAACATCGCTGTTGGGAAGTCTACTATTAGATAAATTTTTATACTTCACAGAAGATCTCTGTGGCAGTTAGCCATTGCTGAGTAACGAACTTAAAAGCTGAAGCTTAAAAGCTTGTATTTATTCTCACATATCTGTGAGTTGGCTAGGAGTCAGATTATTAGGCTGAACTGGCTGGGTAACAGCCTTAAGCTGTAAATCTGACTGAGTTTGGCTTTTCACTGGGGGTTGGGCTCAGGTCAGTTTCATTTGTCTTCATTCTGGGGCCTAAAAATTAGTTATTAATGCAATCATTCTTCATGATACCAGCTTGCATGCTAAATTTTCTAGAATAAAATTGCCAAGTACATAGGTAGTTTTACTAGTGCGGTGGAATAGAATTTGACCAAGTAGGGGTGGAGACGGACAGAAGAACACAGAGAATTTTTTTCCAAGTAGGATATCTTTATCAGACATTTCAGTTATTTTTATTCTTCCAATCTGTGAAGAGGCTGACATGCTCACTTTTGGAAGCTTGGGTAAATTAGGGGTTAACTGATTCCATTTAACACATTAAATTGTACACCCACAATACTGCATTCTACTTTTCTGCTCAAGAAAAGCCTGAAAATGACCTTGGTAGCTTATAAAGGATACTAATAAAGTTGTAAATTCTAATCTTCCAGTTCACTTTAGGTTTCCCTTGTAACAGACTGATGATTTAGCAGTAGGAGAATAAGTTTAGGATAGTGGATTACAATAAATTTTGTGGTAGAATGTGCAAGGCAGCAATCCAACTGTCTTTGAATGGGATCATCAAGTTGATGACTACAGAGTGCAAATGAATTAATGATTGGCAGATAAGTGCAGTATATGATTTTAAAGTGACAATAGCATTCTTTCTCAGATATTTCTATTAGCTACAAATGCTCTAAATGTTACTAGACTAAGTCAGTCTTTGACTGAAATAAAATTTCACCTTTTCCTCTTTAATTAGTGTTTGTGTCTCTATTTGGGAGCAAATAAACTTTTTTCTCTCATGTTACCTAAATGTCAAGTGAAAATGAAAGCATAATTATAAATATTTAGGTCTTGGTAGAGTGTCCCATTTTGTTAATTCTAATTTCAGAAATTCATTGTCCTTCTAAAACAAGTAAGATAAAACCACTTGGTTTGCGTATAATGGTGCCAAATCATCATCACCATTGGAACTAATTTGACATGTCATCATGCAAATGAAACATAAGCATGGTTCCCTAGGGCTAAATGCCTTTAGAGTTAGGCAAAATATTGGCAGATTATTGCCAACAATGGAAAAAGTAATACTCTGGCCAGGAACATTGCTGTCCCTTGGATTTTTAAATAAATATACAAGTATTCTTCACCTATGGGTTAAAAAATGAGTCATTTCAGTTTTATAATTTGGTAACCCTTGCATTATCATTAATGTCATAACACTGGTTGGAATACAGAATTTGTAGAGGCTGGAGTTCCAATTAAACTCATTAAGGAATTCTATGATATTTTGACGATAATGCAATGTAAGGCATGGCCAATCCTCCAAGTTCAAATTCAAGTCCCTAAAGTTGAAGTTGCTTAAACTTTTGTCAATGACATGCTCCACAGTAGAGAAAGAGGTCTTTTCCTTAGATCATTAGTTCTCTAACTTAAATGATAATAACTATATTCAGGGATGTTTATTAAAGTTTAGATTTCTGGAACCCACTGGAAAGTTTCTAATTCAGTATATCTTAGATGAGACTGAAAATCAGCATTTTCAATTAATACCACAGGGGATTCTTTTAAAGGTGGTCATGAACCTATGCTTTGGTGTATGCTTCATTGGACCTTTGTGATAAAACGTAGAATTCTCTCATAGAGATAAGGGGTGACATGTGTTAACATCTGGTGTCTAAATGTATTTGCCACCACTTCTTCTGCTTTATTATACAAAAGACTTGATGAAAAAGTGTCTGAAGACAAACATAGATTTTAAAACAACATATAAACAAACAAGAAAACAAGAAACAAGGAAGAATTAAAACCACAATATGGGTAAGAAACCAAGCCTGAGAGAAAAAAGGACAAATTCAGGCTATATAATCTCAATTATTTGCTACAATTAAACTAACAACTGCATATAGGCTACCTTCTCCAAGAGGCCCTCCATCCAGATGATGGTTGTTCCCAAGATTATTCAAGGCTATCTAAGGGGCAATGCAATATGGAGTCTTTGCAGTTAAAAATATGACATGAGCCACAATCATACCACTTTTCCTATCAACCTCAGATGTCACTCAGCTTGTAGGTCTGGATAAGGAAAAACAGCCTCATGTTTCTTGCTACTGAATTTTGTAGGATGAGAAGAAATCTTGAAAGCTGCTTTAACTCTTGCCTAGGAAGCCTGCCCACATCTTGAAAACATTGCTAGTCTTATGTGGGGGTAAAATGGGTAGTCATCTAGATGATGTGATTTGAAGAGCAAAAACAAAGCCCTGCGCTAAAAAATATCTCTCCACATGATATGTAGTTTAGGTTTCAAATTCCACCATTACAATTCATCCTTTTGTGTTTAAAACTTTCAACTCTGGTGTTATCCTGAAATATAAGGATGATTAAACATGAGTACATTTATTCGCTTACTCTTCTTTGTAGCAGAAGGACCAGGATTAATTGAGAACCCTGAGATGCTAGGGGCAGGAGTCACTTACAAAAGGAACATGGGTGTGGACGGGTAGCAAAAATTAAAGGTTATTTATCTATGTCATAATTTTAACAAGGGCTATTCTTGCCCACCACACTGGGGAGGAATGAAATGTAATTATCAATAATTATCTTTATTTTCTTTGTGAAGTGCTACATAAGTAATCTAGAAACAAAGGAGACCCTAAAATGCTAGGGATGCCTTTGTTAAAATTCATACATGTAGTGCTGATGTATTTAAAAGGGGCCAGAGGAGATCATAATTAACGAGTGAAATATGAAAAGGAGAGTGCAGGGCATAGCTGATGCCAAATGAGAACCTTGATTGAATTTTTCCCCTAGACTTGATTTCATTGGGAGAAGTCACTGATCTGGAGTGGATTTTATCTAGAACATCAGGAAGGGGACATTGTTAGAGGGCCTCCTAGTCACTGGTCCCTATTTAATTTGTCAAAATTTGTGTTATGACTCCTGTAGTCCTCATGCCTAATATTTTGGCAAAACATGGGCAAAATAGAAATGATCTTCCATTTGAAAATGGACATTCACCATGCCCTCTTTGTTTCATAAAGTACATCTCAAAAGCACTGTAAGTTATAGTTGTCATTGAACATGAAAATAAGCCAAGCTTTCTCAAGATTAAAGTCAGGGAATTGCATTAGTTATAAAAGGAAACTGTCCAATTAAATGACTGGTCTTGAGAATATTTCAATAACATACCAGAAAGGAAAATTACATTAGCTTTTCATAGAGAGGAAATGGGAGGGACACATTTTATTTTGCTTTTCTTTTTTTTTTTAATATACGACGTGTGTGTGTGTGTGTGTGTATGTGTGTGTGTGTGTGTTTGTGTGTGTGTATGAAATTTATTGAGGTGACATTGGTTAATAAAATTATATAGGTTTCAAGTGATGATTACAGAGTGCAAATGAATTAATGATTGGCAGGTAAGTGCAGTATATGATTTTAAAGTGACTAGCATTCTTACTCAGATATTTCTATTAGCTACAAATGCTCTAAATGTTACTAGACTAAGTCAGACTTTGACTAGAATAAAATTTCACCTTTTCCTCTTTAATTAGTGTTTGTGTCTCTATTTGAGAGAAAATAAATATTTTTCTCACTCATGTTACCTAAATGTCAAGTGAAAATGAAAATGTAATTAGTATAAATATTTATATACATTTATATAAAGCATCATCTATATGTTACATTGTGTGTTCACCATGTAGAGTCAGTTCTTCTTCCATCACCACATATTTGATCCTCTTTTCCCTCTTCTACCACTCCCTGTTACCCTCTGGTAACCACTACAATGTTGTCTGTGTCTATGAGTTTTTGTGTCTTTGTCTTGTTCCTTTGTTGCTTTCAGTTTTATATTCCACATATGAGTGAAGTCATACGGTTCTCAACTTTTTCTGTCTCACTTATTTCACGTAGCTTGATAATCTCAAGATCCATCCATGTTGTCACAAGTGGTACTATTTTATCTTTCTTATGGGAGAATAGTATTCCACTGTGTAGATATACCACAACTTCTTTGTCCAATCATCTATCGAAGGACATTTTATTTGCTTCCATGTCTTGGCCACCATGAATAATGCTCCAGTGAACATCTGAGTACATATATCTTTATGGATAAATGTTTTCAGATTTTTTTGGCAGACACCCAGGAAAGGGATTACTGGATTTTATGGTAATTCTATTTTTAATTTTTTGAGGAACCTCCGTACTGTTTTCCATAGTTACTCTACCAATTTAGATTCCCATCAGCAGCGTGTAAGGGTTCTTTTTTTCCTCCACAGCCTCTCCAACACTTGTTATTATTTGTCTTGTTGATGATAGCCATTCTGATTGGGGTGAGGTGATATCTCGTTGTGGTTTTGATTGCATTTCCCTAATAGGTAGTGAAGTTGAGCATTTTTTTTTTGATATAACTGTTGGCTGTTCATATGTCTTCTCTGGAGAAGTGTCTGCTCAGGTCCTCTGCCCATTTTTTAATTAGATTGCTTTTTGTTTTTGTTGAGTTGTATGAGTTCTTTATATATTTTGGATATTTGCCCCTTTTTCAGAGGCATTGTTTGCAAATATCTTCTCTCATTCGTTTCATTGCTTCTTTGTCTTGTTGATGGTTTCTTTTGCTGTGCAAAAGATTTTTAGTTTGATATACTTCCATACATTTATTTTTGCTTTTACTTCCCTTGCCTTTGAGGTCAAATTCATAAAATCCTCTCTGAATCCAAGGTCCATAAGTTTAGTACCCATGCTTTCCTCTATGCAATTTATTGTTTCAGGTCTTATGTTTAGGTCTTTGATACATTTTGAGTTAATTTTGGTACTTGGTGACAGATAGCAGCCTAGTTTCATTCTTTTGTGCATGTGGCTTTCTAATTTTCCTAGCACCACTTATTAAAGAGGCTTTCTTTTCTCCACTGTATGGTTTTGGCTCCTTTGTCAAAAATTATCTGCATATATATATATATATATATATATATATATATATATATATATGTGTCTGTTTTTCTGCCAGTACTATGCTGTTTTGATTATTGTTGCTTTGTAGGATAAATTGAAATCATGGAGTGTGATGCCTCCAGCCTTGTTCATTTTTCTTAGGATTGCTTTGGCTATTTGGGGTCTTTTGTGATTACATACAAATCTAATGATTTTTTTGTTATATTTGTTGAAAAAATGCCATTGGGCTATTGATGAGGATTGCCATTGGGCTTTTGATGAGGATTGCATTAGATTTGTATATTGCTTTAGATTTGCATTAGATTTGTATATTGCTTTGGGTAATACGACCATTTTAGCTATGTCGATTCTTCCAATCCATGAACAAGGAATATCTTTCCATTTCTTTATGTTTTCTTAAATTTATTTTAATAATGTCTTATAGTTTTCAGTGTATAGGTCCTTCACATCCTTTGTTAAGTTTATCCCTAGGTGTTTTATTCTTTTAGTTGCAATTGCAAAAGGAAATGTTCTTTTCATTTTTTTAAAAATTTCATTGTTACTATATAGAAATGCAAGGGATTTTTGTACATTGATTTTGTATCCTACAACTTTGCTATATTTGTTTATTGTTTCTCACAGTTTTTTGTTAGACTCTGTGGGGTTTCCATATAAAAAAAACATGTCGTCTGCAAAAAGTGACCACTGATATATATATATATATATATATATATATATATATATATATATATATATATATATATAAATTAGATTTATTGGGGTGACAATTGTTAGTAAATTTACATAGATTTCAGGTGTACAATTCTGTATTGTATCATCTATAAATCCCATTGTGTGTTCACCACCCAGAGTCAGTTCTCCTTCCATCACCATATATTTGATCCCCCTTACCCTCGTCACCCACCCCCCACCCCCTTACCCTCTGATAACCACTAAATTACTGTCTGTGTCTATGAGTTTTTGTCTCATTTGTTTGTCTTGTTCTTTTGTTGTTTTTGGTTTATATACCACATACACTGATATATTTTTTAAAACTATTTTGAAAATATCTAGAGGATGTTTGTGTTAACGTCTTAAAAACTTCTTTGTAGACTAAAGCCAAATTTTTCTTTATGAATTAAAAAAATGTATATTCTATGATTATTTGATCAATTCCATTATTATTTCACTGTTCACAAATTTTTCATTTCAATGTCCATAGGTGGTTTAGTACTTGGAATAACTATGCCCACAAACAAAATAATGTAAGTGGAAGTTAGGTTCTTAGATCCTCTTATCAGACATGGTGGAACCCATAATACAGCCCAAACCAAATCATTCCTCATCACCCTGCCACATATCTTTGGATCCCTGTATCACCCAGAGTCCAGAACTCTCAATTCTGGTTCCCCAAGGGTTCTGTGAGCTAGAGGTTCATTTCTTTGTGGTCTTCTAATCCTTCTTAGGGCAGTGTTCCTGCAGAGAATGGGGTCATAGTAATGAGAGGCAAGCTTGGAGAAGAGTGAAAGAAGGACAGAGACTCTATGAACAGCAGATTCTGAGGTCTGACTTGTGAAGGTTTCTTTGGTCATTGGAGTATGATCATTGTGGGTAATTCATAGCTCTCAAGACTTTAAGGTGAGACTACCTGTCCCTCACCTTTGATAATTTTCTTTGAGGGGGGGGGTATTTTTAGACTTTTCATACTGCCCCTGAAGTCAACCAACAAAGTTGGTTTTTGACATTTTCTTCTAGTGGCTCATCTATTTAAAGAAAATAATTGGTTCAAAGGGCCCAAATATGATAAAGGAAATATCATATTTCCTTTAGAAGTTTGACTCACAGCCAATAACAAATGATGTTACAGATAAAAGGGAGTGCAATTAATAACAAGGCAGAAAGTATGTAGTTAAATGAGGACTTCACTCTCCTTCCATCTCTACCTACATGAGTTCCTCTTTTCTTAGAAATGCAGTGGATTTTACAAAGTTCCCGCTGTAGGAATTGTGGAACACAAACATGGCTTGTGGAAACATTATTTTGCCAGACAAATCCATAGCCATTGTCAAGTACACATTAGTAACAGTAAAGTTGTTCTTATAACATAAAAATCATAAGGTCTCAGTTTCTTGAAAAGACAAATTCATTCATGGAGAAAATCAGTAAATGAACACACAAAAGCTATAAAACATTAGAGCTTGGGAGGTTTCTTAAAGGTTATCTCTCCAATGATGTGTCATGTAGATGTGGAACCATTCTCAGAAATGATAGCTCAAGCTTGCATGCCTAGAGGCAGTGCTGAGGATGAATTTGAATTCCAGATTCCTGCCTTTGAAACTAATCTTTTTTCCTTCCTTTCTCTACATACTCTGCCTTCAGAGCAGTGGTTCTCAAACTGGGGCAATGTTCCTTCCCAGGTGTTCCCTTTGGCAATGTCTGGAGACATTTTTGGTTGTCAGAACTAGGAGTGCCTATGTGTGAGCGGGCGCAGTGGGGGTGGGGGGTTTGCTACTGGCATCTAGTGGGTAGAAGCTGTTAAACACTGTACAATGAACAGTATACCCCCTACAACAAAGGATTATCTAGCCCAAAGTGTCACTAGTGCTGAGGTTGAGAAAGAATTAATGCCTGGGAGAGTAGCTAAATAAATAAATGAAAAAGAACCTGAGAAAGAGAGATTTATTTTTGTGAGTTTTGCAGGCTGTGATATTAGATCTGGGCAGCTCTATGTTGGCCCGCTATAGGGTGGTGTCATGTTTGTAGCTTCATATCCTTCCAACAGAGCCATCTTTGTATTTATTAAGAGTGTGGAATGCAGGGTGGGACAATAAAACCACAAATTCATCACAGCAAAGCTCAACAGGGGAAAAATACATGTGTAAGAAGCATCAGGAGAAGTCCATTTAGCAACAGGAAGCTAATTGCCTCATTTTTATTCCACAGCAAAATCAAAACCAGGTGGCTGGCTGGCAGCCCACACGTGAAGACGTTTCTTAGAGTTTCTCAGTCATGGCCATAGATGCTGTCCAATGAAGTTGGAAGGCTGAAACAGCCATCTGGTGGCCGATCATATTGTTGAACTCAGTGGCCTTGGTTCCATCAGGGAGCTTTCTAGCTAGGTCACCTTCTGGTGGTCTGCACATCTTCAATCAAGAATCGATAAAACCACTAACATTAGCCAGACAGATAAGTCACATACTCACGTTAAGGTTGACACTCCATTCTTTATAAAAGTAGAACTCGTCAAGCAGTGTTTCTTAGACTTTAGCGTCACAGTCGCCTGGAGGGCTTGTACAAACATGAGGGCAGGGTCTGACCCCCAGAGTTTCTGATCTGGTAGACACGGGTAGGGGGCTGAGAAACTGCATATCTAACCTGTTCCCTGGTGGGCTGCTGCTCTGGTCCGCTATCATTGAAGTAGCTGTTCATTGTGTTAGGTATAAACAAAACAAGAAGAGAGCTACATTATAATACATATTTCTCCATTCACATTTGACTCAAAATTTCTGAGTTTTTATTTCTGACAAAGTTATAAGGCAGGGTTGCCTGTGTTAATGTTTTCATACAAGTTCCTTTTTATCATTGCTTCTAGGTGAAACATTTATCTCCACCGTCTCACCCTGAGCAGTGCAAATAAATTAATGTTTCTATTTAATGACTCATTACTTGGTCAGAAAACAGGTTCACATTCAATGTGGGCTGACCTGGCTTACAGGCTGGTTTAGTGAAAAAAAAAAAAAGAGGAAAAATGGAGATCTGTGGTGCTTTTTCACTAAAAGCCTTTAATAAGAAGTGGGCTTTCTTTTTCCTTGCCTCTCTTCCGGGAGAACTACACTGACCTACACCTTGTATGCGTAGTGAACATTTTCCAGAGATTGCAATGATAGAAAGGTAGAGAGCAGAGGTGGGCTGCAGAGAGATGGAGAGGTTAAAAGAGTTGCTTTATAATGTATCTGGAGATGAATCTTTTCTGTTTTTTAATTTTTTTATTAAACATTATAAAGAGGTTCTGCATGGACAACTCTACAATTTAGTCTAATTGACCAAAATAGAAGTTGGTTAGGTGCATCAAAAGAAAGAAAACTTTTTTTTTTGAAAAAGAGGAACATGTAATTAATCAGCATAGGCAAAAAGGAGACTTGATGGTTTAGAAGAAGTAGTATATCTTTTAGCTTGGTGATATAATAAAAATCTTTGCATGGCCACAACAATTTCCTTCCTCCCTTCCATTTGCTTTCCTCTCTCTCTTCTTTTTTCCCTTCTACTCTTTTTCCTTTGCTTCCTCTCACTCACGAGATGTTCACTTGGCTCTAAGATGTGTAAAAAAATATTTAGGATCATAGAGGGAGAAGATGACTCAAACATAGATTCTGTCCTCAGGGAAGTGCAGGTTGACAATAACACCATGTTTAAATTCACATGTGCTCATATATATAGTCACGGAATATGGAGTATAGCATTGGGAATAGAGGCAATGGAATTGTAATAGATATATACGATGTCAGAGGGGCAATAGATTGGGGGCGGGGGGCTATCACTTTGTGAGCGGTGAAATGTCTATTACATTGTTTTGCACACCTGAAACTAATTAACAACAACAACAACAACAACAACAAAAGATCAAAAAAGAAAAATTCACATGTGTTCAAACTATAGTAATTTCACCTCAGATCCTTAACATACATTTATATTATGATAGATTCTATGAGGAATGACAAAATTTCCTCCCACTCTCCATTATGTTTTGCTTGTCCTGGATAGTCTCTCATCTCATCCTGGGTGCCCGGCTATTATAATAGCCTCCATCCTTTAATTTGATTGGCTTTTGTCTCTCAGTAGGTTTAAATATGAATGGAGCTGGGTGTTTAATACTCAAGGGGACTGGGTTTTCAGGATGAAGAATGTCTACCCTTTCAGCTGTTGACTACAGCATGTGTCCAAAAGACAGGTAGTTTGTCCGAGGTCTTTCAGTGGAGTCTGTACCTCCATACAGCTATCGCTAAGACTAAACTGTATTGGTTCATGCAGTGATTTGATGTATGGTCACCACATTAAGTGATTTGCATTGCAGGCATGTTTGTTGATCTTTTTGTTGATCTGGCAGTCCTGAAGAGCAGGGCATGGTCATAGCTTGGGCGAGTCTGTCTGCATCAAGCTGAGATCTTGACAGCACTAATGGTGGGGGACAGAAGGACCTGCTGAGTGAGCAGAACTGGGGGGCATGCCTTGGCTGCTGACTGTAGCATTGACTAACCTGGAGTAGCAGAAGTACAATAGCTAGGAAAACATAACTTGTAGTTGTTACAAAAAAATGAGATGTGACCAGCTCCATCATCTATTGCCTGTGTCCATCTGTTAAGGCAAAATTTACCACAAACTAGTGAGTGATAGCAATGTGGTTTCAGGGGACTGGCAAAGATAGCAGAGGCTTCCAGCCATCTGCTTGATGTACTAAAGGTGCAACCTCAGGAAAGGGGGCTGGGGCAAGAGATGGGCAGGATGGCAGGCTCTGCTCTGTCGTTCCTTTCCCTGTCCCCATCCATCCAACTGGCACTGGGGACAGGGTTCTCATCCCTTGAGGGAGTGGGATTGCAAATCATAACGGAATCCAGTCATACACTGGGGCAAGGTAAGCAGTGGGTAAGGCAAATCTGTGATTCTGTGGACATGGAGGTAACCAGGGTTCACTTCGTAGAGGAGACAAACTTACCCCTGACCAGGTGTGTGGATAGACTCTGGAATTAATTTGGAACTGATGATGAAGAGAGGAAGTCTTCATTCTTTCAGCTGAACAGAGCTTGGCAAAGCAGGGACTGCGATGCTGGGTAGATTCACACGAACTCTTTGGCAAAGTGTAATCAATTTCTGTTCAAAACATCACCGATCCTCCATAAGCCTGCTGCTCTATTCTCCTGGATGACAGATTCATGGCATCATGGAAACGTCATTTTACTTTGTTTTAGCATTTTCTTTTTAAGGCCAGCAACACAAACACTATTTGTGTCTGATCGTAGCTGCATGAAGCCCCTGGGATTGCCAGCTTATCTACAGACTGTTTAAACTCCAGTCGGAGTGCCCTGGGCTAGAAATCAGAAATGTGTGCTTGTGTGGGTGATCACCCTTGGCCACAGGTGATACTTTCCACAGTGTTTTTGGTAGGTGCCATAGGGAGGAATCATAGAATGATATCACTGGGAGGACCTCTGAGAAATCATTTGTCCTTGCCTCCTGTGGAGAGCCCAGGATAGAGAAAACAAGGAAAAGAAAAGGAAAGAACAAACAAAACAAAACAAAAACAAGACAAAACCCTGATTTCCGTCCCTTTTGCTGACATACTGTATAACCCCAGTGCTTCCTCCCCATGTTAGCAGAAGAAATTAGGATCTGGATGTCAGCTGGATTTTCTCGCTGCCCTCTATCATTTGAGCTTTCACAAGTATGATTCTCACCAGGTTGGAAATATTAGCCCTGATCTGTAAGATATGGATTGAAACACAGTCTCACAATTATGATTAGAAATAAAATCAAGTTGAGCCAATGAGTGTTACATTGGTATTAAATAGAAATTGAAACCTAAACATGTGAAGGAGTTCAACAAATATTGCAACAAACCATTAGGATGGTTCTCAAATATCAAACAGAAGAATCACCTGAAAGTCTTCTTTACAATGGTTTCAGGACCCCATTGGGTTAGGAACGAGGCCCAGAAATGTATATTTTTAACAGTTGTCCTCAGGTGATACTAATGCTAGTACTCTACAAAGCATACTCTGAATAAGCACTGTTAGGGGAAAAGGACAAATATTTTGTGAGCAGTTACTATGTTCTGTCCCTAGACACTGTTTTCTGGACTAAAGTTTTCTGCCAACAGGAACTCTGAGTTTTTCATTTACCAGCAGATCATTCACTCTCATGGCTTTAAATGCCATTTGTATCCCCACAACTCTAGTCCAGAAAACAGTGTCTAACTTCAGACTCATATACCCACACAATAACTCTATACAGATATGTAATCAACATCTTGGACTTAGCATGTTGAAACTGAACTTCTGATAATCCCCTAAACCTACCCTACTTTCAATATTCCCTTTTCAACTGATGGGAAACACATCCCTCCAGTTATTCAAACGAAAACCTTGGGGTTATTGTAAACTCCTTTCTTTCATACCCTTCATCCAATTTGTTAGAAATCCCGCTACCCTTGTGTTTTAACCCCATACAGATTCTGGCCACCTCATTGTTACTACACCCCCCACCCCCCATTGAACACTCTATGTAATCTCTCTTAAATTATAGCCAGTTACCTCCTAAGTGATCACCGTGGTTTTACCCCTGCCCACTATAGTCTGTTTTCAACACGACAGCCAGAGAGATCCTGTCAAATATAAATCAGGTGGTGTGACTCCTTGGTTCAACACTTCCTGTGTCTTTCCATTTTATTTGGAGAAAAAGCCAAAGTACTTACAATGGACGGCAAAACCCTCTAAGAAGTGATTTCTCATTGCCTCTCTTGCTACTTTCCTCCTTGCTTGCTTTGGCACATCCACACGACCCCCTGGCTTTTCCTGCAAAGCACTTGCCATGTTTGCATGTAGGCCTTTATAATGGTGGTTCACTTTTCCTTTGTATCCATATAGCTCACTCCAAATCTTCAAGTTTTTGAGTCTTTGCTCAAATTTGTCTTTGTTTCCTTCTCAGTAAGGTCTATCTTGGCTGCCCTATTTAATATTGCAATGATCCCACCTCCTACCTATTCCTGGTATTTCTGAAATCCTCCCCTTTCCCCCCATGCTATTTTTTCAATAGCATTTATCACCATCTAAAATACTGTGAAATATAATGATTTATCGTGTTTATTGTCTCTCTTCTCCCACTAGAACATAAGTTTCACGAGCGTGGGGATCTTTGTCCATTTTGTTCACTGATGCATCCCAACTACCTAGAACAGTGCCCCACATGGGAAGTACTCCATTAATATTGATTGAAAAATTAATCCTTGACACATAGTAAATTATGAATATTTATTGAATGAGAAAGCATTTATACATATTATTTCAATTAACTCATAGCAGCCCTTTTATCCCCATTTTGCAAATGAGAAAACCAAGGTTGACAGATATTAAGTAACAGAATCAAGATCAAACATCCAAATTTGCCTGACTCTGAAATACCTTCATTTTCCACTCTCACACTGCCTCTACAATGCCTTTGGCACACTATCAGCTATTTAGTGGATACAAAATGAAAGAGCCATAGATGGTTCCTTCTCCAAGGATCTCATCTGTCAGAGAAGACAAATATACAGAAAGGTAAAAAACAAAACAAAACAAAACTATCCTACAAGGAACTCACAGTCTGTTACTATAGCAAACATATACACAAATAACTACATGATAAAACGGAATGTAGTATTTATTATCAGAAAGGTTTTAAGTGTCATAGGAGAGACAGTTACTCTTGCATGGAGTGCCAGGAGATTGAATTTGTAGGAGAAGGAAATAATAATCATTGAAGATGTGAATGGTCTTGGTTAGTTATTGAATAATAAGTAGGATTGAACACACAGATGTGGTAAGGACTAGCATTTTAACATGGGCAAAAGAAATAAGCAGGGAAGTGAAGATTAGGAGTGGGGTTCATGGTACTTTCTAGAAACATATGTTCTGTATGTGAGGTGGCACAGACAATAGTCTGGGTCAGATTGTTGGATTTTTCTTCTGAAGCTACTGACAGCTTTTGTTAATGGGAACGCGGTCCTTTGGAAGAACAATTCTGGCAGGCATGTGTTATATAACATCATTTATGAAGTACCTGAAAGAGTTAAAATAGAAAGAGAGATGGAGAATGCATCTGTTCTTCAACTTTGTAATCTGACAGAGATGGCCGCTAGTTAAACAAGCAGGTAGAATCAAGTGAAATACGCATATGTACAATGAAAGGTGACCCAAAACCCATGCCACGGGAGAATAAGTTAGTCTGGGTTAGGGGAGATACCAGAGAAGATTTGCTAGAGGAATTATATTTCAGCTGAGATTTGAGAGATGTGTGGGCATTACCAGGGCAAGCAGGAGGATGAAGAGTGTTGTAGGCAAGGGGATGACCAGAAGTGACCACACATCATAAGGGAAAAGGGGTGTCATTTTCATTGTGGGTTTCAAGCAGGGAAATCATATGATCAGATTTAATTTTAGAAGCTTCAATCTTGCTTCAGTGGGCAGAATAGGTTGGGAGGGAAGGTAAAAATGGAAGGAAGGAGTTCTGTTCAGAGGTTCTTATAATAATCCAGTCAGGTGGGGATAGATTCAAGTACAGTGGTACCTCGGTTTTTGAACGTAAGGCACAAGTTCTGAAACGTTTGAAACCAGCCGACAGCTAGGCCTCAGGATCTTGCACTCAGCGTAAGCTGTGTGACATGTTCGACTTCTGAGTCGTGTTCGAAAACCGAAGCATTTATCTCCAAGTTTACAGCATTCATAAACCAAAATATTTGTCAATGGAGACGTTTGAAAAGCGAGGTACCACTGTATATGAATGAGATAGTCAAGACTTGGGGATTGATAGGATAGAAGGGAAGGAGAAGAGTGAGGGGTTAAAGATGACTTGTCCAGTTTTCAAAATTGTGCAAATTACTGAAGTATGATTGGATAAAAAGTATGCATGTACATATGTTTGTGTGTGTGTATATTTGTAATCTGTTAGGGAGTTATTATAATGGACAAAAGACTTAATGGTAAAAATAGAATGAAAATCAGGTGGTTAATCTTTCATAAAATTTATGAAAATTTTAAGGTTATCAAGTAACAAATCCATGTAGATGTAGAAAGAGGTGATGACACAATTTCTATAATCCATTTGTAGCTTTTTACGTTATTATTTGATAGCCTGTCTGCATTGTTGAGTCAAAGCCTCATTTATTTAGTCAGTGCTTACAGAGGGAGAGTATTTTAAACCATTTGATAAGATTGAAATTTATTATTTAAAAAATCCTATAAAATATCCATCATTATCACTTTGTCATTTCATATCTCTCACGTAAAGAATAAGTGTGCTATTTAAACAAAGTGTTAATTTATTAGTTCTAGTACAATAGGAGTTGCTCCCTACGCCTCAGAATTCATTTTGTAGAAATAGTAATTTGGGAATTGTTCACTGCAAAAGCTTAAAAAGTAAATAGAGGCAAGAAAAAGCTACATGCGGATCACATATGAAGGATGGATGGAACTTCAACTTAGCTTGATTCTTCAAGAGTAATTTTCTTCAAACAGTTGAATTCACATATAATATTCATCCATTGAATCTGCAGAAAAAGCCCAATTTTGGACTTGCAAACATTATTCTTTTAAATGGTAAACTTAAACATTATTTTTGAAAGCACATGTATAGAAAATGAGCCTTCAAAGTTTCTGTTCAGGGAAGTAATCGATGAAATGGCAAGCCTCACTGAGCTAAGAAAGATGGGCGCCCAGTACCCAGTGCACACTCTGATGGAGATGGGGATAGCAGGAAAAGACCCAGCTTATAAGAAAATTAGCTTCATCACCTAAATGGAGTTGGTAAGATGCTTCTCCTTTCTACTATTTTGAGTAAACAGATGGGCTGTATTTCAAGCCGGTAGCATCATTATACTCACTTTATATATAGGAAACTCAGACACAGAGATTTTTCAGTAACTTGCGCAAATTGATTCAGGCAACATGGGGCAGAGTTGAGATTTGAACTCAGGCTTCCTGGCTCCCAAACCTGTATACGCAACCATTATGTTTTGTGTAGGTTTCAATTCTATTTTCTCACTTACTAGGCAAGTGACACAACTTCTTTAAACTCCAGTTTTCCCACCCATGTAATGAAGACAATATTTGCCTGCGTACTACATAAGATTGTTCTCAGGATTAAGTAAGAATGTATTTGAAAATTATTTTTGAATTGTAGAGCAAGGTATTAAAATTTGAAAGAATATTATCAGTAAGAATAATAAAAGCACAGAGTTTTGCTGAGTAATTTTCTGATAACTCCTTAAAAAATTTATATGTTGTTTGTCCTCAAGTTCCCATCATAAAATCGTATAGTAACCTTTCACACTTTAACATCACAATCTTTTGGGGAATTTTTCTTGAGGCTGATCAGATTACTGCTGTATCATCCAAGAAATGAAAATATTATTGAAAAAGGGCAAATGTCCAATATCTACATCTATTTGTTTCTGTCGCGTCCAGCACAACACGGGCAGTGAGGGTGCGAGAAGGGGCGGCTTTGGGTTAAGTTTTTAAGAAAGAAACATACAGAGACTTAATGCAGTTAAATCTCAGAAGGCCAGGGGTCTCACAGTTCTGAACGACTGGAGCCCAGAACAAAGCTGACTGGAGGTTTTTATTGATAAGTATACAAAGGAGTTGCAGTGTTTTTGGCACAGTCTGTGAGACTCAATTAGCATGTTATAGAAACAACCCAAACCAATTATGCTGATCTTCAAACAGCTGAAGCAGAAAGACCTTGAGGTGAGGTATGCAACTCTTTTAAGGGACATATATTATATGTTGAAGTTGTTTCAGAGCTAAGCAGAGAGAGTTTAATCTTATCACTCTCAAGACTTTTCTCTCAATTAGGTGAGAAGGGAAAGCCAGAGCCAGCAGCCACTTTTCTTAGGCAGGGGGCAGGGGAGACAAGGCCCCTTCCCAAATCTTTCTAAGGCAGCTCATCTGGGGTCTCCATGGGGTTCCGCCTGCTTAAGTTGTCCGCCCCCCCCCCCCCCGGTGGGGGATCTTACTCATCTTTGGCCGCAAACCCTCTTTTGGAGACTAAATAGAAAGAAATATAGTCCCAGAGATGCACAGTCTCACAGACTTCTTTCCTTAATGAAAAACATGGGGGTGGAGGGGCAGTCTGCTAGGCTGTTGTGTGACAACATTTCTCTTTTCTCTCCTCCCACCTGTGATTATTTGTGAGATAGATAAATTTGTAACATGATTTAAAAGCTTCAGATAAAAGGTGTTATAGGCAATTTAATAACAGTATGTTCTGTTACATTGTTTTTGTCTTGAGCTATTCAACAACAAATTGCACAATGGGAAGTTTTCTTTTTTAACTTACTACTTATCTTTTTAGTTATATATTTGTTTTATTTTTACCACACTCAGATTTGCATAGCGTACATCTAAATAAAGCCTCTGAAAACAGAAATCATTTCTTAATTTTTTTCTCATTTATGAGCCTTTCTTTTAACAGAGTTTAGCAGAACAAGTAGGAACTCCAGTGTGTTTAAAAGAGAATAATTGGGAATGGAGGCAGTTTTTTTCCTTCCAGGTTTCTTTATTGAAATGGTAAGCACTTTAAATGCAAAAATAGCATTAGCTCAAGAACATATTAGTTTGCTATGGGATACTTGGAGCTCCATGGTAACAATTATTTGCAGAATTCACAAGATATACTTTTGGAATTAAAAGATGCTTATCTCATTTTAGGAAAATGCACAGATGAAGAAGAATAGGGGAAGATTTAAACCAGACTGTATTTTCAAGAATTGACTTTATCCATTATTAATCCTTAACTGTGGATATATTTATTTGTTTTCCTTTTTCCCTTCTTATACTTCTCATCTCCTTTCACACTGAAAAAGGGTAGGCTTGTGCCTGCAGTCTGCTGGGGGATTGTGTATGGTTATGAGGTTGGGAAGATATTGCATTTCACTTCATAAAGTGGATTATGTCCTCCGAGTATGCATAAAAATGAAATTTGCTTTATTTGTGTTTGCTCTTGGAGTAAGAACCTCAGATACACTACTTGTCTTCATTGTAATTAGGTTGACAACCATATCTTCCTTCTATTGTTCATAATATTCTTCTTATGTCTTTACATCTGGGGCAACAACCTGTATTCAGAAACACCTATAGACATGGCATACAAAATCAGACAGTCAGCTCTCACCCAGAAATCGTGCAGAAATTGTTATTACAGGCAAAGATGAAAGGGGTGGAGTAGGGAGGGTTTAGAAAATGTGAAATGAATATTATCATCAATTTTTCCTGGTCATAGAAGCAATGAAAGCCATAGATACAGAAAAAGCATTTGACAAAATCAATACCCTTTTATGATTTAAAAAACACTCAACAAACTAGAATAGATGGGAAATTCCTCAATATGATAAATGATACCTACATCAAAACTAACATCATACTCAATGGTGAAAGACTGGATGCTTTCCCTTTAAGATCAGGAAAAATATAAGGTTATCCACTCTCAGCACTACTATTCAACATTGTACTGGGGATTCTAAACAGGGCAATTAAGCAAGAAAATGAAATAAAATCATCCCGATTGGAAAGGGAGCAGTAAAGCTATCTCTATTAGCAAATGGCATGATATTACCTGTAGAAAATTCTAAGGAATCTAATTTGAGAAACTCTTAGAACTGTGAATACCTTCAGCACAAATACAGACTATGAGATCAATATAAAAAAAAAATCAGTTGTATTTCTATACACTAGGAATAAACAATCAAAAAATGCTGTATGCCTGAAATTAATATAAAATAATATTTAATGTCAACTTTAATTGAAAAATTAAAAAGAGGGGGAAAGGTGAAGGGGAAGAGGTCCAAATTTCCAAGTATAAAACAAATAGTCATGGGGATATAATGTACAGCAGAGGGAATATAGTCAATAATATTGTGATAGCATAGTACAGTGTCAGATGGTTGCTGAACTTATTGTGATCACTTCTTTAGGTATATAAATGTTGAATAACTATGGTGTACACCCTGAAACTTATATGATATTATATGTTAGCTAAATTTTTAACAAAAATCTTCAAAAAACGAAATGAAGAGGACAATTTCATTTAAAATAGCATAAAAAGATACTTATGAATACATTTAGCCAATGACATTAAAAACTTGTATAGTATAAACTGCAAAACATTGTTGAAAGAAATTAAAGAAGGTCTAAATAAATGGAAATAAATCTCACATTCATGGATTGGTATTCTTATTAGAATATTATTATTAGGATACTAATATCCCTTCAAATTGATCTGCAGATTTGATTTAATCTCCATCAAAATCCCAATGGCCTTATTTTTCAGGAATGGAAAAGCCCATCCTAAAATTCATATGGAATTTAAGGGATCCTGAGTAGCCAAAAGAGTCTTGAAAAACGAAGGTGGAGGACTTACATTTCTTAGTTTAAAAATTCATTACAAAGTGACAGTAATGAAGACCATCTGGTACTGACACAAGAATAGACAGATAGAACAATGGGATAGGATTGAGATTCCAGAAGTAAACCCTTACATTGTCAATCAATTGATTTTTCAAAATAGTTACTAGGAAAATTCAACATGAAAAAGAATCATCCTTCTAACAAATGGTGCTAGGGCAACTGTATATCCACATGCAAAAGAATGAAGTTTGGATCCCTTCTTACACTACATACAAAAAAATAACTCAAATTGCATCATCAACCTAACGTAAGAGCTATAAAGCTCTTATATGAAAACATAGGGGTCATCTTCATAAACTTGAATTAGACAGTGGTTTTTTTAGCTATGACACCAAAAGCACAAACAAACAAACAAAATAGATTAATTGGATTTCCTTATAATTTAAAATATTTATGCTTTAATGCATACCATCAAAAATTTGAAAGACAACCCACGCAATAGGAGAAAATATTTGCAAATCATATAGCGATTAAGAAATCTATATCTAAAAATATATAACTCTTGAAGCAATTATGAAAGCCATAAAACCAATTAAAAATGGGTAAAAGATTAGAATAAACATTTCTCCAAAGAAGATATATAAATAGTTAATAACCACATGTAAAAATGAACATCATTAGCTCAAGGAAATGCAATTCAAGACCACTATGAGATATCACTTACTCCCACTAGGATGGCTATGATAAAAAGATGATAACAAGCGTCGACAAAGATGTGGAGAAACTGGGACCTTCATATGTTGCTAGTGGGAATGTAAAATGCTACAGGTGCTTTGGAAAACTGTCAGTGCCTCAGAATGTTAGAGTACTGTATGACACAGAAATTTCACTCTAAGTATATACTCAAGAGAAGTAAAACCATACATGCATATAAAGCCTGTACACAAATGTTCCTAGTAGCCTTTCTCATACTAGATTAAAAAATGTTAACAAACCAAAAGTCTATCAGCTGATGAATGGAAAAATAATTGTTGTATATCCATACAATGGAATAGTATTTGGCAATTAAAAACAGAACTGTAGGCATATCAAGAGACATTGCAGATTCGGTTCCAGACCACTGTAGTAAAGGGAATATTGCAATAAAATGAGTCATAATCTTTTTGTTTATAGAGCGTCTTGCCCTTAATTTGTACAAAACACAACACCTGTGAAGCTGAATAAAACAAAGTGCAATACAATGAAATATGCCTGTATCAATACACGCTGTTAGGTTGGTGCAAAAGTAATTGCAGTTTTTGCAATTATTTTTAACCTTTCAAAACACAATACTTTTGCACCAACCTAGTACAATAGGGGTGAACCTTGAAAGAATTATGCTAGGTGAAAAAAGCCAGGCACAAAAGATCACATATTATATGATTCCATTTATATGAAATGTCCAGAAAACATACATCTGTAGAAACAGAAAGTAGACCTATGTTATCTGGGCTAGGGGGATGGGAAGCAGTATGGATGGTGACTGCTAATGGGTGTGCAGTTTCTTTCTGAGGTGATAAAATCACTCTAAATTTAGATTGTGGTAATAATTGCACATGTCTGTAAATATATTAAAGATCATTCATTTACGCTTTAAATGGGTAAATTTTATGGTATGTGAGTTATATCTCAGTTAAGCTGCTGAAAAATAATTTGAACGAACCCAAAATAAATCCATGTCAAGACACATCATGATTGGAGTAATGTCAGAAACATGGCCATGTGAGGGGTCCCCCTTGGCCTCTCCCCTTAAAGTTACAATATGTTGAACAGCTGTAATTCAACAAAGGATTCCCTGTGCAATATGCAAACATGTCTGAGAGATCCACACATTGGAACATCTGAAGGTGGGTGAATCAGGGTGAACAGGGGAGAAGGAAAGGGAGAAGTGCAGAGACGGGAGCTGTGGATACAGTCCAGATCTCACTGCATCCCAGAACGGGGGAGGATTGAGACTGCAGGTGCATTCTCTGTGGCCCTGAGCATTCCTGCCTGAGTGATCAGCATATAACATGGCTAACCCAGCATTGGAGCAGAGACGTTGGGGCAAATACAGAAGTGTGACAACAGTGGTCTAACAGCCCTCATTGCCAGGCAGAAAACAAAGCCACAGAACCTGGCTTCCTCCCCCACTCTCCCAGTGCTAGCAGCAGGCCCCAGAAGAAACTGTAGCAGTGTCGAGTTAAAGAGCAGAATACCTACAGCCCTGAGAACTGGAGAGACACTTCCTGAGAGGCAGACACACACTGCAGTTAGTTCCAGTGAAAAGGGAGGTGATATAGGGACAAGACAGCTGTGGTCTGGCAGTCACCATTACTTGGACGAGAACAAAGACACAAACACACCAGTAGCCTCCCCCAGCCCACTTTTCCTGGCTGATCCCAGCAGGGGAACCCAGGGCTGCTGAGGCTCACAGCTCTGCATGTGGCTGTAGGAGCAGCACTGGGATTTCAGGGGGTCAGGAACCCATCACCCATCACATACTCCATGGGGGTGGTACCCTGAGACTGAGGGGATCTGGTCACAGAGGAGAAACCCACTTCCCCAGGAAATCTTTCACCACAAGAAGCCAGAATAGTGCAAGAGAAAATAAAATGCTCCAGTGCTACCTAGTGGAAAACAAAAGACCTCTTCATATGAACCCGGTGCAGAATTCAGTCTTGTAGATGCCTAGAAGAGAAATAGTCCATAAATTCTATGAATAACCAAGGTAACAAGGCAGCCCAGAAAAAAGAAAAAAACTCCAAAAAATAAACTTAAAGAAATGGAAATATGTGACATAAATGACGGAGAATTCAAGGCTGTAGTTCTGAAAAAACTCAACATGAAGAGATGCATGAAGACTCAGATAGACAGTTTAATGAATTCAGAATTAAAATCAATAAAATGATTACAAAAGAGATTGAAATTTTGAAAAAGAACCAAATAGAAATTATGGAGCTGAAGAATTCAATAAAAGAGATGAAGAATGAAATAGTGAGCTTAGGAAATAGAGCTGACCTGATGGAGGAAAGAATTAGTGATGTAGAAACCAAGAAATGACAAGGATGGAAAAAGATAGACTTGAGAGTTAAAAGAAATGAAACAACTGTATAAGAACTATCTGACTTCATCAGAAAGAGCAATATAAGAATAATGGATATACCAGAAGAAGAAGAGAGGGAGTAGGGCACAAAGAGACTATTCAAACAGATGAGAACTTCCCAAACTTATCGAAAGAACTGGATGCTCAAATCCAAGAAAAAAACAGAACACCTAATTACCTCAATTCTAAAAGATGAGAACTTCCCAAACTTATGGAAAGAACTGGATGCTCAAATCCAAGAAAAAAAAACAGAACACCTAATTACCTCAATTCTAAATGGCTTTCTCCAAGGCACATTATATTGAAACTCAAAAATTAATGACAAAGAAAGAATTCTTAAGGCAGCCAGGGAAAAGAAGACAGTAACCTGCAAAGGAAAGCTCACTAGATTATGATCAGATTTTTCAGCAGAAACTCTTCAAGCTAGGAGGGAGTGGAATCACATATTCAAGCTATAGAAAGACAGAAATTACCCGCCAGGAATAATATATCCAGCAAAGTTATCCTTTAACTATGAAAGAGTAATAAAGACCTTTCCCGATATACAGAAGCTAAGGAAATTTTCCACCATAAGGTCTGCACTACAGGAAATACCAAAGAAGTTATTCTACCTGAAACAAAAAAAACAAAAGGATACAAAACTATGAGTAAGATTACTAACAGACAGACAGAAGCAGGAAATGGCAACCTTACACAGAATAGGGCACTATACACTTAAACATAACATAAAGGGGAAAGGAGATAAAAAAAGAAAAAGAGAAGAAGAAGACAATTTGCTACTGCAACTCAGAAATGAACTCACCACATAGAGATAATTTGTGATAACAAAAACATAAAAGGGAAGGGGAATGAGGTGTGAATTTGCAAAAGGGAACAGAGATAAGATGCATGCTGAAGAAAAAGAACTAGTGTTTATATGAAACTTTCTTTTACATAAACTTAATGGTAACCAATCAAAAACAATCCAGAACTGGGACACATAACATAACATTAAAAAGAAGAAACAGAGGGAAAAAATTATAGAATACTACCAAACTAAAATAACAGAAACACAAAGGCAAAAAAACAATGGAGACACCGAGATACCAGAAAACAAAAATAAATTGGCTATAGGAAGTCCTTATTTATCAATAATCACCCTAAATGTAAATGGACTGAACTTACCAATAAAAAGGCAAAGAGTAGTAGATTGGATCAAAAAACAAAACCTAACCATATGCTGCCTTTAAGAGACACATTTTAGCTGAAAGAACAAATACAGACTTAAAGTGAAAGAGTGGAAAATGATACTCCAAGCAAATGGCATCCAGAGAAAATCAGGTGTAGTCATACTTACATCTGATGAAACAGACTTCAGGATAAAAAAAAAAAGTAACAAGAGACATTTTGTACTGAAAAAGAGGACAATACAACAAGAAAACATAACACTTATCAACACATATGTTCCCAAATAGGGACCACTGAAATATATAAAGCAACTACTAACAGAACTGAAGGAGAAACTGACAAAAACACAATTATAGTAGGGGACCTTAATATGCCATTGATAGCTATAAATAGATCATCTAAACAGAAAATCAATAAGGAAATATCAGCCTTAAATGACACAGTAGAACATATGGACATAACTGACATTTACAGAGCATTTCATCCTAGAATACTAGACTATACATTATTTTCTAGTGCACATGGAACGTTCTCAAGGATAGACTATATGTTGGGACACAAAACTTGCCTCCGCCAATTTAAGAAGATTGAAATCATAGCAAGCATATTCTCCAACCACAATGCTGGAGATCAACTGCAAAAAGAAAATGGGAAAAACCATAAATATGTGGAGATTAAACAACATGCTACTAAAGAATGACTGGGTCAAAGAAGAAATAAAAGGAAAGATCAAAAGATGCATAGAAACAAATGAGAATGAAAATACATCATATCAAAATCATTGGGATGCTGCAAAAGCAGTATTAAGAGGGAAATTTATGTCACTATAGGCCTATCTTTAGAAAAAAGAAAAATCCCAAATAAACAACCTAATGTTACATCTTAAAGAACTAGAAAACAAAGAACAAATGAAACCCAAAGTCAGCAGAAGGAAGGACATAATAAAAATTAGAGCAGAATTAAATGAAGTAAAGACAAAATGATAAGAGAAAAAAGTTAATGCAACAAAGAGCTGGTCTTTTGAAAAGATTAATAAAATTGACAAAACTCTGGCTAGACTCACTAAAGAAAAAAGAGAATAGACACAAGTAAACAAAATCTGAAATGACAGAGAAGTTATCACGGACATCACAGAAATACAAAGGATCATGCAAGAATACTATGAAGGACTATATGCCACCAAATTCAATAAACTAGAAGAAATGGACAAGTTCTTAGAAATATATAACCTTCTTAGACTGAATCACGAAGAACTGTACATCTAACTAGACCATCAGTAAGGAAGTTGAAATAGTCATCCAAAACTTCCCCAAAAGCAAAAGTTCAGGACCAGATGGCTTCACTAGTAAATTCTACCAAGATTTCAAAGATGATTTAATACCTGTCCTCCTCAAACTCTTCCAAAAAATTGATGAAGAGACAATACTTCAACACAAACAAAGAAAACTACAGCCCAATATCCCTGATGAATTTGGATGCAAAAATCTTAAATAAAATGCTAGCAAATTGAATACAACAGTACATCAAGAATATATATCATGATCAAATGAGGTTCATTCCAGGGGCACAAGGATGGTTCAACATATGCAAATTAACCAATGTGATACACTACATAAACAAAAGAAAAGATAAATATTATATGGTCATATCAATAGATGCCGAAAAAGCATTTGACATGATAAAACATCCATTTATAATTAAAGCACTTAATAAAGTGGGTATAGAAGGAAAGTACCTCAATATAATAAAGGCCATCTATGAAAAGCCCTCAGCTCTATCATAATTAATGGTGAAAAACTGCAAGCTTTTCCTCTATGATCAGGAACAAGACAGTGATGCCCCTATCATCACTGTTATTCAACATATGATATGTGCAAAGTAAATTTGGAGATTAGGAAATTAAATAGGATATTTTAGAAAATAAAGGAATAGAACATGTGTCATATATTTTAAAATTTTATTTGTAGAATTTTTAAAACACTATAAGAGATTGAACTATAGATATATAAGACAATAAACTTACCAAGCAGAGAGGCTCATTATAGTCAAATCAGGCAGAAGGTGGGATTTCTTGCTGATTTAAAGGAAAACTATAAGCAATGATTAAGATAGTGGAAAGAGTTGAAATTGAAAACAAATCTGTTTATAAATAAGCCTCCCCTCCCTCACAAAAACGTTAATAAAAAGTTTAATTTTTATTCCCTTAGAGGAAGACAGGGTATGTGAGAAACATAATAACCTATAAGTCTAATTATATTAAATAAATATCCACCTGTTATAATGAATGAGAAATGCTTCCTGGAGTTTTGCACCTTTGCACAAAGTGGCAGATTGATATATCTGAGGGGGAGCAGGTAGGCATGAAGGTTAAAAAATAGTAAGTGTCATGGATTCGCATTCCATTGTTTTTAATAGGTAGATAAATCCAGGATGGAGATATGGATCAAACATTATAACCAGAATGAGTGGTTTAATCTATTAAGAACTCCATGAATACATACAAGAGATACACAGTCCATGTTCCCAAGCTCAAAAAGATGACTTGTGAAAGGAGCTCCATGTTTTTATGTTTCCATCTGCCAAGGACAAGCCAAGAGTGTTTGCAGCTAGATCTTGGAACTTAACCTAACCAGAATATAAGCAACATTCGTTGTACTATGCCTTCATCTAGCAGAATGTGATGATATGTTTCAGGATTATTAGACACAGAAACTAGTACAATGCATAGGCCCTGGCATTGGCTAGAGAGAGAAAGAACTTGAGCCAATTATCCTGCACATTCTCCCCTCCACCCTTCAATATCAGAACACTGAAAATAATCCAGCTAAAACAAATTTTAAAAATGAAAAGAAAAACACCCCAACACTGATGACGTGCAGCCCCCCCACTGGTTTGGCTACGGTGGAGGCAAGGAAATTGTGGGTTGAAGGTATAATAAGAGCCCTCAGTTATTTTTAAAAAGCGATCATCGGTGGGTAGAGCTGCCACCTCCCCACCAACTGCCTCTGTGACTCACGGCCCGTTCTCCATCAGCCCTGGGGTGAAGGGATGGGGGTGGCTGGGTGATAGACCTTATGTAGTATTCAGTTGCCAGCTGAAAAGTTTGTCTAGAAATCCAACTGGTGGGAAGAGTTTCCCAAAGCATTACAATGCTTGATAACATTGTATCCAACAAGGATTGATAACATCCTTGATTAGGCCCAAACCAAACAGCAGATAAAGTAGTCGAAACTTATACAAATAAATATAGCAACATCATTATCATTCATAAGCTCTACTGCCATCACCACCATTGTACTGGATAAGCAAAATCAAGAACTGGGTGGGTTTTCTCCATTAAAGACTGAATAAATCATCAGCATTTATGAGCAGTGTAAATATGTATATTTATACCTGTTAAGACTATTTGCCTGCCCATTCTCATAGGGCTAAAATTGATTATATAAGTAAAAAGGGAAACAATATACAAATGCCAAATATTATTTTCAAATGTGTATTTGTCATATCTTCTTCAATTTGTTCTAAAGATAATGATCACCATCAGTGATGGCATTTTTGAGTACAATGAATAGCTGAAATTTTGAAGTATAAAATATTAATATGGCTTTTCCATTCTTTACCTAACATAAAACGATTATTTTCATTAAAATAAAACTTAAGAGTAAGTACTATATATTGATAAATTACGAATAAGGATTTTAAAGCTACTATTAACAAGAAAACCCTCCCTTTTTCCCCCAAATGGAGTAACAAGCTCAATGTTTATTTTCAGGTGTAGCAGCATGCCTTACATATTGAATATCTTCAGTAGGTATTTTTTTGGTGTAATTAGCATCAGTAAATTTTGTGCTATTATTGAGGATAACCACGTTAGAAGAATAAAACATTTTGTTCACAAAATACCGGTTAAATTGTTTAGCTAGAAGGTGATAAGAATTTTAACCGTTTTTTTTTTTTTTTTTTTTTTTTTGTCTAATGCTTTTATTTGAAACAAATAGTTGCACCAAGCAAGAGCTTACGCTCCCCACTCCAAATTAAAACAGAACACAGTAGGGGAAAACATCACTTGGCAGGGCAGTTCCAATATGTGAACATCTTCTCACTGTGTTTGGGGTAACTTCATTCATAAGCAGTCATTCTTACACAAAGTCTTAACCCCAAAGTACTAAGATCACACGAAAGGAAGTGGTCTTAATTTCATGTGTGGGGTAGTATGTTTTATAAATGCCAAAAGGTGGGAGAAGCACAAACACAACTCACTCTTTAAAAAAAACTAAATAATTCAAAGTAGAATGATACGTACCCCCTTTTCTCTCATAAGAAAAAGTAGCACTGGGATCTGACACCCAGATTTGGTTTTTATCCTGGACATTTAGAAAGTGTTCCCCCACATGACCTGCATCATTAGGGTTGTGGATAATAGTCCATTCACTTTGAAGAGGAAAATGTCTACTCCTTCCTCCTCTTCTTGCTTTCATGCTCATGTTCCTTGGGGTGGCTGCTATCTGAGGGTCATTTAGAGCCACCGTGCTTCTTCCAAAAACTTATCCAAACCAAAGCGATCTTCCTCAAACTGAACTGGTCCTTCCCGATCTTTTTGCCTACAATCTGAACCAGAAAACTCCTTACCGGGAACAAATCTGTTGGTCTTTATTCTGGCTTCCAGGTCATCACCATACATGCCCTTGTCCAGATTTTTACTGGACCTGTAAATATTCTGGGCCATATGTTTACCACCTCTCCAGGCTTGATCATAAACATTGTAAATTTCATCTTCTCCACCTGCAAAAACACTGTCCATACCCTTGGATTGGTTAAAGAGCCTCTGATCATACTGAACTTCATTGGAAGTCCGAGGATTGGGAAGTCCAAGAGCAATCACCTCACTGATATCTTGATTTTCATTTCTCTATAGTTTCGACCTCTTATCAGGAGCTGCCCTGGAAAGATTCCGGTCATGCTGTCTCTCTTTTCGCCTGTCATGCCAGATTTCATCCCCTCACGTGTGTCCCCATCCTCTTTTTCCACATGGGTTTTGATCCTAGCTCTTCTTTCCTTGGCTTTCTGGGCCATTTCTCTAAGTTTGTCTTCATGTTTCTCCTTTTCTTTTTGAGCCATCTTTCTCTCTACTTGAGCATGCATTTCCACAGCTTCACGAGAAAACCATTTATTTTTAAATAGAGTCTCAGGAGGATGGCAGGAAATGAAGTGCAAAGATGCCAAAATCACCAAGACTGTGGAGGAGATGGCAAACCCTTGAACTTCAGTGTGGATGAGAATGACACCGAGGAGCTCCTAGAAGTAGTTCCTGAGGAACTGACAAATGAGGAGTTCTTGGAGCCGGAACAGGAATGCATAGCTGAAGAAGAGGCAAGACAAAAGGAACTAGCAAGAGAACAAAAAAGAAGAACCTTCAAGAACATTCAGTGAAGCGTTTAGCAGAAGCTCTTGCAGACCTCAACAAATTCCTTCAAAAATTTAAAAACATGAACGCCAACACTGAAAGGTTTTTAGTAATAGAGAGCAATGTTCCTGGTGCATTACCTGCTTGCAAGCAAATCTGTGATGAAAAAAAGAAACAAACCAAGTTAACTACCATGTACATATTTCTGAAAAGAGGACAGCTCCTCAGGCAGGGCCTCAGACAGATCCTTGAGGAAGGATTCCAGAAGGCAGTATTATCATAGATGACAGCTCCATGCATGTTATTCCCCTGAAGACTTGCCAGTGGGACAAGATGTGGAGGCGGAAGGCAGTGATATTTATGACCCTGTGTAGGCCTGGGCTACTGTGTGTATTTGTTTCTTAGTTTTTAATAAAAAGTTTAAAACGTACAAAAACATTATAAATAGAAAAAATGCTTATAGAATAAGGACATTAAGAAAAAGTATTTCGTATAGGTGTACAATGTGTTTGTGTTTTAAGCTGTGTTATTACACAAAGCAAAAAAATTAGACACAAAAAGTTTATAAAGTAAAAAAGTTGCAGTAAGCTAAGGTTAATTTTTATTGAAGAAGGAAAAAATATATTTTTTAATAAATTTAGTGTAGCCTACGTGTACAGCGTTTGTAACCTCTATAGTAGTGTACGGTGCTGCATACATTCACTCACCCCTTGCTCACTGACTCAGGGCAACTACCAGTCCTTCAAGCTCCATTTACGGTAAGTGCCCTATATGGGTGGACTAGTTTTTTATCTTTTCTACCACATTTTTACTGTGCTTTTTCTATGGGTAGAAATGTTTAGATACACAAATACATTGTGTTACAGTTGTCTACAGTATTCAGTACAGTAACATGCTGTACCGGTTGGCAGCCTAGGAGAAATAGGCTATCCACCTACAAAGCCTCGGTGTGCAGTAGGCTAGACCACCTGGGTTTTTGTACATACCCTTTATGATGTTTGCACAATGACAAAATTGCATAACAACCCATTTCTCAGATCATGTCCTTCTTGTTAAGCAACACATGACTATACGTGGATTGAGGTTCACACTTGCCTGAGCGTTTTCAAACTCTTGCTTTATTAGGAGACTTCTGAATGCCTAAAGTCTTAGATAGATAGGACCTTGGGTTTCCTCAAAGGAAAGCTCAGGTGCAGCAGAAATTCCAGTTTCGTAGTAAAAGAATTCTCAGATCTTTCTATATATGGGTCGGCTTGGTCCCACCAGGAGAATTTCTACTATGTACTATTTCCAAGTGACGTTGCTATTTTAGTAGGTGATGAGGATATAGTGATGACCAAAATGGAGAAGGTCCTTCCTCTCATGGAAGTCATAATTTGGGGTTCCTGAGCTATTTGCTACCTATTTCTTAATCTCCATAACATATACTTCCTAAGTATACCTAAGTAGACTTTCTAAATACCACTTTCAAGCAGTAAGAAACAGGTAATCATCAAACAGAAAGGAAATGTGGGGTAATGGCTTCAAGTGATATCTCTGGAATCAGACGGCTTGGGGTTAAAATCCTAGCTCTGCTGTGCACTTGATTATTATCAAGGGCAAATGATTTGTCCTCTCATACCTTAGTTGACTTTTCTGTAATATCGAGATAATATTTGTACCTTCATCATAGGGTTGTTGTGAGGCTTAAATGAGCTAATAGAGGTGACACTTGGAACAGCATCTGGCACACAATAACTGCTCTGTAAGTGTTAGATATTTTAATTAACTTTATTTAATATTATTTATATATCACAGTCATCAAAGGGTTGCAGTTATTATTTGTGACATGTTTTAATGACAAGAGGTATCTCCTCTGGCTAGAAGTATGTTTGAAAAACATAGTTTTCATTTGGACAAGTTCGCTTTGTTGGAGAAAGGTTATTCTTTTGTATTGTCCTTTAGTTTACCTGAAACTTCTCCTGTGTTCAAGTATAGGATAAACCCATCATTTGTGGGCTAAGATCTTAAATTGAAATCATGGCTAAACAGAATAAGCTCAGTTCAGAAATCTCTGCTGAATAAAATAATGGAAGTGCCCATTATACTAAATTTAACCGAATACTAAAATTTAACCAGAATACTAAAATTTAACCGAATTTTGCATGAAGCTTAGCAAAGATAACCTTGCCCCAGCCAGTGAGATTTTAGTGTTAAAAATAAAAAAGTAGATGAGTCAATAACTCTAGGGGATATGAACATTTATAAATATTTTAATGATAGCAATATGATTCCATCTCATTCTTTTCTTTCCTGAAGTGGGAAGCTGCAGGTTTTATTGGGTAGAGCTTGGGTCTCTCCGGTAATCAGAGCACTCCTTTTCCTAACTTCACATATGTATTATTGCAGGGCACCTTTCATGGCCTGCAGTGTTGACCTGCAAGCCAGAGAAAAAGCTCTACAGAGTTGATAGAGGGAGTGATTTTGCTAGATCACCACTTGAAGTTTTCTAATGTAGCTTGAAGTTTTCTAAAGTACAATTTTGCAAGAGCTCTATTTGGCGTAAGTCATTCTCGGTCAACATTTTATTCCCTTCAAGGTTAAACAAATTAGTGGTTTAAGTTCTTTCTTCTGGTAGACCCTCAAAATATGTTATTTTAATTTCTACCTAAATCCACCAACCTAAAACCTTAAATGTTACTGATTTTCTCCCTTGTAACACTAAATTTAACTGTTGAGATTGTGACAAACATTGTGCTTTTCTTCTATCTCCTAAACTTTATATTTAATGTTATACCTTTTTGATATTTTAGATTTCTGTGGTTACTTTTCTTTAAAGTTCTAACTGCCTTTTCATTTACTTTTAATGGTAGGTATGCATGCTTGATGTAGCTCTGATCTGTATGATTTCCTTCACTTTGTATTTGCGACTACAGTGTTGTGATCCAAGTGGTACCATTGAAAACCCCTCCATAGAAGCAGGGTGCCGAGAGCAGTTTTGTGACTACCAAGTTACTGTGGTAGCTATTGTATTTTGACTCATTAAGTTAGAAAAAGAGGCTTTAGATCTTACATATTCCAATTCTATGAATTTTTCAGGCCACAAATAAAAAAGCAAATACATTTCTTGTTAAAATAAAGGAAATCTTTTTAAGGGGAAGGAGTTTGCTGGTTTGTTTGATTATAGAACAGAAAAGAATAATACCAATGAAATGATTGAGTCAGTTCCAAATAATAATAAAAATATGCATAAAACAGTGAAAATAATACACCTATAATAAGTAGTTATTGTAAAATTGGGAAATAACACCTAATAAATAAACACCTAATTTATTTTTACCTAATAAATAGCGTACTCTGTGCTTTATAATTACTATTAGATAGATGTTTTTATGCCATACTATATACCATGCAATACAGCAAGGACACTGTGTGGCAGCAAAAAATTGAAGATGTTTGCCCCAAATCACATAGTAAGTATAAAGGCTAGAGTTTTGAACTCAGATCTGTCTGACCCCCAAATCTTGCTCTTCACACTTAATCTTTTTTTTTTCATTTTCTTTTCATTTTCTTTTCAAAGACAATACTGATCTACAGGTCAACCTCTCCTTGCCTCTCTTGAGTCCAAGACTTAACTATAAGTAAAAGCCTGTTATTCTTGAAAACAGTGTGGTAGTCAAGGAGAAGATCACCTAGGGACTGTTTGTCATTTCTGAAAGGGAAGCTTACAAGGGAAAACTTGATCAACTGTAGTGTCAGACCACTTAGTGTTATTCTCATGGTGGGAGTACTTTCCCCAGAAACTTTCTGAATTGAAGAGATTAGAAAAAAGAGAGACCATTATAAATATACAATTGTCAACAGGGATTGCCATTTTATATATGTATATATATTTACAAATGCAAAATCTACCCTCCATTATCTTTTCAGCTAGGAGGAAAGCTTTATAATTCTAGGCATTTTGTTTAGGAGAGAAGTACTGAGTACCATATGGCATGTCTGCTGTGAGAAGATGTGGTACACTATTTTATCATCTAGAGAACAGCACTGGGCAACAGAGCAGGATTGATGTCGTGGACCATGGAGCCAGGAATAGTCAGGGATGAGCTTGTCAGTCTCCTCTAATCTGTCAGCATGTATAACCCACAAGTCACCACATTCTCCAAACACGGGGCAAATTCTGGAGTATCCCCAAGTGTGAGAGTCCAGACAGCAAGGGACTCAAAGAAAACAGAACTTAAAGTTCTCATGATTTCTTAGGCTGGACTTAAAGGAGGGTCCAAAGTGGTAGATCTATTCTGGTAAAACCCTAGAATGCATCTGAAGAGTCAGGAATTCTGGGGCCTTCTTTGTCTCTGGCTTCCCATGGGTCTTTCTCATCAGTTCTCAAATTGTATTGTTTGGCTTAAAACATAACAAGCCTTTAAGAGATGAGAGGTGGGTTGGATGTGAGTGGAGTGTGATGTCTGAGACACCACCCTTAATCAAAATTTCGTATGGTATGTATCATGCGTTGTTTACGTTTGGGGTTGCAAACACACATACACACACACACATCCATATAAGTAATTCTAACAACAAAGACTCTCTTTTGTGGAGATCACTGATCCTGTTTTTAGAGTTCTTCATAAAAGTTCAGCTGTAAACTCCTACCACCAGGAAACATTCTAGGTTAAAGAGAATTAAATGCATCTGGAAAAAAAATAATGAAGGGAAATAGTGAAGGAAATCATTGGGTTTCAAAAAGAAATTTTATAATTTTTTAAGAAAGCCAAAGATTCTAGTTTTGGGGCTATTTACAAATACTACAAATAGAAAAGGAAATCTCTCTCTTTCTCTCTGACACACAAACACAGGTTGTAATAAACTAAAATATAAAGGAATAGATTGGGTGGCTTAAATACTTTTCCTTTTCTCCCCAAGGTTATAAACATTGTGCCTGAGTTATGTTCTCATTAAGTCTCTGAAAAATGCACTGCCACAGTTAGTACAAAGTCCTTTGTAAACAGTAAAAGTCTCAAAGGTGCCTCCACACTTAGAAATAATCATTTACTCTGTCAAATTAATATGAAATTGATGGAGAGCAGATGCTACTGAGAAAGAATAAGTAAATATTTGATAGCCAGTTTGACAAATAGAATTAAATAACACTCTGTGTACTTATCTTTTTAAAAAGATAAGCAGAAACATAAAATATGGATTTTGAGTTATTTCATTCTGAAACTGGGTGAGTGAGACCCAATGATGTTGTAAATGACAAAGAAGAATGAGACCAGGCGTCCAAAGTAACACTCAGATTCGGTAACTCTTTCTTACATAAAACATGTGCTGAACCAAACAAACATTTCGATGCCTAATTAAATAAGTCCAGGCCATTTATGAATCCTGCTGACATTTAGGGGAGAGTTTAGAATGTTTTAAGGTTAAACCTCAGACCTAGGCTCTTGTGCCTCGAATTAAAAAAAAAAAAAAAGACAGACTTCTTCATGGCTTCAGAGGATGCTGATAAGGAGATAATGACTCCTTAGGAAATACAGAAGAATTCAATACCTGTTGGCGGTCCACTTGGCTTGATGTAACATATTAGGCACTAAAGTCCCCAGTTCTCATGAGCCTCCTTATGATTTCTGTCTCAGCAACCCTTCTAGGCCATACGCCTCTATGGTAAGAATCTTTTAAGCCGGCCACACTGGATAAAAACCACACAGCCAACTGGGTATAAGAATGAGCTCCAAGCCAGAAGGCCCTGACTGCTGCCCCGTCCCAAACGACACTGTGCAAAGCCAGGATGACCTCACAGGATGGAGGCAAATTCCTCCTTCATTAGTCTCTAGAGATGATTCTTGCGCCTTGTATCATCTGTCAAAAAATCACATAGAGTCCTTTCTTTAGCCTAGGGTCATGAACCTTCCGAAATTGTGTGCAAATGTTTGGGAGTGTGTACAGTCAGTTTCTCTTCTGGGTAGAGGACCTATAACTTCCTAAAAGGTTTTTGAACATTAACTACCCCCACCCCCACTACCACCGTGATTAAAGGTCTTACTTGGATGATTTCAGTTGGTGCTTTGAAAGTGAATCCCAGTTATTGAGATGATATTTTATGGTGATGTATTTATCTAGAAGGGTATTGTTCAGTAAACTAGCCACTAGCCATTTGTGGCCATCAAACACTGAAATAGCGTTAATCTAAATTGAGTCATGCTGTGAATGTAAAATACGCACTAGATTTCAAAGACTTAGTACAAAAGTGTAAAATATCTCATTATTAATTTTATATTGATTCCATGTTATAATAATATTATTTTGGATATATTGAGTTAAGCAAAAAATATTAAAATTAATTTCACCTGTGAATACTAGAAAATTTGAGTATTATATGTAAGATTGGGATTATATTTCTATTGGATAGTGGTGGCCTGGACTGTGCAACTCAACATAGTACAGATATACAGAAAAGTGAAATAATTATTCCATAACTACTAGAAGGCACTTATCCTTAGAGGGAGGGAAGGGAAGTAAGAATGTGCCAGCACTGAGTAAAATGCTTTTCTTATATTAATTCACTGGATTCTCACAAATCCCCTGTGAGGGATATAATATTGTTAAGAGAATTCCCAAGAAAACAGAGAGTCTCATAACCATTCTCCCTGACTTTAATTCCTGAACCAACAATGACAATCCATTATTTTAATAGCAACAGTTATGTCTTTTTAAATTGAACTAAATTAGCAGTATAATAGTTAAAATGGTTGAATACACTAAAAGTGCTGTGCTTATGACCCTACGCTTAAGAGTGAAACACACTAGACTTGTAATTGGGGCTCTGTCAGTTACTACTACCTGTGTATCCTGGGAAAGTGGATTAGGGCCTCTAAACTACAGTTTCTTACTCTTCAGTACAGATGAGAGAATAAATTGAGATAAGTACATGCTCAGCAGTGCTTTGCATTGGATCTGGTTCCATAGTAAATAACAAATATAAGTTGTTTGTTATTGTTATTATCACTATGAAGAGGTCAGGCTGACTGGAGGTTAATCTCAGTGCTGCAACTTAAAAGTTATTTTATAACCTTGTGTGAGTCTCTGTTTTTCTCAACTGCATAACGAGAATAACATTTTCTACTTCATAGAGTATCTGAGATTAGCGATCTCATTCAGGACACTTAGCATGTGCTTGGCACAAAGGAAGGAGTTCATATTAGGCAGATATTTTATTTTCTCCTTCTGTCTGCTTCCTTCCATACAATGACATAATGGCAAAGCGCCTGAACTCAGGAGCTACACACGCTGTGTTCAAGTGTAGGGTCTGCTGTTTTCTAGCTATATAACTTTAAGCAATTTATTTAGCTTGTTTGTCTCAGTCTCCTCATCTGTCAAATGGGGTTATTGTAAGAAGTAAGCAAATTAATCCATGTAGAAAGATAATGCCTGGCACATAATAAGTGCTCAATAAATGTTAACCATTTTAATAACCACTGTGATTAGTTTTTAGTTTCTTGTGTTCTATTCTTCCTTTCATGCTTTCACTGTTTTTCTTTCTGTTTTCTTTTTCCCCCCAGCATATCCCTTGGGCTTCCAGAAACACTCATTAATATTATGTGAATAAATTGGTGATATTTTGAACTAAAATTACTACCACAATCTTGATCAGTGTGTTTACTTTGCATCATAAAGCAATTTGAAAAGAATGTGGTCATGACAGATACATAGCATTTTTATGTTACCCATTAAGTTAAGTTTCATCATAGCCAGTCAAGAAGTTAAGATTCTGAGAACATTTTAAAACAATTACAGATATTCGTCACATTTGAAACCCAGCTGGCCAAGCCCTAGCGCTGTTGCAGAGCTGGCTAGATAGACACTTTCAACCACCTTGCAAAGTGTGGCACCCACAGATCCTTATCAATGGGTGTGATGAGCATAATGAATAGGACCACTCCACGTGTTTCCATGGCTCCACGGCAAAGTACTACCGTGTTTCCCCGAAAATAAGACCTACCCGGACAATCAGCTCTAATGCATTTTTTGGGAGCAAAAATTAATATAAGACCGGGCCTTATATTAATTTTTGCTCCCAAAAAATGCAGTAGAGCTGATTTTCCCACTGGGTCTTATTTTTGGGGAAACACGGTAATAGAAAATAAGAAGTGAAGCTGACTAACCAACCTACAAATACTGAGGCATTGTACTGGTAGGAATCTTAAAAATTACTTAATTTTTCACCTTTGGATAAAAGACACATTTATTTATAAAGCCTTTTAGAGAAGAACAGATTAGGAGGACTTTCCATTTGTCTTCCTCATTTTGGTTAAGTGTTTATTTTAACCAGCTTGTTATTGCTTTATATCTTTTTAAACTTTCAACACCCTGATGAGTTTTGTTTCCATGACACCAATCTGGACATACAACTTCGCTAAACTCCTTTATTGTCTTAGAGTAGAACATATATTACAGCCAATCAGATCAGCATTCTTTTCAACTAAATAATTGGCGTGACTTTACATAATCTAGTACAACCTATTTCCTTTAGAACCTAACTTAATACATCTTTTAATCCCAAGTGTCATGGTTGGCATTGAAATCTCTACTGAATATCTCAAGACCCCATTCATCAGGCAAAGATAATTTCCATGGAATACATCATGTTAATGACAATAGCTTGTCTCATTTTTAACATATTTGGCTCTGTTTCTTTCGTGGAAGTCAAAGGAGACGTGTTAAGCATTTGAGAATTTTAGTTAGTTCACTGAGCCTCTGCCTTCAGACTCTTTTCAAGATCCAATGATTTTGCATGAAATGAAGGAAATTAATTTTGAAAGTATATGAAAGATGAAAAGGTAACTACGTTGCTACTTCTTGTTTAATGAATTGCTTTCACTTCGTTTGCCTTTGTACTTTAGAAAGAAAAAACTGCACAAATTTCTTCTGTTTTGAGCAGTGAAAAATGTTTAATAGGATGCTAATTAATATGCTCAGATACAAAATCACACTTTTCTAGGATGAATAGTAAGTGTGAGTCTTAGCAATTTAGGAGTTTTGCATGGGCACTTCCATGTTCCCTTTTTCTCTGTTTTATAGTGGATCAGATGACACTACTATTTGTCTTTTAGCACAAAGGGGGCAAAATTGCACAAGTTGCTCAAACAGTTTACAATGTTAGTTTTATAAGGCCATTTAGTGCCCTTACATTTAGAAAACGAATGTGTAGAAGTGTGGGATCTAACTGTTTATTACCTACTACTGAATAGTTTTTCTTGACCAAAATGTGTGACACTTTGAGAAATTCATACTTCCTTTAAAAAGAAGAAAAAGTAATGACTTCGCCTAATGACTAAAACTGTATGTTTGTTTCCAAGATGACCTTTATGTTTTTCTGACATTTTTACTGGACAAACAGAAATAATTGGACTTTAGCACAAACGATTGCCTTCGATTCTAGTGTTCAAACTCAAGCGCAGGAAGGAAATAACAGTTTACCTTTAGAAACTTCCCAGTCTTGAGTTCTGAACCTCTCCTTGCCACATTATGTTCTATATCCTTCTCTTCCAATCTCCTCGTGTTCCTACTACACATTTAAAAAATCCTGATCATGGGAAGGGGATAATGAGTGATAAAATTTAAAGAATTACTCCTTGTGGAAGGCGTTGCATTTTTAGTGAAGTGAATGTAGTGAAATTGTAAAGGTGGACATTCAGGTATCTATGATGTCAGAAAAACAAATGAAGAAAAATTTAGTCCTTTTTGGTGGATAGCAACCCATTTCTTTGACTGTTAACCAAATCAGTTCCTCCTGGGGATAGCTGAATCTTCTACCAGTGTAAAAGTTGGTTAAGCTCAAACATCTTATTTTAACCTAAAACACATTATGTTTATTTTCTATTTTGTTGATGTCAGAATAAAGTATTTTCTTTGAATATGTTAGGAGTAATTGAACCTCTGATTTAACTTTTACGTAAACCACATCTACCATGTCGGATCTAATTTCCAGGTTTTTTCCTTTAAAAATAGAAAGAGATCTTAACAATAACTGCAGAGCATTCTGGTGCAACCCAACTTCTGCGTTTTTTCTACTTTTTCTTTTTTTTCCCCTCCAGTTGTTGTGTGTATACCATATTATTGTTTTTGCGACATAACATTTGCATGGAATAATGGCTCTTTCATTCTCATTGCTGTATAGAATTCCATTGTCTCAATACACCATAATTTATTTATCCATTTTGATGTTGATGGACCTTTGTATAGTTTTGGTTTGGAACTTTCACAAATACTGCTGCTACAAATATTTGGACAGTATTTTAATGATCCTATCATGCGTTTCTGTTGGGTATATATCATGGAGTAGCATTGCTCCATGGGTCTCAGAATGCATATCATCAGCTTTAGTAGATAGTGCCAAATAGTTTTCCAAAATGGTTGTACCAATATACTCCCACCATTGGTTTGTGAGTTCCAGCTGCTTCACATCCTTGGCAACCATTGGTACTTTCTGTCTGTTTAAATTTTCTTTCTGTAGAATTTTAGCCATTCTGATGGGAGTGTTTTGTCAGTATTTCTTTATTCATCTATTTCAGACATTATAACGAGTGGGAATATAGTTCACTTTCTTCCCTCTCTTTTCTGTTTTCTCTCCCTTCTTTCCTCAATTTTAATGGTTATATTATTTTCAGTTTTATTATTATCTTTATAATTTTATAACATTTACTTTAGTGATTTTCTCTTAAGTTTTAAATAAAATTTTAGAAAATATCTATAGATTTAGGAAGAGAGAAAATTGTTAATGTACATATAAATTCATACAAATGCATCAATGAAAAACAAAGAGGGTTTATACTAAAAAATCCTATAAATCATAATAGTGTTTGAAGAGTAGAAAGCTAGGGAAATTGGAGGATTTTATTTATTCTATGTTGAGGGAATGATCTACAGAAAAATTAAAAATAAGAAGAAGGGAGGGAGGGAGGGAAAGAGAGGGAGAGAGAGAGAGAGAGAGAGAGAGAGAGAGAGAGAGAGAGAGAGAGGAGAGAAGAGAGAAGGAAGGCAAGAGAGAAACAGAGGGAGTGTACACTAGGGAGGGAGGGAGGGAAGGAGGAAAAAAGAGGAGGGGAGGAAAGAAGGAAGGAAGGGAGGGATGGAGGAAGGGAGAGAGCGAGGAAGGAAATGAACAGTGTAGATATGAAGCTAGATTCTCTGACCTGCAATGACTTCTGTAGGAAGGACTTGATGAGGTGTGTAACCGGGAAGGCTTGTCAGCAGGTTATTTCAGGGAAGATATGAGATCATGTTTCACTGAGAAGGAGAATAATTTTTCAGGAAGCTATCACCCAGAGAATTTCATCCATATAGATGGCCAATTTACGTAAACCAGGATAACCCTAACACTCCTTTTCTTGATTAATATACGTGGGCTTTGGGGGATTTTTTGTTTGAGTTATAAGAATAATTATTTCAGTTCTTATGCTTGTGTGGCTTGTGTAAGACTCAGTCCTCATGTTTACTGCAGGGAATCTAATCATCACTAAAAACAAATTCTACATCCTGTCTCCTGTTTCATAGGTATTGACTAATCCCACCTCACCGTGAGTCTAGTCATAGTGATTAAGCTTTTTGTGAATTCACAAAGCAGTCGGCCCCCAATTCACTTCACACTCACCATTTTCACATTTGTTTTAATATGCGAGAGTGCTGATTCTGACTTTGATCCTCCGTGGTGTAAGGATGTGCATAACACAAGAAACGAGACTGTTTAGCTTCAGAGAAATTTTAGGGGACTTGTAAAGGCCAGCTTCAATTACTTGATGACTATCATGAAAAAGAGAACATAGGTTAAACGAGTGTGATTCCAGAGTTTAAAATAAGGGTACAAGGCATGGGTTTTAACTTAGTGTATAAGGATAGGCTTCCCAATGCTTAAAACTATTGAACAATAAAACGTTCTGCTTAGGAAAAAGAAGATAATGTAATGCTGAAGAATGAATGCTTAGGTTGAGGGTGAATGATAGCATGTTGGGGTGCTAAGATCAGACCTCCAAAGAGCTCTATCTCACTCTGAGACTCTGTGATTTGTATTAAACTTGATCTAAGATGCCACCTATTATAAAAAACATCCTGATTTCAGAGAGGTTAAAAGCATAAATAATTGAGGGTGGTGACATTGAAGAAATACCATTCACATTCTTATTTTTTGAGGAGAGTTTTTAGATCACACATACCTTTGTAGTTTTTATCACTTTCTCTGTTTACCCAACCCTCTCATACTTTGCTTGATCTAGTTAGTCCCCGAGTGTGCCTGGGGGTTTACACATACTGGAAAAGACCAAAGGAAAATATATTTTTTATTAACCCTCTTACAGTAAGTACAGGCCATGTGATCTAGAGCAAATGGCGTTTGGAGAGAGTTTATTCTGATTATAGACTCCTGACGTACTCAACAGACTAGTAGGGCCATGTAACTTTCATGGGGTTCCTAGGGCTAATAGAGCACTGCGGGCATTTGACATTTTCTTGAGAATTTTTTTGGGATACTACTTAAAGTTTACTTTTTAGAATATTTCATAACATATTTTGATTGATTCATACATAAAGATTTATATATTTATGTTTTGATTTTATATAGAATATCTATTAATTAACAATATAAGTAATTTTTGCCTTAATCTTGATCTAGTAATATTCACATTCTTTAATGCCTAGAAACCATGGAGAAGAAAAGGTTTATGTTATACTTCCCATTTGCTTTTTTAACATGTTAATATTTACCTTTGTAATTACAGTGACTCTTACCAGTAAAGTTAAGGGAATGGCTTTCAACCCTGATTCCAGAATTTCAATGCTGGTGATTTTAAATGTCTTCTTAGCTTTGATGCTGTCATTCTCTTCTAATTTGGTAAAAAATATGATAGACTTTCAATCTACTTTTCCAGTTCCTGACTATTAGGAAATTTGGAGAGCACAAATGAACATCAGAAGAGGAAAGGGTCAATTTTCTGCTTGCCTGTAATCACATCTAATTTAGCGTCTTGTACAGTTCCCAGACATTTTTGGTACACGTTAAGTGCAAAAAAGAAATGCAGAGATCATCTTCAAACAAGGCTTTAAAACTACTACTGTAAGATAAGGGCAATCCAAAGTTCATTTTTAGACCAAACAAACTGAAAAAAAAAAATGACATACGCAATCACTACTCATCATTAAATTTTTCTAAGTATGTGTAAAAATCTCATCAGTTGCTGTGAGTGCTAATGGATGTGCTGATACCACGGTTCTTGACAGATACCCGTGATAGCAGGGTTCTTTTCCCCTTAATGATGCAGGTGAACCACAGTTTCAGGGCTCTGCGAGGTGAGTACACTTGGATTAAGTGCCTTGGTGCATATGTGAAGGCCCACTTAGTTCCTTTTCAGGGATTTTATAATTATACCTAAAGAGTGAACTTGCAAGGCATCCACATTAGCTTTTCATTGACTAGGGGTTTTCCCCCTATATTCCCCTTTGTTGACAAGTAAAGGAAAAGATAAATATTTACTTTAAGTCATAATTTGCTGACCTTTACTCTATTTCCCAATTGATATTTAGTTCTCATACCCGTCTAATTTGTAAACTATGCATAATCATTTTGATTTATGTTTGTGAGGGGGAGGAATCTGGACTGAATTATTATACTTCCATGAAATGCCAGTAATAATTTCAAATCCATGAACTTAGATAGGAAGTGAGAAACTGCAAAGTGGAGCCTGTGGTTTTCTCATTAAATGGCATTGTGTGCTACAAACATTGCTTAGAGTCTCATTTTGTTTAATATGAGTGTGTGATTTCTGGACACAGAGGATTGTTTAAAAGGTAGGAAGTATGCTCTGTGAGTCCGTTTGCTTAAAATGACAGGATTAATATTAATGTAGCACTACACACAGGTACACAGCTGTGGGATTTTAGAGTTCTGTATTTCATTTCCGTAACCTAGTCAGTTCCAAAACCCCTGCTTAATCAGACTGACCACTGACAACTCAGATTATGATTTTCACAACTGGCACCACAACACCAATTTTCCTACAGCATTTTCCATCCTCTCGCCTTTCCTCTTAATCCCTTTTCACCTTTTCCTCCTGGGAGGACCTGACATTATTCAAATAGGAGGGAGAATGCTCTATTTCAGAAAGAAATGAAACACATCTGTTGCCATTGCAACAGATAAGCAACCAGACAGCCCTTTCAACCATGAGCAATTTTAGGCCTCCTTCCCTCTAATAATGAGTAAGGTCATTTTTTCAGCTTTTGTAAATGTGTGATGCCCCCTACAGCCCTCTCTCCTCTGATCAAGGACATTCTTGAAGAGGAGGACCGCTCAGTCCGGGAAAATAATTGACACGAAACATATGAGGGCGGCCAGCGTTCCTTCTAAAGAGCAGAAGGCAAACACATGAAACTCGGCGGAGGTGGCCTTGTCAAAGAACATACATACAACACACAGGAGCTCACATATCCTCATTGCTTAGGTGCTGTACCACCCTTGCCCCAGGAATGAAAGGGTAAACTGAATATCCCAATCCTACCCTGGGGAGAAAAACGAGTTGATTAAGAAGTATTAACCTCCTCTTCCCTTGCATGGACCCTCCTCTGCCCTGTCCCCATAGTATAGGTCCTTGAAGGTGCTTAATTGCGGTTAGAGTTACAAGAATCACCCGGGGAGATTTTAATAACCCGGTTCCCAGGCCACAGCCCATCCAATTAAATTAGACTCTGAGGAATATAAGCATTAACAACAACAACAACAACAACAACAACAACAACAACATATTTGGGTAATTCCGATGTACAGCCAAGTTTCAGAACCAGTGGGCTAGTCTGAGCAAGACTGAGAAGGAATTAGCATAACGTCTGGCAAGGAGATGGAGCTCCACTCTCAGCAAGGATACTTAGGAGGCAGTTGTTGCTGCAAAGAGGAGAAAGAAAGGAGGGCAAAGTTGCACGCTTCCTGTTTGTCTCCAAGTCCAATGGAGTCTCCACCCACCCAATGTGGGTAACCCAGGCTTGCACCTGCAGCTCCAGGTGGGGTGAGGTTGGTCACCAGGCCTGGGGGCCTGGGCGGGGTGGAGTGACTGCAGGTAGCTATCCAGAGGCTCATTAATAGCCCCAGGCGTGGGCCGCGCGCCCTCCCGGGAAGGCGGCGGCTGCGGCGTGGAGAGCAATTTGGGGCGCAAAAGGAAGCTGGCTGGAGCGCAGGTGGCGCTCGCAGCCCCAGCCCGCAGTTCAGCCAATCGCCGGCGCAAGCGCAGCCTGGTGGCGGCGGCGGTGAGGGAGCGCGGGGCTCCCGCCGGAGTCTGCCGAGCCGAAGGCGGCGCCTACAGCGGTCGGCGCGCGGGCTGGCGTGAGACCCGGCGGCGAGAGGAGGCGGAGAGAGCGCGCTGGGCGCCGGGGGGTTGCCCGGGCGAGACAGGCGAACTTAGCATGGGGAAGAAGTGGAGGGACGCGGCGGAAATGGAGCGGGGCTGCTCGGACCGCGAGGACAGCGCGGAGAGCCGCCGGCGCAGCCGGAGCGCCAGCCGGGGCAGGTTTGCCGAGTCGTGGAAAAGGTTAAGTTCCAAGCAGGGGTCCACCAAGCGTTCGGGGCTCCCGTCGCAGCAGACGCCGGTGAGTGGCCGAGAGAGCCCTTGGGGGTCTCTCCTCCCCGTTCTCCCTCCTCACGCGAGTCGAGCCCTTTCCATGGTGCTGAACTTGCCTCCATAGGTGCTCCTGCCAGGGAACTTGTGGAACCGGTTCTAATGCGAGAAAGTGGGAGCTGTGAGGAGGGGGAAGAAGGAATGACTTCCCTTTCTTCAGTCACGGAGAGTCTTCTGACGTCTCTGGTGTGTCTGCAAAAATGAAAACCATGTTTTAGAGGCGAGGGGCTCACTGTCAGATCGTTAGAGTTTTGCAATTAACAGAGCGTGTACGATGTCAAGTGTGTTGTTGTGACTCATATATACGTCCCGGGGTTCTGCCTGTGCAGCTCCTTCGGAGGTGCTCTGCATCCGTTGAATTAGGGAGGAATAGAAAGGGCGTGCTAGATTTTCACTCTTTTAACAGTTGCTCGTTTCCATCCCACACCCCCACTATGTTAATGGGTGCGTTTAATTATTTGCAGAATATCATTTGCATGCAGAGAATGGCAGAAATATCCCAGGTGCTTATAATCCCACTGTTAACATATACAGCGTTTAGAAAACAGTTTTCGCATGTGCCAGCTCCTCCTCAGTGCCTAATTAGGGTCATAGAAACGCTCAAGTGAAAACGATAAGTACAGTTGATAAAAACTTTAGCTGCATTTGCATTTTTATTATTTAAATATTATCTGTTTTCCATCAGCCTAGAGGAAGAGAACTCTGTTCTAGAAGAGAGTGCAGAACCCTCCTGTTGCTCATAGGGAAAAAGGATACACCACTTTTAACTTCCAAAACATTATTAAGGACACCAGCATATGTGTGTGTGTGTGTGTGTGTGTGTGTGTGTGTGTGTGTATGTGTGCACTTATGCTTTACATACAGAGGAGCTGACAGCAGATATTGCATGGTGAAGAGAAACTGAATTGATCAAAAGAAAGGATGGTACATAAGCATTGTATTTCATAGCATGAATAATGTTACCCTGCTCTGTTTTTGAGGGGTTGCCATTGAAGGATAAAAATTAATCCCTGAAAAACAGGACGTTTAAAACATTACTTCAACAGAATGAAATATAAACACATTAAAATTTATGGTGTGTTTATTTCGTTTGCTTGTTCACAAAAACTACTAGCAAAACAATGTTATTAAATTTGAAATATTTTTCTATAATATGTGGTGTGTTTTGTGGATAAGTTTTTGATTTAAATATGGCTATAGTACACTTAAAATGCAATTAATTTTATTTCAGACATTGAAATATTATCTGCTTAGAAATATAGACTTGAAAATATTTGAAAAAGATATTATTATTCTGAAGATAATTTTTCCTGAACTAAATTATATAGAATATATAAAATTAATGGCTTCTGGTTTCTGTCAATTGTGTGAACTAAGAATTAATTTTATCCCCTTTTTAAAAGAAAGTCTAAGTATTATTCTCAGTAACTTCTTGTACTACTTCTTTGATTCTGTTCAACAGGTGTGTGCAGAGTCTATATCAGGAGCACATAAAAATCTTCATATAACTACAAGTTAGGTTAAATAACTTGTAGGTTTGTTACCTGGAATAAAAATGTGTGTGCGTGTCTGTGTGCATAACAGGATACCATGACAACCAGAAGACATCTGAAAAAGTAACTCTGTCCTCTTGTTTACTAAGGGGGATGATGGTGCTATCTTTCTCTGTAGTTCTTGTTAATTGAAACATTAGTAATTCAGTTTAAAACCAGTTATGGCAAAGGCCTGAGCTTATTCTCACATTGCATGGCAAGTTTGATATTGATTTTGTTCTAAATCAGTCCTCTAATTTTGTTCTAATAAGTGCTCCAAGCCATGATTTTAATTGTCAGATTTTTAAAAACAAAGATAATGAGTTTTTAAACCAAGATTTGATTCCATTAATTGTTAACACTTTCATTTGTAAGAAAGACACCCAACTTATTTATGCAAACAGGAGAGAGGGAAATAATAATGCTTGCAGCAGATATGCTTATACAAGTTCTTAATCTTCAGGGTAAGATTTTTTTTCTCCCTCTGAAGGTGAGCAGGTGCTATTTTCAACTTATTATATTTCATGTAAAAATAGCTTAAACTATAGAGATTAGGAAGTGATTAAAGCACCTAATATGACTAATGCTGCGTTTTATTTATTCTTCTGAATAATAAGATATTCTGTGATATGGCTTTGGATGTTATTCGTGTTGTACTCAGAAATATTGTGGCATTCATCCTTATAAAAATCACATGAGGATTTTATTCTGTTCTTTCAAGACAAAATAGATAAATGTGGAAAACTTTAGTTGATAAAAATTGGGAGCTTTCTTATATCTTTTTTCTTTCTTTTGAGAATGTAAAAGGATTACATAATTGTTTTATTAATGTGGCCTTCTTACTCTCTTCTCTGCTTTAGTTAGAGTCTTGAAATCACTTCCCATTAAAGTTACTCCCAGGGAACGATACTGTCCATGACTCTCTCCCCAATGGGAATGATTGCGTTATTTTTCATTTTCACTAACAGCAAAGCATGCATAAATCATAACTAATGGGGGAGATTTTTCTCCAGCAAGAAGAGGTCTGTCATATTCTTGGTCATCTAGAAAGTACTTTTCTTGTATGATCTGAATCATGATGTTTTATGTGTGTGTAAGAGAGGGGACATCTGTTAGAATCAACCTTGGTAATTAGATTTCCTACCCAAATAAATATGTTGTGGTTCTCTTAGAGATTTCTCAGAGGTTGGGCTGGCCTCATGATTTTAAAACCACAATTAGAAATCAAAAAGTTATACCTGTGGCACTCTCTTACTCAGAAAATGGTCTCCTGATCTTCTTTATAGAGTATGGTAGGCCCATGGTAGGACAGTGTGTGTCATCCCTGCCACAGTTCTCTGGGGTTTGCTTCTGTTCTGGAAACTGGTAGAAGCAGTACTGCACTGTGCAAGAGGTAGAGGAAGGGGCCACTGTTCTCAGTCCCAACAGTGGCATTTAAAATGCGTGTTGTCAAGTTCTGAGCCACAATCACGGGAGTGTCTAGCAAATCACTCCTTGATGATTTGAAAAGATTTTTTTTTCATTTTTGTAATTCAAGAAACACTCTTTTCTCCCCTTATTTTCAGGCTTCGTTGTTGACAATGCAAGCTTTAATCTAGTAATATGTAATACTCAAATTACTCCTCAAATCATAAAATTCTGATAGAGTGAAGTAGGATTTAGTCATATTTATTGCTTGGAATTTGGTCTTCTCTGAGGGTTGGTCATAGATTATTATTTAAATCTAAACACAGTGTTTTTGTAGTAACTGTGAAAGAATTTTATGTCAGTTTTATAGTTATATTAATATGAAAATTACGTATTTGAATTTGGATACCAAATTAAGTTTCAAGATATTAATGTTTTATACAATGTCTCTGTTGACTTGGTTAATAGGCATGAAAGTAATTTAAAGCCTCTTTGCCTCCATTCTATATGAACTGGATTTCAAATTTCTCTTTGCAGTAGTGTTCTTGCTATTCCTATTATTTGTTTTAATTTAAAGGGCAATATTACCTTTCTATTCACACAGAAATGCATGGAGATCTATTGAAACGTAATTTAGCAAGTGCCGTCTGGTGTTACAAATATCAAATGCTCACCTCTGGCATGTATGTAATTTTAATTTTGAAAGGTGATTCCTTCTCTAGTCTCACAACTATTTAAAGGCTGGTTTTCAAGTAGTTGCAGATTTAATTTAATCTCCAAGTCAGCTCTGTGTAGAAGAAAGAAAAGAAACAGTTTTGAGGGAATGAATTGATGGGGTTGTAGTTTGAGTTGTTTTCAATCTCAAATGGCTTGCTGGCTTCCGCTAATGCCAATACCCTTCTTAACAGGTGCCAACCACACAACTTCACACCTTGTGCAGACAAATGTGCAACTGAGAATGTGTAGAAACATCAGTGAGTATATAGAAATATCAGTGCTGTAAAGGACACACTCTTAGCAAATACACTCTTTCCACAGATGTTTGAGAGGCTATGCATGCAGGAGGGTCCCATGAACAAACCGGTTTCCATTTCTGAGGCTGACCTGTCCCTTTTGAGCCTAGTGGGTTACTTCCGACTCTTTAATATCTAGAGGTATTGAAGCTGGGTTCTTCAAGATCTTAAAATAAATGAGGAAGAGCTGAGTCAAAGGCAGGGCAAAAGTCAGAAAAACTCATCTCCAAACCCATTGCCCATTTGAGGATTGTGTGGGTGGTAGCTCCCTTGGTGGCTGTAGTAGAAACAACAGCAACTTGGTGAAAAGAATCCTCGTTTCCTTTTTCAGTGTCTAATATGCTATTGCAGTGTCATTAAACCCTTAATAGTTTGTTCCTGTTACACAAAAGGCCCTCCTGGTGAAAGCAGAACGAATCCCCTGCAGTGCTAGTCCATTACTGAATAAACCATTTCTTGACAGGTTGATTTTTGTCTGTTGCCTTTCACTCATTGTGTTAAAAAACTAAACAAGTGACAAAGTTTTATCGCTCAGGAATACAGATGTATTCTCTTGTTACTGCGATTTTTTTGATAGGAAAAAAGTCTTTTTCTGATTTTAGTCCATACTGTTTAAGCATTTCAGAAATGTCATCTTTTTCCTAGTAATTACTGTAACAACAAGATTTTCCTCATTGATCACAGTGAATTAAAATTTAATTTGCTTTCATCTTTAATTTGAAAGCCGTGAATATATTAGGTGGCAAAGGAATCATTCAAAGATTTTAAGTTTTGAGAAGCAAAATATCTTTGTAGATGATGGTTTTAAATGCGTGCTCAATTATTCCAGAATATATTAGCATAGTTCCTCTGCCCATTATTTATTGAGATATTTAAAAAATCGAATCATTAAAACTCATTTATAAATAATAACAAAACATTATATTCATTTGTTCCAACCAGCTGTGATGGTCTGCGCATCAGCTTTACATTTTCTTTCATTTGCATAGCCAAAGGAGGACTGGTAGAGCAAAAATGGAAGGATTATAGAGAATGACGTTTAAAGAAACTTTTGTTCATCAACATTTGTTGAATACCTAGGAAATGTTAAGCCGCATGGTAGGTACTGGACAACATCACTAATAGAACTGATGGTTTAATACAAGACAGATATGCAAAACAATAAGACAGAGACAGATAGAGTCTAACTTTATAGTCAGAATACAATAGAGCAAAGGTTAAAGTTGTTGATGACTCTTAAGGCATGAGGATGGGAAGTTTAGATAAAAAGTTTCAATGGTTTGGTGCCTCATTCTTGCACGATGAGGAAGAAAAAGAATTGCTTGGATTTGGAAATTTGGAAAGAGGGCAATATTACTTTTCTGAGAGTTATTTTAACTGACTAATGAGGATAGATGCCTGAAGGCAGATGATGAAGAAAAATCATAATTACAACAGAAACAAACACTCATATTGTACTTAGTATGAGGTCTGACAATTAAGTTCACAAACTCATCCTAGAAAAAGTGCTACATACCTCATTGCTGAATATCACTATGGTCACCTTTAAAGTACTCCCCTTGGGAAGCTATGCACCCATGCCAGTGCCTAGTCCACACTTCAAAGCAATTTTGGAACTCTTTTTCTGGAATGGCCATCAGAGCTGTCATCCTATTACCCTTGATGTCCTGAATGTCATCCAAATGTCTTCCTTTCAATATTTCATTTATCGTCAGGTAAAGAAAGAAGTCATTGGGAGCCAGGTCAGGTGAGTAGGGAGAGTGTTCCAATACAGTTATTTGTTTACTGGCTAAAAACTCCCTCACAGACAGTGCCATGTGAGCTGGTGCATTGTCATGATGCAAGAGCCATGAATTGTTGGTGAAAAGTTCAGGTGGTCTAACTTTTTTTTACACAGCCTTTTCAGCACTTCCAAATAGTAAACTTAGTTAACTGTTTATCCAGTTGGTAGAAATTCATAATGGATAATCCCTATGATATCAAAAAAGGTTAGCAACCTTATATGTGCCAGGCACTTCTAAGTACATCACATGTTATTGTCTATTGCATGCCTTCAGCTAGAACGTAAGCTCCACAAAGACTGAGATATTTGTTTTGTTCACTGATTTATCCAAATGCTTTGAAGAGTGCCTGGTGTATAGTAAGCACTCAAAAATTTATTTAGTGAGTAAGTGCACTAATAAAATTAGTACTTTCCATTTAGTGTGAGATAGACTTCAGGTTCCTAGTTATGATGGGAAAGAGAAATAGAGGCAGAATGATTTTTCTTTTCCTTTTCCAAGATGGGAGAGATTTGAGCTTGTTTATATGCTGGGGGAAGAACCTTTTAAAGAAGGAGGGTTTAAATAAATAGCAAGAGAAATGGACAATGAAACTAGTTCATAGCCTTGGAGGAGTGGGAATTTGTTTTATGGGTGGGTTGAAGACCTATTTTTCTTTATGTTCAATCCTGGCTCTGCCTTCTCTGTCTTACAGACCTGCCTGGTGGAAATTGAACCTGCTGAATCTTTTGTAGGTTTTACTTCGTACATATTTAGTCTAAAATGTTAGCGAATAATTCAAAGTTCTCATACAAAAGTACGTATTTCTATAGAAACTTTTATTTGTTAATAATTAGAGATTACTGAAGTATTGCTTTGTATCTTTTACCTATCCAAAATACTTCAAGGGATGTGGGAAAATTCTCAGATTTCAAAAAGGTGTCTTAAATCACTTGAGTTGTCCTAAAAATTGTTATCTAAGTTCAAGGTTGACACGACAAGCTGCCAATCCATACATTCAATGTCATGGGATTGCATATTCATTAAAAATGCCTCTCTAGAATAGCAGAACTTCAACCACAAAATCGTCACATAAAAGGGAACAAACACATCCATGGTAATAACCAACTAGGTTTGTACTCCTTGAAGGTTGATTTTTCTAGGACTTCCCTGGGAATGAACTTTATGAGATTAGATGGGAATGAGATTAGGAGGGAGGGCTGTATTGGATAAGTGTTTCCAAGAGTCTCAATGTGAATGCAAGTCATCTCTATTTTGAGAGTTCTATGAAAAATCTGAATTAATTTTAGAGAATAGTATGGTAGCTTGAAATCAAGCAGATCTAGATTGGATTCCTGGTTGTGCCAGTTATTATCTGTGTGGCCTTAGGTAAATTATATTTCTATACCACTTTTCTCCCCAGTTCTATCAGATAATTCCTTTTTTCTTTCCCACTGTTTAAAGTTCACTCAAGTGCTCTTCTTTTTAATAAAGAAAAGGTATTTATTGTATTTTTTTTTAATTTAAATTGTCTCAAATATATACAAATAACAAAATATTAGGAAAAGAATCCACATACTCATAACACACATTAAACCAATGTTAACAATTTTCCATATTTATATCTTTTTGAAGAGTAAAATGTTATAAATATAGCTAAAATATTTCTTACCATTCTCCTGATTCCTTCCCTAAAGGTAAGAATATTCTGAACTTGAAGTTCATTGTTCTCATATAGATTTATTTAAAAATCTGTACTATATATGTGTTCATAAAGATACTTAAATAGTTTGGTTCTCTATGTTTAAAAATTTTTACAAGAATTGTGTTGTATAGTATATGAGGTGTGATAAAAACTACAGTGAATCTCTAAATAAAAAATTATTACAGTAAAAGATACATTGTTATTTGTACCCCTCAAAATACTCCCCCTCGCTTCGAACACTCTTATCCCATAGTCCTTGCCACTTTCTGAAGCAGTTCTGGAAGTCCTCTTTCGTGAGTGTCTTTAGCTGTGCTGTCGTGGCTGCCTTGATATCCTGAATTGATTCAAAACATTTACCTTTCATGGTCATATTGACTGTGGGGAAGAGCCAGAAGTCACACGGTGCAAGTCCAGTGAATAAGATGGATGAGGACACACCATAATGTTTTTATTTGACAGAAAATGCCATACCAGAAGCAATGTGTGACACAGAAACTTTCTGTTGTGATCACAAAATATGGTGAATGCTGCTGCCAAGTGCCATGCAACAGAACGACAGGGATCTCCAATACGGGAAGCGGCATGTGGAATCTTAGTAACTGCGTGACAAGTTTGAACTTGTTCAGTGCATTCAGTTGGGTGTGAGCTACAGTTGAAAGAAGGGGTGTTTTAAAGTGTACTATAAATCATTCTCTATCATGACAGCGCTCCATGTCACACATTGCTCCTGGTATACGGCAATTTCTGTCAAAGAAAAACATTACGGTGTGTCCTCATCCACTTTATTCACCGGATCTGTCACCGTGTGACTTCTGGTGCTTCCCCAAAGTCAAAATGATTCAGAGCATAGAGACAGCCACAATAGTGCAACTAAAGACTCTCATGAAAGAGGGTTCCAGAACTGCTTCAGAAACTGGCAAGAACGATGGGATACGTGTGTTTGAAGCGAGGGGGAGTATTTTGAGGGGGATTAATGTTAATGTGTCTTTTACTGTAATAATTTTTTTTAAAATTTAAACATTCACCATATTGTTTGATTATACCTCATCTATTCTTTTGCAATTTGCTTTTTTACATTTAACATTATATGTTTTGAGAATATGAAGATGTTACATACAGATGTTGTATATTATTTCAGTATCTGTACCATGACCATAGATAATTTACTTATTTCTCTACTGGCAAAAATAGTAGCTTATTTCCTTTTTTTCTATTTCAAAAAATATTCAGTGAACCTGTTTGTATTTTACTTGTCTCTTTGGTTCTTGACTTGTAAATACTTTTGACAGAATATAAACTCAGGAACTGAACTTGTTCGTTTGTTTTTTAAAGATTTTTATTAAAATGTAGCTAACATACAACATTATGTTAGTTTCAGGGGTACACCATAGGTATTCAACATTTATGTACATAAAGAAGTGCTCACCATGATAAGTCTAGCAACCATGTGACACTGTACTACTCTATTACAATATTATTGACTATATTCCCCATGCTGTACATTATATCCCCATGACTTATTTGTTTTACACCTGGGAATTTGAACCTTTTATTCCCCTTCTCCCCCTCTCCCTTTTTTAATTTTTCAATTACAGTTAACAGTCAATATTATTTTATATTAATTTTAGGTTTACAGCATAGTAGTTAGACATTTATATAATTTAAGAAGTGATCCCCCTGACTAGTCTAGTACCCACCTTGCACTATATATAGTTATTACCATATTATTGACTATATTCCCTATGCTTTACTTTTCATCTCCATGACTATTTTGCAACTACCAGTTTGAACTTAATCCCTTCACCTTTTTCACCTTCCTCCTAGCCTTCTTTCATCTATCACTCTGATAAATCGAGTACCCATCTGAGATCGTACATACTTATTATATTATTATTGACTATAGTCCTTATTCTATACCCTACAACCTCGTGATTACTTTGTAATAATTAATTTCTACTTCTGAATCCCTTCCTGATCTTCACACACCCATTCAACACCCCTGCCATCTGGCAACTATCAAAATGCTCTCTGTATCTATGAGTATGGTTCTCTTTTATTTATTTATTTTGTTCTTTAGATTCCACATATAAGTGAAATCACATATCATCTGTGTTTCTCTGTCTGACCTACTCCACTCAGCACAATACCCTCCAGATCCATCCATGCCACCCCGATGATAAGAACCCATTCCCTTCTACAGCCAAGCAATATTCCATTGTATATATGTGTCACCTCCTCTTTATCCATTTATCCAGTGATGGACACCCAGGCTGCCTCCACATCTTGGCCATCATAAAGAATGCTGCAATGAACATACAAATGCACCGGTCCCCTCAAAGCGTTTGTTGGTTTCTTCAAATAAACACCCAGAAGTGGGATTACTGGGTCTTATTGTGGCATTTTTTGTGAAGTCTGTTTTGTAATTTTATCATTGCATCCTTTATGTTATGTGGTTGTAAAATTATTCTCTTCATAAACCTTATGATTTTGGAGAAAGAATCCTTTTTAAATAGGTTTATTAAGGAAAATTCAAACATATACAACTGTAGGGGGAATAGTATAAGAAACCTCACGTACCTCTAACTCAGCTTCAACAATTATCAAATCGTGACAAATTTTGTTTTATCTATACCCCTATTTTCTATTTCTTCCCTCCCCACTATGTTATTTGTAAACAAATGCCAGATAAATATCACTTTATCTGAAAATGATCTGAAGGATAAAGACTCATTATTAAAACAAAACTGCAACACTATTATAAAATTTAAGCAAATTAATAGTTTCCTAATACCCTCATATATTAAGTTAGGATTACATTTCCTTGATGGTCTCATAATTCTGTTTTTTACACACAGCTTGTTTGATTCAGAATCCACTTGTAATTGACACATTACAATTATTTGTCCTTTTTTAGTCTATAGTTTTCACCTCCTGATCTTATTTATTTTTTCTGTTGAAAATTATTTGTCAGAGAAATTTATTTGTCCTATAGAGTTTCCCACATTCTAAATTTTGCTGAATATATCCCAGTGGTGTTATCATACGCATTTCTTTGTCCATTGTAGTCCCTGTAAACTGGTAGTTTGACCAGCAGCCTTGATCAGTTTTGATTGTTTTTGGCAACAAAACATCATAGGTATGTTCTGGTTGCCTCACATTTTAGGTATTAGCTAATCTACGATTGATAACCATTGCTTAGAGCATGAGTTGTCAACCTTTTAATGCAAAGGACCTAATAGTAAAAATTTAGGTTTTATGCACCATAAGGTCTCTTACAACTACTCAACTCTACCATTACAGCACAAAAGCTTAATTAACAAAAGACTTTATGTGAATAAATGGACAGAGCTGTGTACCAATACAACTTTATAAACATCAAAATTTCAGTTTCATATAATTTTTACATGTTGTGAAATATTATTCTACTTTTGAGTTTTTAAAAAACCAATTAAGAATGTAAAAATTATTCTTCGCTCAAAGGGTAAGAAAAAAGGAAAAACAAAAAAAAAGCAGTCCATGAACTGGATCTAGTCTTTGGCTGGAGTTTTGTGATTCCTGGCCAAGATTCTTTGCTTCATTAGAGCATTGCAAAATGTTGATATTACAGTTCTATCTTTTCTTTTTCATTTATTAGCTGAATTATTTTTATAAATAGGAACCCACCTCATCAACTGTTTGCTTAACCTGAGTTATAATTCATACAGTAAAGTTAAGATAAATGCTTGAGAGATACAATTTTAAAAAAATTGTGCCAATAATAATAATAGGAGCTATGTGGTGACATTGATCTGTTAGTTTGCTGTTAGGTCTTAGGATTTAATTGGGTCATTGTGTTCAGTTAACTGTCAGAAAATCTATGGCTTATTTATCGTGGAGGCCAATTAAACTGTCATTTAGAAATAGCATATGTAAAAGTATATTGTCAAACTATTTCCATATTATATTTTTCACTCTCAGGATTTTAAAAAATCTTGGGCTTTGTGTTGGGTTTCTGCTGCTACCTTAAGAACTTACTACAAAGTTAGTGGCTTAAAGCAACATGAATTTATTGTCTCGCAGTTCTGTATTTTGGAAGTCTGACACAGGTTTCTCTGACTGCAATTAAGGCATCAAATAGGGCTGTGTTTCTTTCTGTAGTCTCTAGGGGAGAATCTATTTACTTGCCTTTTCCAGCTTATAGAAGGTACCAACATTCCTTGGCTCCTGGCTCCTTCCTCCTTCTTCAAAGGCAGCAAAATTGCATCTTCTTGACCCCTGCTCCCATCCTCACATTGCTTCCTCTGACCCTCTCTTCTGCCTTCCTCTTTCTTATCATAGATCCTTATGGTACATTGAACCCACCTGAATAATCCAGAATCCCCTCTTAAGGGTGAGATGATTAGCAAACCCAATTCCATCTGCAACCTTAATTCCCCTTTGCCATGTAAAGTAACATATTCACAGGTTCTGGAGATTAGGATGTGGACCCTTTTGGGAGGTCATTCTTTTGCCTTTCACAGACTTTAAGATACCATTGTTTAATTTGTTAAATCTTTACTAGACAAAGTTTTGAAGATGGTGAAAGAACCTCTCTAAATTGCCTTTAAATCCATGATAAATACTCATCTCTTTGGAATGAAGTTCTGCTGGCAAATGAAGGAGCAGAATAGATGAGGATTCACTACACTCTTTTTACTCTTCCCCCCAGCTTTATTGAGCTATAATTGACAAATTAAAAGTTTACATATTTAATGTATACAATTTACCTTAAATATATACAATTATATACATGACATTTTGGTATAACATACACTGTGAAATGATTATCAAAATCCAGCTAATTGACATATCCATCACCTCACATAGTTATCATTTTTGTATCTGAGGTGAGAACATTTAAGATCTATTCTCTTAACAAATTTCAAGTGTATAATACAATATTGTTAATTGTGGTCACCATGCTGCATATTACAGCTCCAGAACTACTGTATCCCATGTAACTGAAACTTACACTCTTATTTTCTGTGTGTTGAAGTCATAGTGGTGTCTGTATAAGTGGAAATTACCTTTCCTATCAGTGGATAGTCAGTAGATTTGAGGATATGAATGTTTTGACATACGTTTAAATGAGCACCCACTTTATACAAGATAAAGCTTCATGCTACAGGAGAAATAAATGTGCAAAAGACTTCTGAAAAGACTTACTTCTGATGGTGGGAGGGATGAAACTATACCTTGGTATAAAGTGTGATATATTATAAGCATAACAATTATAAGTTAGCAATTATAAGTAAACAATATATTATATCTTATTCATATCTAAGTTTATTAAAATTGTCATAATTATATTATTGGTCTGTTAAAAAGCTTGGTAAAACTGGTCAAATGAATGAGAAAATCAATTGATTAGACCTATGAACAAACAAATGATGAGATTTTCGGTTTTTGACGCACTGAATTGAAGCTGTTCAGGTAAAATATTTTTTTGGATATCCTTATATGATATTTTCTACATAGATGTTACAAAAGCATTTTTTACTAGTTATTAAACATTTTGTTGATTTTGTTCTTCTTAATGATGAAAATAGCCTTTAACTTGAAAATTTTAATTACATCTGCTTTTTAAATAGGGCTCTTACTCTTTTTCCTGTTATTTGAGGACATCTAATTTTTCATGTAAATGCTTGTTTCCTTTATTTATTATCACAACAGATAATTATCATAAGTCACTGTTAATAGGAAAGAAAAGAGGATGATTAATTAGTACCAAGTGAGGACATAGCAATAGATAGAGTCTTCAAAATGATAAGGTCAAATAAGGTGAGAAGTTGAGTCTTTCTGTTGAAAAACATGTGTATTTCTTTTTTATTGAAATATGTTTGACGTATAACATTGTGTAATTTTAAGGTTTACAACATGTTAATCTGATACATTCATGTGTTGCAATATGGTCACTATAAAACAAAATAAATTCTGACCTGAAAAACCAAAGTATTGGAAATACAACTGACGAAGCAGTTATGTCAAAGGAAGTATTATATTTTTAGAGCAATAGTTGATAATAATTTTCTAAAATTATTGCTTAAGTCACAGCAAAGTGGGCAATGAGCAATTAAACTGTAAAACTTCAGAGAAGCAGCAAGTAGATTGTTTTCCCTAGAACATCTGTCACAGAGGATAGGCGACATTCTTTGGTGAAATTGGGAAATTTTCCAAGATGTATGACACCTCTAAATTGGGAGAGTAGAGAGCTAGGGAGAGGCATCTTGGCCTGGAGCTGCTATCTTCCTGTCAAAAGTCAGAGAGAGAGGGGAAAGGAGAGGAGAGAGAGAGGGAGAGAAAAGGAGGGAGGGAGAGAGAGAAAAGCATTCTGACTATAACATTTGTAACAGGTATTCTGAGGTTATGTATATACAACAGTTATTTGTATCTAGGGAGTGTTTTGAACTTGAAATTTTAGCACATGTTCAGAATTAGGGAAAAAGAAATAGATGTATATGTAGACATCGCACTGATGGAGACTGTCTTCAAGGAATGGGATACGAAAGCTCAGAAAATTTGCAGTTGGTTACTAGTGGCTGCAAAGAAGTACCAGGGAAGCAGGGCACAGGAACCAGAGGAGGCTGAAGACTAGGAGCATAGCAAGGCAGAGGGACCAAGATGGAGACGGAAGATACAGACTTTGATGTCCTTTATCTTTCCTGACTAAGGGTTTTACTGTGTGCCTATAGCTATGTATTATTGTTGTTGTTGTTACTTAAGGGTAAGGTAATTGGTGAGTTAACTCTATTCATTTTATTCCCTTTTTGCAATCTGTCATAAAAGAAGCCCTTCAGGAATTATTGAGGGGAAGTAGTACAATTGGACTTGACAGACATTTATTGTCACCAACCCACTGCCCAGTGTGAGTGCATTTCAGCATAACATGTATTCCCATTGGTTTTGACTTTATATCACAAAGTGGGCCCTCTAGGTAAAGACATATTTTGAACAAAATAATAAACTTGAACATTGCTTTCTTTTGTTCAGTTATCAGCAGCCATTTTGTGGGAAATAAATATGAGTTTTTAAGTATTTATGAAAGCACTAAATGAAATTAGTTTTCTTTAAAAGGTAAACAATAGTGATTCAAATTACTAGAGCCTAGGACAAAGTGAGAACGATTTGGGTTACAGCTACAAAAAGAGCTCATTGTTTAAAAAGTGCATCAAGTTATCAGATGTAACTATAGAATGCAGTGGTAACAGTAACTAAAACAAGAGCTTAATTCATACTATGAAGAACACATACTCCAAATGAATAGACTATGAAAAATAAACACAGAAGGAACCAGTGGTAAATAATGGTTAGCTCCTACTTTTGTCTCATTGGCCATTAAGTACAGTTGAGGGACAGAAAATTTCTTTTTTATGACCGTACCATACCTTGTATAACTGGTGCCTTTCGGTCCACTGATGGAGACAGACAACTAAGCTGGTATGATAACATCATGGTCCCGCATCGATCTGAGCAGTGAGGTAATTCACAGGATATTGTATTACCACATAGTTTGTGAATCATACACATTGTAAAACCCTTGGAAAGCTGGGCATTATTTCTTTCTGGGGAAAATGTGTGATTGTTAAACATACCTTAGATGTACCTAGAGTATAATCTACTCCTTAGGTTTAAGATCTTTAGGACAAGGATTGTATTTTATTCATCCATGTATTAGAAATCTTGCTCAGTTCCTGGCATTCTGTGCAAACTTAATAGCTGTATGTGGAGTAAGTGAAAGAGCATAGTGGAAATGTTCTAGACTTAGGTGTTTCATATTCTGGACAGAGGAACAGTGAGGAAGGGGAGGAAAATGAGCATTATTTTGACATTTTAAATACCAGACACTTTCAGTGATCTGTTATATAATCTTCTCAATATCATTCTGAGGTAGGTTTTATTTGGATGCCCAAAGCATAGATGAAGAAACTATATGTCAGAGAAGTCAAGTAAGTTTTAACCAGGGCAACTGGGAAACGTAGAGATAGAATTCAAATGCAACCGTTCTGTATTTTTTTCCAATATTCTACTGACTTTTGAGTTAGGGATAAGATGATTAAAAGAGCGTAAACAAAGTTGATACATGTCTTTTCCCACACAAAGTTCACTTGTTTGTGGAGGTGGCTTAAAGGTCACTATGGATGGTGAGACGAAGTCAAGGAAGTACTAAATAATGGAAGCAATGAAACTATTTTCAGTGGTACTGCAAACAAGCTTAATGAAAGGAATGAACTGTTGAATGGAAAAAGCAAAACATGGTCATTTTTGAGGTTACTACTTTTAGTGTTGTTGGATGAGAGCAGGGGAATATAATTGTATTTACATGATTGTAAGATTTTATTTCCTTTATTATCTTCACCATATTGAGTCATTTACTAATTCTTTTAAGTTTTAAATAAACGCTGGTTATTTTATTCATGTGATGTCAATCAACACCAGATCTAGAAACCTTTAAATTTGAATAAAACTTGAGTATAGAACCCTTGTTAAATAGGTTCTCTGTGTGTGTGTGTGTGTGTGATCTACTATTAGATAAGATTTAAATCAGAGTTAAATAAAAACCTTTACCGGGAGTTTAATTTGAGAAAGTAATTACCCTGGTTAGTCTTGGGGTCAGAACAGAGTCAGGCAAATATGCTTCATCTTCAGTATCTTCCACTATATCAAATGGGAATTGGTGTTCATAACAATACCCTCAGCCAAGATGTGGCATGCAGATATGAGAGAAAATGGATTTATGTTCCATGCTTCCTACTTACCAAGGCAAGAAATTGTATTAAGATCAGGAAGAGACATGTCCAATTACAATGGGTGAAAGAAAATGAGCTGATAATTAACTAGAAAAATCACTTAATCAAAATATCCCTTTTCGCAAGCATTCCTATTTAATCTTACTCTCTGTGCACATGAGAAGTATATACCTACATTTTCACAACCAAGTATATTTAAAATCTAATTAGGACATGGCTGATTTTTGCTGCAAATCTAAATCATGACTATAAAATTGAGTTTTCATTTGGTTTTCTCAGTGCTCTGGTACACTGATTGTGGGGTATGACAGTGGTGGTAGGGATATAAAAGCAGCACAATGTGCTTACCCTCCTTATTTGTTATGAAAAAAGGTAGAAAGTGAACATTTGCTGTATGTATGCTTAGCTTTTGTTAGGCTTTTTCATATGTATAAAAGTTTTATATTTTATACATGTTATCTCATTCAGTCCATACAATGACCTGACTAGGTAAGCATCATTCTCATTTTACAAATATATGTACTGGTAAGCTCCCTCCTGGAGCTTATATTCTAGTGAGGGCTGACAGAAGATATACAAGAAAGCAAATAAATATATAATAAAATGTCTAGTGATTATAAGTACCATAAGGAAAAATAAAGCAAGGCAGAGAGGTAGAAAATGAGAGGGGGCAAAATTTCAGCTAGAGGGAATTTTATTGGTGCAATTAGACAGCTTTCAGAATGACGCGGGGGAACAGGCCATGGAGATACTCTGGAGAAGAATGTTCCAGGTAGAGAGAACAGCAAGTACAAGTGTCCTGAAACAGAGGAAGGTTTAAGGAACAAGAAGAAGGCCAAAGACATTGGAATAGATTGAGTCAGGAGAATAGGGGTAGGAGATAAAGATTTGAATCCAGCTGTGTCTGACTCTAAGCGTATGTCCATCATGCTCCCTTTACACCACAGTGAATTGGGGAAATGTGTAACAAATAAAGAATGACACAGGAAGTTAGAAACAACTGTAGGCTTTGCAGGATAGACTTTAACTATTGTAGAAAATCAAGAATAGGACAAGATGTTTTATTGGAGGCAGGATGAGATGGGCTCAGGCTGTAGGATATAGGTAACGTAGATTTACATATTAAAACTGTGAAGCGCAGGTTAAATTGCAGAGCAGTGACACAGGAATGTTAATAATAGTTATACATATTGAACTCTATTGCCAGAAACTTTTCTGAGAGGCTTACATTTATTGAATCATTTGTTCCCTATAATAACCTCATTATACCCAATTTTACAGATGAAGAAACTAAGACATAGAGATATTAAATAACTTGCCCAATGTCATGGAGCTTAAGTTTTAAATCAGGCTGCCTGGCTCGCCATTACGTACTCATAAGAAATGAAGGGAATGGAAGAAAATATTGAGTAATTTTTCTTTTATTCTTTTTTTTTTTGTCTTCACCCATAACTTTCCTGAAATATGGAGCAAAGATTGACAGATGAGCTATCAGAAAAAAAAAATGTTGTCAGATCCCTCTGAAGACTATAAAAAGAAGTTTAGGAGGAATGAATTGGGGAGGATGGTGAAGAGACACATTTAGTCAAAGTACTTTCTCATTTCAGTTGCCCTCTGGTTGGGGCCAAGGTGAAAATTTAAGTAATCAATGAGGTACAGTAGTGTGCACGTAGTAAGTCCTCAATTAGTAGCTCATTAAATCTGTTTCAGAATGCTTTTATATTAAACTAAGTCAAGAAGCCAATAATTGAAACCTGTGGCAATTTGATGATTATAACATATCAAAATATGCTCAACTGTTAAAAGACACCATGAGAGAATATAAACTTGTTTTTGTTATTGCTATTATTTAAAAATTTGTTTGGGTCTTGCATTTTTCTCTAAGCAAGACTTTTAGGCTTGTTTCTCTTGCAAATTTGTCTTGCTAAACATGCCAGAAGTATCAGAACAAGTAATTTTAGATTAGATTTGTCAAGCTCTGCAAAGATACATCAATGACAGTAAAAAAAACCATCTATCCAGGAATTCTGAAGAAACTCAATGATGAAATAGTGAAACTGTTTATCGAAATGTGTAGCTGATTTTAAATAGCAACTGCATTAGCGAAAGGTTCCCAAACCTGCTGGCCATCCAAATCACCTGGGGACTGTTTAAAAATACAGATCACTGGGCTGGCCCCACCACACCTGTGGATTCTCTATCTCTATAGCAAGTCTGGGAACACTGTGTAGCTGACCCTTGAACAACACAGGGTTGAACTGTAAGGATCAATTGAATTACGAGGGTCAACTGAAAAATATCCATGTATGAGTGGACTTGCGCAGTTCAAACCTGTGTTTTTCAAGGGTCAACTGTAATTTGAAAAGATCACCAGGTGATTTAGATGACAACCCACATTTGGATACTACTATTTTAATAAATATTATCCGTGATGGTGAGTCTCAACTTTAGCTTATATTGGAATCACCTGAAGGCCTTGTTAAACCACTTTCCGGTCCCACCTTCCGGTATTTCTAACTAAATAGACCTGAGGAGTGGTCTGTGAATTTGCATTTTGAACAAGTTCTCAGATGTGGTGGTGGAGGCTGCTGCTGCTCTGGGTGTTGCCCTTTGAGAGCCCTGGACTTACAAGAACTTCAGTATAAGATGTGGGAGGCTACAGGACAGGTAAGCGACATCACTTTTATTAACAGTAACTCCATGGTATGGGACAGAATCATTGACCACGTAAGAAAAAAATATATCGTGAGTAAGGTAACGTATCATTGAGTATCATTATCTTAGAGTATCTCAATGATACTCTAAGTATCAGACCTTAGAGTATCATTGCTCTAAGATAAAGTAGTCTCCCCTAACCCGAAATTTGCTTTTTGCAGTTTGTTACTTTTGGTCAACCGTGGTCCGAAAATATAAAATGGAATATTTCAGAAAAAATTTATAAGTTTTAAATTGCTTGCCATTTAGAGTAGTGTGATGAAATCTCCCCATCCTGCTCCCTCCTTCCCAGTACCTGAATCATCCCTTTGTCCTCCGTCTCCCTGCTACATATGCTGTCCCTTAGTCACTTAGTGGCCATATGGGTTATCAGATTGACTGTTGCTTTATCACAATGCTTGTGTTCACATGACCGTTATTTTACTTAATAATGACCGCAAAGTTCAAGAGTAGTGTTGCTGGCAGTTTGGATATGTATGCCAAAGGGAAGCTGTGAAGTGCTTCCTTTAAGTGAAAAGGTGAAAGTTCTCAATGAGAAAAAAATTGTATGCTGACATTGCGAAGATGTAAGATAAGAGCATATCTTCTATCTGTGAAGTGAGGTATTTTGAGAGACCACATTCATATAAATTTTATTACAGTGTAGTGTTATAATTCTTCTATTTTATGTTATTGTTAATCTCTTACTGTGCCTAATTTATAAATTCAAGTTTATCATAGTTGTGTATGTGTAGGAAAAAGCATGGTATATTTAGTGTTTGGTACTATTCCCAGTTTTAGGAACTCACTGGGGGTCTTGGAGAGTATGCCTCTCGGGTAAGGGGAATGAATGCCTGTTTATTCAGTCAATGTGGTTGTTTGTAGTTTTTGTGAGTTCGGGAATAATGAGCTAACCAGGGCAATATCATTTATTTGACAAAGTCTTTGATTGGGTTCTAGACTAAGAACTTCTAAAATAATCTAGTTTCATGGGACTGGAAAAAGTGGAGGTGGAAGGTACTCTTTTATTAAAGATCAGATTTAACGACAGATATAAAAAGGAGACAAGCAGACATTTCTCAAGACAGAGAAAAAGAAATACAGGCATACCTTGGAGGTATTGTGGGTTTGGTTTCAGACCACTGCAATAAAGCAAGTTGTAATCCTTTTGCTGGTGGAGGGTCTTGCCTTCAATTTGTGAAAAACTCGACATCTGTGAAGTGCCATAAAGTGCCTGCAGTGAATTACCTCAGGGATTCGGTCTGGAAATTTCTTTTCGTTAACATTAGCAAATGCCTTACAATGATGAATACAGTGGTAAATCATTCAGTGTAGTTAGATCCTAAATTGTTCCAAGTACAAAAATGCCAAACTGGTAGGAATAAATTTAAGAAGCTTTTCACAACAAAACCTGTGGTACAGTCAGGAACAGCTGCATAATTTGTAGAGCCCAATGAAAAATAAAAATGCAAGGCCCAGGTTCAAAAATTACTGAGAATTTCAAGATGGCAACAGGAAAGCTTTAAACAAAGCATGGGGGACTGTGTGATTCATAGGGTCTCACACCCATGAAGTCAGCCTTGGGTGTATTTAAAAGGGCTCCAAAAGATTTGGAGCTAAGAACTAGATTTGAATTCTATCCCTGGCACTGTATCATCATGAGCAACAGACTTTTGCTCCTCGTTTGTTTGATATGTGCAGTTTGGCAAATAATCTTTACTTGAAAAATTTATTGAGGAAAAACAGGTAATATGTGAAAGTCCCAGTGGTAGTACCTGGCATTGGGCAGGCCAACAAAACAAAACAAAAAAAAACACCTAAATAATATAAGAGTTGGCAGGACTGGAGAGGTTACTGACTTCCAGAATATGTATGTGTCATTTCTCATATTCTTATAAATCGGATTCATTAAAAAATGCTTGTTGGTTGCTTGTAAACCGCTAGATAGTATCTTAGGTGCTGGGCTCACCACGGTCCTTGTGCAGATAACAACAGCCTAGTGGGAGATTCAGCCAATAAACAAGTAGATGAAAACATAACTGTGAAATACAAAATGCAAGGGAAGAACATAATTGGCACAAGGGGTATGGTTTTGGAGGACTGCCAGAGGAAAGCCTCTCTGAAGAGATGACATTTAACCTATTAACAACCTAAAGGTGGGGGAAAATCCAGTTATGGAAGAGCACTCCAGGTGGAGAGAATAGCATATAGCCTCTTAAACAGGAAAGACTTTGGTGTGTTGGAGTTGCTAAAAGAGGACCAGTAGGCTGCAGCCAGAGATTAAACTAGAGAGTGCTAGGAGATAAAACTGGGGAATATCATAGTGCCAGATATGTAGCCCCTTGTGGTCAAAGTAAGAAGGCTGGACTTTATTTATTCTAAACATGGTGGGAAATCATTGAAGAGTTTTAGGCAGGGAAATAATGTGAGTGATAGGTATTGCTTGACTCTCTCCAAATGCTTTCTAGACAATAGTTGGGAGAGGAGAAAGAGGAAGTGAGAAACCCCTGTGGAAAACGTTGAGAAATGATAATGGCCTGGACCAGGTTGGTGGCAGTGGAGATGGGAAGAAATTGGCTGATTTTCTAATGTATTTTAGTGGTAGAGCACTTCAGTTTGTAATTGGCATTCATGTGAGTATAAAGAGAGACAGATGAATCAAGAATGGATCCCACTTTTTTGGGTTGGGCATTAGAAAGGATGGTAATAGTCACAGAAATTATGGAGGAAAACAGACTTTGGACAAAAGTCAAACGTCCTCTTTTGAACATACTGATTTTACTGATTTAGATGGTCATATGAAGCTGATTAGTGAAATATATGTGACTGGAGTCCAGAGGAGAGGGCAGAGTTAGAGATAATCTGGCTGTTACCGATTTATACATAGTGGTAAAGCCCTGGGAATGAAGGAATGGATAATGTTAATTAGGATGACAGTATATAAATAGATGATAAGGGGTCCAGGTAAGAATCCTGTGGATCTGTTTAGTAGAGGGGCAATCTAAAGAACCAGGGAGCAACCAGAAATGTACTGTATAAGCAATTGTGTCACAGGCTGAGAGAGGAGGGTCTTTCAGGAAAGAAGTGACCAAGAGGGTTAAATGCTGCTGAGATGGTCAAGAAAGATGAAGACACTGAAGATCCCAGTGTATTGGCAATTTGGAGATTCTTTGTAAATTTGCCATGCGCAGTGTGGTTACAGTATGGGGACAGAGGTCAGATGGTATAGGCTGAGGAATGAGGTGGAGACTGTGTATACTCAATATTTTGAGAGGTTCAGTATGCAAGAGAGAAGAAAAAGTGGGGAGGGCACCTGGGAAGGCATGTGCAGTCAAGGTACTTTTTTTCTTTTAAGAGGAACAATACCAGGACATGTTTGTGTGATGATAGGAATGAAACCACATGTAAGCACACCTCAAAAAGATTGTGGATTCGGTTCAAGACCGCAGCAATAAAATAAGTCATAATCCATTTGCTGGTGCAGGGTTGTGCCCTCGATTTGTAAAAAATCACCTGAAACTAATAAATAAATAAATTAAAAAAGGACACCAGAGTAAACCTATCATTGTTAATAATATTTGAACTAACTATCCTACCTTACTAACTATCCTACCTCACATCTGAGAAATACAGTAAAGCAAACTGCAATAAAACGAGCTATGTCTGTAGAGGAAGAGAATGAAGGAAGAGAAGTGAACCTGTGAAATACAAAGTCATAGAGAAGGCTGGAGGGGATGGGTCTTCTATACAATACAATTCTGCAAAAAAAAAACAGAGTGACTGTCTGAGAATAAGAGGACACCAGAAGCTAAACAATAATGAATGCCAACTATAATTTTATATATATAATGTGATGGCTCAGTGCGAGGTCGGAGGGATAGTGGATGGGGGTAGAAGGACCCACAGTGTGAGGGATATAAAGGATGAACGTCTAAGTAGTACCTTGTCTTGTACACCTGAAACTAATAAATAAATAAATTAAAAAAAAAGGACACCAGAGTAAACCTTAAAAAAAAAGGACACCAGAGTAAACCTATCATTGTTAATAATATTTGTACTAACTATCCTACCTTATGCTTTGCATGTATTTCGATTATTTAACCTGTCTTATATACTTATTGTCTGTTGTCTTATATACTTACTGTCTTATATACTTATTGTCTCTCCTTGGCTTGTAAGCTCCCAGAGGAAGACAACTTGTCTAATTTACCTGACACCTAGCACAGTTTCTTGGCATAGTGCCATCTAAATGAGTTTCCTGAAATGAGTTAGTGGGGGAAAAAAGGGGTATTTAAACCTAGATCTCTTAATTGGTAGATGGTTTGCCATCAGTTAAAAAATGGCAGTTCCTGAAAGGTATATTATAATACAAATGCAAATCAGAACTTAGGGTTGCTGAGTTGGGGTATGAAACTGAAGAAATGTGATTTCTTTATAGGGGACTAACTGTACTGAATTATCTGTAAGGAACTTCATGGCATTGTAAAGTTGATTGTAGTCTATAGGCATCCTTCACAATCTAAATGATTGTGGAAAACTGTTGAGCTGTGTGCACTAAGATGGAGCTGCTCTCAAGGTCTGGAAGCTCAGCCAGCCTGATTTCCTTCAGCTTCTTTTGCCAACTTTTCCCAGACAAGGTGGAGATATTACTGGATTTGGAAGAAAGGCAGATGAAGGAAGTAGGTTAGTTATATGTGGGCTTGATTGACATTTTAATAATTTTAGCCTCATTAAGAAAATATTGCTCTCTGGGTTATGAAATCGGGGGCTGAGGCTAAGATTTAGAAAGAAATAAACCTGTCAGAAATAGTAGAGAAGTGTTATTAAATGGATTAGGCAAAACTGTCCCATAATGTTAATATCCTTAATATCCTGCATGATCTTTTTAGACGTCTTCAAATTATATATATATATATATATATATATATATATATATATATATATACTTAAATTTCAGAGCCAGAAAGGTGTAATGTGTGTTATTTTGTTTTTATCTTTAGAAAGACATAGATAATGTTTTCTATCCACAAAGTTTCAGTAATGAGCGTAAAACACTGAGAGAAAACAAATTTGAACTGCTTTCATGGTGCCAGGCTTTAGTTCTGGAAGATAGTTTTGTAGATAATGGTGACGGTAAATTGTTCTGAGAAGACAAAGAAATGGTTACTCAGAAAATGCCAGGTTTCTTCATTGTTTAGGTGGTTTTTCTGTATTCTGGTCATATTTGCAAATAGTCTTAAAGGATGAATCTTAAAAACAAAAATGGCAAATTTTGATTGGTTGTTAAAGCATCTTCTTAAAAAAAATAAAAGGTAATTTCTATTTGAGGATTATTTTCCTGCACATCTTCACTGATTCTTTCCTGTTCATTTCTTACAATGTTTTCAACTTAAAGTTATCAGTCAAAAAGTGAAAAACTGCCACAAACATGAGAAGTGAATTTAATGTTAATGAAAGCAATTTTTTCACAGCAGGGAACGGCGTTTTACTCTGGGTTTTTCGCTTTGGTGAGCAAACGATCGTAGACTGACATGAAAGTGCTGGGAAATGAACGAAACTCTTAATAATCAGCTGTGTAGGGGATTGTCATAGAACACATTTATTCAGCTTACTGGGCTGAGATTTAGAGCAGATTTTGCTTTGTAGTTACTGCATCCTGATGTGATGAGTGTGGGGGGCACTTCAAAGATCACCTGTCTTACTGAGGGTGTGTGGTGAGCCGATAAAGTCAGAGGTTTAAAAATTATTCTTAAATCTCCACTGAACAGAAAGGTATCTGGGTAACTGGAATATAGAGTTGTCTTTAAGGCTCAGAGGTATTGAAAAATATCAGATAATGTGTGTGTTTTGATTATCAGCTGAATAATTTTCAAAATCTGTTTCTAAGAAACTAAGCATAGCAATATGACATGGATTCAGCCAAATGTGTCTCATTTGGAGTCCCTTTTTAATTTCAGTGATCATGGAAATGTTTTTAGCTCATTTGGAAGTCTTTGGAGGTATACTACTATGAAAAATGTATCAGATTATATTTCTTTTCTTTCTTTTTGTTTTTTTTTGTGTGTGTGAAGTAAAGGAGGCCGTGGTTTTCAAATTATATTTGGCGAAACTCCAGGTTTTCATAAAATGTGTATTGGGATTCCCTGGGAAACTAGACATGTGGTCACAGGGTCAGAACCCTTTGCCACTAGGTCCAATAGTGAATAGATTGAAGGGTCTCAAAGGCAGAAGGGACCCCTGAGTCAAAAGGGTAGGAAACCATTGCCCTGAATAATACATGCAGATGGTATTACTTGCTGTGAGTATGTATTTATTATATAACTGTATAGATAACCTGTCACATTTTCCTTCAGCATCTAAGATACTGATTCCTTTTTTCACATTTTCCTTTCAGTATGATGTCAGAATAGTCATGGTTCCTTCATATTATCATGGTAGTCATATTATCATTTGTGTGGTATTTGCTACATTACTCCCTAGAGTGTATGTTTCACACATTTGCTGTAAACTCATCCTGAATAAAGGAGGGGTTTATACAAAACAAATGTGTTCATGGTTAATTAGGTGGCTGTCTGAGAGAGGAAGTGGCCAATACAAAGTCCACGTAGCATTCCTGCCCTCCGTTGTTTTCTTCAGTCCCCCCTCTTAATTCTTTCATGTTCCTGTCCCCTCCCTACCAGACTTTCCACCCACACCACTCACCTTTTGATGTCTCAGATCCCTACTGTTCCCTTCTCCTTAGAAGAATAATGTGAGACAAAGAAAGTAGCTAATGTTTATGAAGGTTTTACATATGGAAACAATAGAAACTGTTAATTTAAAATGAGATGTAGCAGAACATTTTGAATGTAAGAATGTGTAACCAATTGGACTGTGATTGGTTGACTATTAACAATATAATTAATGATTTGATTTTAAAGAACAGTTTTGTTGGATTTCATTGAATGAACCACTGGAGCCTTAAAGTTCAAAGAGTGTTAGAATTATACTTGAAATATGTATCTGACCAAGATACGAGGATAGTTACTACCATTTATCATGGAAAAGAAATCATTAGTCTGGTTTTATTATGAGAAGGAAATAAGCCAAATTGAGATTATTTATATCATAACTTTTTTATACTGTATTTCAAAATTATTGTGGTAAAATATACGTAACATAAAATTGACTATTTTATCATTTTAAGTGTACAGTTCAATGGTATTAACTATATTCACATTGTTATATCAGAACGTTTAGGGGACATGTTTTGTGAGTTGTATATTGGTTCCAAATTTTAATTGCAAATGTTTTATTTTTTGTATTACCCAATTATGAAAATTAAGCATTCAAAATTTATGGCCAACAGAAATTAATTTGATACCTGACTGATTTTTTTCACCTTACTTAGGAATAAATTATGTCAGAACTCTATTTCTCAGGCTAAGAGAAGCCTACCAATTTGCAAACAAACAAAAGCCCTGGAAAATATCCTGTCTTCTACATATTTGAATAAATTTCTCAACCTTGAAGTATCTGAACAATCATTTGATTTCTGAGTCCTGTGAGGGGAAATATGCCTTTTGATGCAAAAAAAGTGTCTCTTCAGAATAAACAAATATCCACGTGCTATTACAGCTATAAATATTTAGCATACTGCATTAAGTTCTGTTAGAGGCCTTTCTGTTTACTAATTCTACAAATTGTCTTAGGAAGTAGATGTTATATCAGGATGAGCAAAGCCCATAAAGGAGCCGGTTTTACATTTTATGATGGCTTTTTAGTTTTATTTAAGTTTACATCCACTATTAAGTGTTTTCATACTTCCCCTTTCAGTTCATATCATTGTAATGAAATGCTAACATTTGCTAGGTGCCTTATGGTTTTCAAAGCACTTATGTATGTATATTGCATTGTTAGATCCTTTTAGGAATCCTTTTAAGTTGGGGAGGAGGGGTCATTTTCAGTGGAGTTTTATAGATTGAGATATTTAACTTCCCTGAGGTCATTAGTGGAGATTGATTAGTTCCTGACTGCTCAGGACGTTTTTCCCTTTCCTAGCTCAGGAATTCCATTTCCCTCTAGATATTGTTTGCGAGGGCTGTAGTGAGGGACCTACCAATACCTGGTCATGGGGGCAGGTATGAGACCAAAAACACAGGCAATTAGAGGCTCCCTTCTTAGAATGTGAACCATAAGACTGCTGGAGGTCTAGCTCCACACCATCTCAACAGAAGCATGGTGTTTTTTCTTTTTATCTTGATTCCATTTATATAAACCTCCAGAAAAAACAAATCTAATGTAGAGTGACAGCTGATCTGTGATTACGTAGTGCTAGGGATAGGTGTTAAATTGTCTGGCAAGGGGCACAGGAAACTTTTGGGGGTGATAGAAATGTTCTATATCTTATGGTGGTAATTTCACAGGTGTATAATTCTGTTAAAACTTTGTTAAATGCACATGTAAAATGGGTGCATTTTGTTGTATGCAAATTGTCCCTTAACTCTGGCAAAAATGTAGGTGGATATTGTCCTTAAAAGACTCTTTATTTTATAAGTCATATCTAAAATAGGTTGTAACTAAAATGGAAACATCATAAGACACTTAGTTATATTTTAAAATAGTGCTTTTTTGAGGATTTTAAGTGAAAGTTTCCATCTATTTACAATAACATAGAATAGGGAAATTATTCCAGAAATCAAATATATTTCCTATTTATGATAAAGAGTATTTTACTTTAATTATAGAACAAGAGTTATACCAGCCCTTATATCTTTAAGTAGCTTGTGCTATTGGTTTGGGGGAAAACGTTAAAACAGCAAAAAAAACCACAAACATTTTAAGTAGTGATAATTGTCAACCAATCCAAAATGATTTATCAAAACTAAAAACGATCATTTTTAAACTATTGAACTCAATATTTGATTATGTATTTTGGAAATTTTGTAAGAAGAAACGCATTAATGTGTTGTTTTCCTCTGCTCTCTTAAATACCTACTTTAAGTTATATTCTTGAGCCTCCTCCATTGATATACAACTTTTAACAGGTGCCAGATAAATCCCAAACAACACCTTGATTCTGTAGGTAAAATGACTAGGTCTTTTTTTTTCTTTTTCTTTGTGAGATAAAAGCTTATAAAAAAACTCATTTGAAAGGGCAATTCTCTGCCTACTGTCAACTAAAGTGAAGTAATACCTTACCAAAAAAATAAATAAATAAACCCCCCAAAACAAAAAACCAACAACCATTGGGATATTGTAACAGAATTATTAAAATATGTTTTCCCAAGGCCTCTGGCAATAATAAAAATTCAACATTTTTTTTTTTTTTTGCTATCCATTTTTTTAGTGCAATTTCAGAGTAAATTTTTGGGAAACAGTACTTTCATAATTCCTTCAAATTTTTACCTGTCTAATACTGTTTAATTTTTAGTGTTTCTATTTTATAAAAATCTTTGTACTATAAATCTAGAGAGGCTGTTAGGGATGGAGACCGCACAGAGTCTTTTAGCTACCTATTTTGAGATTGGGTGGGGAGGGTGGTATAGAGAACCCTCTCAGTGAGGCAGCAACAGACACGTTTTGTAGGGGAAGCGTTTTGGAAGCAGGAATCTGTCCATGTCCACATTAACTTGAAGAGTTTAATGGCCATATGTATCAGCTGAGGTTTATAATTTCTTGAAAAAAATCTGTTTGCAATTTTTTAATAGTTCTGAAACTTACTTGAGGGTTTACCTTCTTAAAAACGTATTTCAGTATCAACCTTAATACTGCTTCTACTTATGAAAAAAAAAGGTTTTTGTATTAGTCTGTTTTCAACAGGTCTAGGTAAATAGAGAAATATCGTTATATGTATTTGAAGAATAATAGAATATAATTATGTTGAAACTTAATTATGACCGTATTAGTTTCTTGTGGCTAATGTAATAACCACAAACCAGGTGGTTTAAGACAACAGAAATTTATTGTCTCATGGTTCTGGAGGCTAGAAGTCTTCAATAACTATCACTGGCTAAAACCGAGGTGTCAGCAGGGCCACACTCCCTGCAGAGATTTAGGGGAGCATCTGTTTCTTGTCTTTTCCAGCTTCTGGTGACTATAGGCATTCCTTGGTTTATAGCTACTCTCCAATCCTTGCCTCCATGGTTGTGTTTCCTGTCCTTCTCTCTTCCGTCTGGGTCAAATTTACCTCTGCTTTTCTCCTATAAGGACACGTGATTTCATTTAAGGCCCATCCAGGTAATCCAGGGTAATCTTCCCATTTTAAGATCCTTAACTCAATCTCACCTGCAAAGACCCTTTCCCTAAATAAGGTGATATTTACAGGTTCCAGAGATTAATTAGGACCTCCTGTCTTTGGGGACCATTAAAAGACCAAAAAACATTAAGCTTGCTATTCTAATTACATGGCTCTTTTTCCTGTCACTTCAAAGCACATATGGTCTTTTCCTACACATTTTGTAGTTTAAATATATTATTTACTCAAAAAAAAAAAAGATGGAGTACTTCTGTTGTATGATACCTCTGTTGTCATTCATAATAATCAGAAGAGTCTTGGGTTTTCTCTGCTTCATGAGTTAGTGTCTTGTCTCTCCAGTACAATAGTGAAGATTTGGAGCACAGGACCTATGTGCATATTATGCCATATATCACGTACCTGAGAATTTTCCTGGGAGTATCAATTTAAAATATTCAGTCCTGTTGTTAACCATTGTATCCATTACAGGTTATATTTTGGATTCAGGAAATGTGATTGCCATATACAGACCATCTGACAGAACCAGCCTTTTAAAAGAATCTGTTCAAGAGAATAATGGCATTTCATTTTTGCAAGCTAGCTCACTACATCCCATTTCTGTTTTTCACTTTGTGAAAGGAAGTAAAAAGGTAATCAATGAAGAAGCTGTTAAGAAGAGTGGCAATATCAAGTCTGTTTCACAATGCACAATTATGACTGCTGATTATGGTTCTGATGAACTGATTCTTATACTAAGGCGTTAATGTAGAAAAAGAATCCATCATCTTCAAATTTTATTTCCATGGTCTCAGTAGATTCTGACATTCTGGCATCTGCCAGAATCTAGTATCATCTTTTTTCATCTTAGTATCTTTTAGCTTGGTAGACCACAGAACATGCAGCTTGTGTGCGAGAGAGGTTAGAGCTACCCTATACTCACGAAGAATGAAACTACAACCGCAATACAATGGGATGAATTAAATTTTATTTCTACATTGCACAATTAAGAGGTTATATTTTAGTTTGGCCTTGTGAATATAAGCAAAAGGTCATTCTTAGGGCCATTTTAGAGTAGTGTGTATAGATGGGGGCGGGGGGAATGGAGAGAGAAAAGTGAGCAGGTAGTCCATAAGCCAGTGAGGAGATGAATGTGCCGAGTAAGCACTTGCTATGCCTTTATCCATTGGACAAATATAAAGAGACTGTGCAATATTGTTTAGGGTGTAGTGTTGAGGACCTGACCTCATGGACACATCACATTACGACTACTTACTAATTTTATGACCTTGGGAAAGTTATTTAATCTCAGCCACAAAAGTATCTTTTTATTTATAAAAAAAGGATAATATCTATTACCTCATAATTTTCAAAGGTGAAATCAGGTGAACTGAGCAAAGCACTTAGGACTGGTACCTACTAGATGTTCAATAGTATGAGTTACTGATTTTCAGGGTCAGAATGCGATATAAAACCACGTAGGGGAAAATAGCCAGTTTGATGAATTTACCCCCCCCCATCCAAATAAATAAGTAGGTCAATGGATAGGCCCGATAAAAGTTTTTCTTTCAATGTGAATCAGAGCTGGCCCTTGCATCCCCCATATCAAAACATATCACTGCTCTAAACCTGTACCCCTAAAATCTGAGTTATGATCTGACCATTTTGTTGTTTTTGAGTTCAATCCTTGACCCCTCAAGCAATACTATAATTTCTATTTTGTGAGGGAACTAAATACTTTAGAACAAATTCCCCTAATCTAGTGGAAATTGCTTGTTCTGGTTCATAAAAGCAGTGACACAGATGACACAATTGTAACAAAAGAGGAGGAACAAAATAAACATCTTTGGGTTGAGTTGATTTCAGGTCACTCTAAGTCTCTGGAGAAGATGTAGCTACATGGATTGTGCCCTCCCACTCCAGCCTGTGGAAAAACTGGCTAAATGCTGAGGTTGCCAAAGTTTAACTAAGTTGACTTTCAGACGTTTGCTTCCCTTGCAGATTCCCCCTTCCTAACATATCTCACTGTCCTCTTATTCCTTGAGGAAAATTTTGGTCAACCTTTAACTTACTTACATTTCTCTTTTCTATAGATGGTTTCTCTAAAGTCCGTGACTCTATTGTGCCCCTTCTTACATTGGTCTACATTCTTTTTTTACTCATTCTGTCATTCAGTAAATACTAAATATGTCCAATACTTCAGACTTTGTGTTAAGCGTTAGGAACACTACAATAAACAAAATAGACAAGCTTGGGCCTTTTTGTAAGGGGGGCTATTTACCAACTTATTCTTCTTTTTCAAAATAACACTATGTTCAATGATGAAAGTTTTTATCTTTATTTTCTTGTTTTATTCTATTACCTTTGAGTGTCCATGCACTTGGATATGAGGCAATGAAGAAGGTACATAGATGTTTTCTTAGCCTTTGGCATCTTTTAAAATATATTTTCGTCCTGAATATGTATTAGTTGTCCTCTGCCAAATATTAATTACTGTTATTTGAAGCAGCCGTGGTACAGGGAAGCAAAACAGTTGATAATGTCACATAGCACTGTGAAAAAGAGAATCATCAGGAGGAGATGAAATTCATAAAATGACATTTTTGTTAAAAAGCCATTATAGTTAGATCTCAATATATTAAAAAATGTTCCAATGAACTCTCTGAATTTATGGTGGTTAGCATGGTTTAAGCTTTTGTCCTCCTCTCATGTTCATAAAGACATATCTATTTACAGAACATTGACACAAAAGGGAAAACATACATGTACATGGTTGAAGATTCAGAGTAAGATCTTGTTTACAGGAAAGAAAACCTACCAATTATTAATGTGAAAATACTTTTTGGAATTGGAGAAGGATGTGGGCAGCTAGTGGGTGTCTCTGCCTAATAAACCCAACATCTAATGATCATTTATGCCCTTTCCTAAATTCCTAGATTTGACACAAGAGTAAAGATCCTGGTTTTTTTTTTTTTTACATATTATGTAATTTTATTTATTTTTATTTTATTTTGTTTTTTAATTAAATTTATCGGGGTGACAATTGTTAGTGAAATTACATAAATTTCAGGTGTACAATTTCAGGTGTACAATTCTGTAATACATCATCTATAAATTCCATTGTGTGTTCACCACCCAGAGTCAGTTCTCCTTCCATCACCATATATTTGATCCCCCTTACCCTCATCTCCTACCCCCCACCTCCCTTACCTTCTGGTAACCACTAAACTATTGTCTGTGTCTATGAGTTTTTCTTTCTCATTTGTTTGTCTTGTTCTTTTGTTGTTTTTGGTTTATATACCAAATGTCAATGAAATCATATGGTTCTCTGCTTTTTCTGTCTGATTTATTTCACTTAGCATTATACTCTCAAGATCCATCCATGTTGTCACAAATGTTCCTGTATCTTTTCTTACCACCGAATAGTATTCCATGGTGTATATATACCACAACTTCTTTTTTTTTTTTAATTAATTTTATTGGGGTGACAATTGTTAGTAAATTTACATAGATTTCAGGTGTACAATTCTGTATTATATCGTCTATAAATCGCATTGTGTGTTCACCACCCAGAGTCAGTTCTCCTTCCATCACCATATATTTGATCCCCCTTACCCTCATCACCCACCTCCCACCCCCTTACCCTCTGGTAACCACTAAATTATTGTCTGTGTCTATGAGTTTTTGTTTCTCATTTGTTTGTCTTGTTGTTTTTGGTTTATATACCACATATCAGTGAAATCATAGGGTTCTCTGCTTTTTCTGTCTGACTTATTTCACTTAGCATTATTCTCTCGAGATCCATCCATGTTGTCACAAATGCTCCTATATCATCTTTCCTTAACGCCGAATAGTATTCCATTGTGTATATGTACCACAACTTCTTTATCCATTCATCTATCGAAGGACATTTTTGTTGTTTCCATGTCTTGGCCATCGTAAACAAAGCTGCAATGAACATTGGAGTACACGTGTCTTTAGGTATAAATGTTTTCCTCAAAAAATTATGAATAGAATTACCATATGACCCAGCAGTTGCTCTCCTGGATATCTACTCAAGATCCTGTTTTTTTTTCCTGTTTTTTTTTTTTCTCTTTGTATATCTCATTGGGCACAGGGCAGGGCCATGCATACAGTAGGTAAGGAAGTGCTAAATTCTAACAGATTCAGAATGAAATTGTTTTTATAGGATGGTATAATTTATGAAGACAGTCAGACAAGGGGTAATTATCACTTCATTACCAGTAGACAAATATTTACTGGTAATTAGTATGAGGAAAGAACTATAAAAGGTGTTGAGGATGTGAAGTCAAATAAAACAGATTTCCTGATTTAGAGGTACCCACAGTTCAAGTGAGACTCGTGTGTGTTAATCATAGTACATTGTGGGAATACCAAAATGTAGATAAGTACAAAGGACTGTGGAAACCAGAAGGGTCATGGACCAACGCAGTCTGAATAAGTTAGAGAAGGCCTTCCAAAGCAGAGGAGATGTCTGGTTTACATGTAGAGAGCTTGTTTAGTTGTCAAAGGGCAGATAAGCCTGGTTTATGGGGAAGTGGCAGAAATTGAGACAGGGAAGTTAGATGAAGGCCAGCTAGGAATGGGTCTGTGCATTGTTTGAAGTTTCAACTTCATTCTCCAGCAATAAAGAGCCATTGGAGGTTGTAAGAAGACCAATGACATGATCTTAAGATACCAGCAGCCGGTTTTGAGAATGGGCTAGAGGACAGGAAAAGATTGGAGGCAGCAAAAGCATTAGAAGATGATCGCATCAGTGAAGTCAAGGGAGGACCAGGGTCTATCTGACAGAGATAGAGGGACAAGAAAGAGGGGGACAGATTTAAGATTTTATAAGATAGATTTGAAAGACGTTGATGATTAATTGAATTATAGTAAAGGGAGAGATGAAAGCTAAGTAAGAGAAAAACCTCTGGGGTAATTTCAAATCCTAAAAAGATTCCCATGTTATGCTATGTTGTTCAAGTGGAAATGCATCTGGTTACGGTTGATAGTAGCTAAATTCATTTCCTAATGAAAATCTTTTAATGCAGCCATCAATTATTGATTACCTGTTTATTTCTGTTAAATGTCTCCTTAAAAATTCAATGACAATAGACTAGCATTATCAAGTTGCTGCTTTGTGTTAGGCATAGTACTGAGCACTTAAGACATTTTTATCATCCTCAGTCACCCTGGAATGTGTGTATGATGTACTTATTTTACAGATGAAGATGCTGAACCTCTGAATAACTAGTTTCCTATGTTACCTTGCTGAACTTATAAGAGGTTTGCAAGTAGAACAAAAATTGGGCATTTCTGATTCTGAAACTCTACACTTTTTGTTAGCTTTCTCTGCCTCTGTCTGTCAGAATTTCATATACCCCACATTTCAGGATTTTGAAAGGAAACATACTCCTATTGGTCATTAAGAAGCACTGACCTGTTGACACCCTCTGAATTCTTTTTAATTTAAATTTTACTCCTGTGGGTCATTAATTCTCTTTAGGAAAACGCACATGTTCGTTATCTTGCAGCAGTCTGTGGGGTTCCATGGGCCTTCGGTTCTTTTATGGCATCTGCCGAAGACTTTGGGGTTGATAACTGCTTCATATTTGCCTGACAAGTGATCCACGTGTGGGAATCTCACCGCCTGGATTCACACCTCTCATCTGTCATTCATTAGCCAGGTGCATTCTCTCTGCATCTGTTTGCTCACTTATCAAATGAAGGTGATAGTTTTACTTCATAGGACTGTTGTGATGCTTAAATGAGATAATGACTGTGAAATTGTTAGTTTAGTAGTACCTGGCATATAGCAAACACTCAAAAATGGCAGTCATTATGAATATGTTTATTTCAACCATCTAAGCATGAAGTGCTTCATAATCTGGTTCATGGTTATCCCTCTAGCCATATTTCTTCCCATTCCTCAAGTACATTCTGTGCTCTGGCCAGTCTGAGCCAAGCTCAGTTTCCAGATACAACTTTTTTTTTTTTTTTCTAAGTTTGCTATCTTTTCATATGCTTTCCTACCTGGAATGGCCAAACCCCATCTCCAAATCCTCCATCATTTCTTCCTCTAGAAGAGGAGTTGGCAAGCTTTTTTGCAAAGGGCCAGAGACTATTTTAGGCTTTGAGGTCCATATGGTATCCATAGCAATTAATGTCTTTGTAGTACAAAAGTAGCCATAGACAGTACTTAAAGGATTAATTGTGGCTGTGTTCCTATAAACCTTTTTTTACAAAGGTAAGTGTCCAGCTAGATTTGACCTGCAGGCACAGTTTGCCAACGCCTTTTCTAGAAAGTTCTCTTGAAGTTCCGAGTTTGAGGTGGGTGCCCTTCTAGGTAGCCCTTTACCTACTCATTTACCTGTAATCAAGCACTCTTTACACTTGAGATATGTGTCTCTTTGTCACAAGATGGAGAACTTTGAGAGCTGGGGTTATAACTTGTCTTTTCTGGACTTTTTATACCTTTCCAAGGGTAGAGAAAGCTCATTAATGTTTCTTGAGTAAATGGATGTATTTCATTAACAAGACACTGTGCACTGGCTTTGTGATTCAATTGCTCTGTAAAAAATCTGGCCTAAACTGATAAGATTAGTGGAAGGTTCAAATTGAGGACAAACCAGCATGGATCATAGTTGGGAAGGGTGTGGGCTCCCTGCCTCACAGACAGCACGAAATAGGCATGTACAGACTCCTTTTTGTTTGCTTTTTAGTAAGTATTTTCCCTACAAAAGAGCACAACTTTTCAAGGCCATTGAAGTGAAACAATTCAATGTAAACTCTTCTTTCATTTCTTAGAAATGAGATAATTCAGTTAAACACAATTTTAAACTTAGTGATGATATGGGAAACATAATTTGGAAAGGGGATGTTGATTAATTGTATGCTTTGGAAGTACCTGCTAATAGATTATTGCAATAGAAGAAATGCCACAGACCTTTGATACATCCATTAAAAACTTTAGTGCATCTTCAACATAACTGAGGAGGGAGGAGTTTATAGGTAGGGGTTACAAGTTATCAAAGAAGAGTTGATCTGGAGGAGATGGCAAACCAGATGATAGAAAATCAAATTCAAAACATCTCTTCTCCAATTTCGGGATATCGTGTGTATTTATTGTTGACTTCTAAAACAGCAAGGTTTTAGAGCATCTTTTCACATTTTGTTAAGTTGTCAACACATAAAAATGAATCATATATCTAAAATAGCTTTGGATTTAAATTTATTTGGGCATATGTAAGCAGCAAAGTGCCAGGCTATGCGGACTGGCATGCTTATTCTAATTTGTGATAAGCAGTTGAAGACAATTTGTTCGAATGTTCACTTCTCTCTCCATTTCAACCTTGTGAGCTGAAAGTTGGCAGAAACAATTCTGATATGTAGACCAGCTATCACTTTACTGCTAGTAGCCCATGTGGGTGATCTAAGGGGATAATATTAACTTGAAATTTCAATTTTTGTCTCCGCCTGAAGGCTGTTCAGCTGGATAAATCATTTATTTGAAATAATTCCTCAATTATTCAATTGTCTGTGGTGGTCAGATTTGAGTCTCAGCTTTATTTTGACATAGCCTAAGGGAATCTTAGGGTCTGTTTTCCTTTGAAAAGGCAAGTGAGTGCTTTGCCTTCCTCTCCATTCTAGTTGTTACCACTTAAGTTCAATTGTTTAGCACCTTAGAGCCTCATAGCTCCATCGCCCATTCTCTAGTTATTCTCTTCTCTCACTACCCTGTGTGTTAATTCTGCTTTCAGAACATCAGTTTGTTCCAGAATATTCAATGAATCCTTGTTATGTACATTGTCAAGAGCAAACTCAGCTCAGCTTTTGACACTTCTAAAATGTAGCTCCATCCTGTTTCTCCAACCCTTGATTTTCTCTTTTACTGAACTTCAAACACTGTTTTCATATCTTGGTTGTTGGGAGTAATGCTTCAGTGAACATGGGAGTGCAGGCATCTGTTGTCAAACTCATAGACATGGAGAGTAACGTGGTAGTTGCCAGGGCCCAGAGTGGGGAAGGAGAAGTGAGCATATGAAGTAAAGCGACAGGACTGAGTTCTGGTGATCTAATGTACAGAGTCATGACAATAGTTAATGTACTGTAGTGGATACTTGAAATTTGCTAAGAGGATAGATATTAAGTTAAATGTTTTCCGTACACACAGACACAGTGGTAACTACTGTGTAGAGGTGATAAGTTAGTTCAATTGCAGTGATCATTTTATGTATGTATCAATGTGTGATACAACTTGTATCAAAATATGAAATTGTATACCTTAAACATATACAATTTTTATGTCAAAAATATCTCAGTAAATTGTTTAAAAAAACAACCCTAAACAACACACTTTTCTTAACAGATGAAATTATTTACTACCACTTGGACCTGCCAAAACCACGTGCCCCATCTTCATGCCCTTTATTCAATAGTCGGCTCATGTGAGTCCAGGGTGACCTTTGAGGCCCTCTAGTTCCCTGAATCCTCTAACTACTCCATCGTTCCCTGATCTGATTCTTTTTCCATCTTCTTCCCACTCCATGTCCATTTGTTTCAGTTAAATGGAACTCAAAGTTTTTTGAAAGCATTGGTTACTGTTTACATCATCAATTATTAGTGAATGTGTGTCTGGTTTTATTAATGAAAATCAGAAACCCTTTCTTTGAATGTATTTTTATGAAGTTTGTTTTTCCTATGTCATTAGAACCTCTAGAAAGTAAAGTGTAGGAGTAAAATTAATGTAATCTATTTTAATTATCTAAGTAACTGTTCTCATTTGATAGATTTTCTTGAAGCCTTTTATTTGAATATATACTTAATACATAACTATAATCACTGTAACCATATGATACCTGTAGTTTTCTATCTAGTTGTTTCCACTTAGACTCTAAGCTCCATGAAGCAGGGAGTTCGTCTGTTTACTCTCCATTTTGTTCATCGCGCCTTGAAAATTCTCTGATGTATGCTGGGCATTGACAAGGACAATCCACTGTGCTTATTTGCATTCAATAGTCTTCTTGATCATGACGGTTGATGGCTTCATTATGCTCCATATTACAATTATACTACATTATTTTAAATATCCCCCTATTTTTGTGCATTTAAGTTTTTGCCATATTTTCCCTATGACATTGCACTATAAAGAAGCATCTTGAACACAAATATTTCTGTACCTATTTGCTTTTTAAAAAAGATAAATATTAGAATTATTGAGGCAGAGTATGGCTGAGATTCTTCTATTTAAAGGCCAATTATGGATATTGTTAGTGCCCTTGATAAATATTACTAATTTTAAGATATATTTTTTTCTGTTTAATGGATAAAAAAGAGAATTTTAATTTTAAAGTTTGCATTACTCTCACTGTTCATGGAATTGAATAATTTCTAACATTTACGGATCGTTACTACTATTATTATTCCCATCATCATCATCAATTGCATGTTCATATGCTGTAGCCTTTATGTTATGGGGGATGTTTCTTGTGTGTATATATATATATATATATATATATATATATATATAGTCTGCATTTGCATGGTGATCGATCCAAAGTACATGAAGCATCTTATTCATTGTAACAAACCTGTGGAAGAAATAGGGCTGTGTATGAGCCTTATTTATGAAGAGAAACTTTAAGAGTTCAGTTGCTTGCTCAGGGTAGTAGGCTAACAAAGATGCAGCTGAGACCAGAACCTGGCTTTTTACTGTTATCCTAAAGCTTTTCTCTCTACCCTACTCTAGCCTAAAGAAAACCTTTCCAAGGAGAGATTCTTGGACAGGTAAGGTAAAAGGGAAATTAAAACAACTTGAGAGTATCAAGTAAAACTAAATTGATGTCCTATGAAGCTTACAAAGCAAACCAGTAGTGTTGATTGTCTTAGTGCCTATGCCAGCATCTGACATAGGTGAAGTGCTTAACCCACAATTGCTGAGTAAATAAATAGAGAGTCTATACTGATAAACTGGATAAAGTTGCTGGGAAGGAGCTTGTTGTGGTTGAAAATCCAAACTTATATAGCTGGAAGTTTGGCTTGATAAAGAGTACATTCTATTTATTAGACAAGGTTCAGGCCTACATTTGAAAGTAATTTTGGCCAACTTAAAGAATCTTTGATGGATTCAATATTCTGGAACATATAACGTAGGTTCCCCATCTTTCTCTTCCTGAATTTTCTTCTTTATGGTGTAAAAAGGAGAATTCGGAATCAATTTATTGTAATATTAGACTCACAAGTTCCAGTCACTGCATTTCAAATTTCGTAATGCTCATCTGAAATTTCATTTCAAGCTCCTCTGACTTAGGTGGTCAGAGGTTTAATGCCAGAGTTGGAGTTCTTTGTTATTCCTTCTGCTCTGGAAAGAGTGTAGACAAAGAGAACCTTGAGGAAGGAGGAGCCTCAACTCTTCCCCAGTGAAATTTGCATTTTTGAAGGTTTAATTCAGCAAGCACTTCAATGAACATAGTACTGCTGCCGCTGTCAATCACATTAAGGTGAACTATTCAGCTCAACATGTGTTTGTTTCTTAAAAAAAAAAAACAAAAATCACTCTCCCTACAAAATCTAAAGGGTTTATGATATCTGACCTTTTTTCTATATAATCTCTTCCGATGTGTTCAGATAGCTTAACATTTTCCTAGGTGATAGTACTCATATTCCTAATATGACCATGCACTTGGGAGCTCACAGTTCTGATGAGGAAGGCAAAGCATTTATACATGAAGCTTGAAATCCTTACATAAGAAAGCAGATAATTAAGTCCCCAGTAGAGTACAAGAGATGGAAATACAGAGAAGAGATACGATGAAGTACTGGGGGGAAGTTTCATGGAGAAAAGGAAAGGATGGGAAAAACACAGACAAAGCAGTGTTTCTTTATAGATGAGCTATTGGCATTTTGGCAGTACAGCTCTTCATTATGAAGGACTGTTTTCATCACTGCAGGATGTTTAGTATCCCTGGCCCTTGGGTACTAAATGGCAGTAGTAGCCCCTCTACAGTGATAATCAAAATAATCCCATACAATCCAAAACAATCACTTGGGTGTTGTACTTCCCTTGGTTGGGAACCATTCTAGAACATGCCATCTGCCGATGGATGGTTTTGGTTTTCTCAGGCAGAATTAAGGATACCAAGTAGTAGGAGGTGGAGGTTTATTTATTGTCACTCACTATAGCATGTTTTAAGAGCAGGTGTAGACAGAAGTTTTTTTAAAGGACAGGTTGGATTTTCTCTTGAAATAATTGCTAGTTTTTCAGTCATCCAGGGGAAACCTCATTGTGGATCAGAGAAGAAAATTATGTGAGGCAGGAAGATCATACATAATTGAAAAGGCTGGGATATGTGAGGACAACGTAGGCACCAACAAAATATAATTTTCTCAAATTTCTGAGTCTCCAGAAAAATCCAAGAATGGGTAATTTTTGGCAGACGAATATATCCACACAGGGAAAATATCTTCACGTTTCATCTTGAAAGCCTGTATTCTTTATGTATCTTTGTAAATTATATATAAATATACCAATTAAACATAAATATAACATGGCTCATATGAGAATTTGGAGAACACCAATTTGAAAAAGAAACTAAAAATTATAACTTCAATGAGAAACTTTTTCAAAATATGTTTTCTATGGTTGAAATCATACAGAGCATACAATTTGTTTTCCTAATTTTTTTTCACTTAAAATTATGATGAAAGTATTTTCCATGCATGTTAATTCTTTATAAACATACATACAGCAATAATAGTATATTTATTGATTATTTTTAATTTAAAAAAATTATTAAATTTATTGGGGTGACATTGGTTAGTAAAATTATATATGTTTCAAGTATACAGTTTTATACTATATCATCTACATATTGCATTGTGTGTTCACCACCCAGAGTCAGTTCTCCTTCCATCACCATATACTTGAGCCCCTTTACCCTCTTCTACCACCCCCGACCCCCTTACCCTCTGATAACCACTAAACTGTTGTTGTGCTTATGAGTTTTCATTTGTTTATTTGTCTTGTTCATTTGTTGCTTTCAGTTTTATATCCCACATATCATTGAGAGCAACACGTGACAGACATTTCAATACTACCATTAATTCTTCCCTGGAGTTGTCCCATATTTGAGAGAAAGTTTTTGCTGAAAAATAGAGAGGAGTTCATAACTCAAGTTTTCTACTCTTTTAAGGGAAGTTTCCTAGAACTGATAATAGAAGTCTTCAGGCCATCTGGAAATTTTCTGTGTACGTACATATAGCCCTTTTTCTGAGGGGAATCCACTCATCTTCTTAGACCCTTGAAGAAATGTGGGATACAAGAAATTAGGAACTAATTTCTAAAAGATAAGAAAATCAAAGATAAAAGATAAGAGATAGAAGATAAGAAAATCAAGGACACCTACTCATTCATTTAACATGAGAAGTTTCATAGAACTGATAATAGAAGAACGTATTGCCATTGACTCAACCTCATACTATTCCATTCCCCATCTGTAGAAACATCCAGAAAAAGGTGTTTTCTCTCTCAAATTTAATTCTGTGCTTCCCTTCGCTGTTTTATTGCCATAGAAATCTTAACAGATCTAAAAGTCACTTCTCTTTTCTCACTCCCTTGGCCTGACTCAGTCTGTCCATTTCTTACTGCTACATTATTCCAATATGCCCAGAATCAACTGTCCAGTCATCTTTGGCACTTCATCTCACTTGTCATTTGGAACCATGTTATCCTTCTAATACTTCCTAGAAAACAAGTTACTGCTATTGCCCTCATTCAAGTCAATAGTTTGTGACCTAGATTTCTTGTTTCCTCTCTATAGTCCATATTCCTATCAAATAACTTTCAATACTTTGATCACATTACAAATGTACTTTAAAAACATTTCATGGTTTCCGCATTTCCTAGAGGGTAAAGTGCTTTCAAATGAATAATTATTGAACTCTCATGTCTTAAATGCCATTCTCCATGCTATATAGGGTACAAATGTGATGTAGATGTAGTCTCTCAAACTCACTGTTTAGTAGAAAAACCAAGATATGCAAGGTTAACTGTATAATGCTAGATTGGAGGTGCTATACATCTTGAGAGATATAAAGAAGGTCCTAATGAGCTTGAGAAGAGAGAGTGATGATCGGTCCCTTTGACCCAGAGCTGTTGGGTAGGTTTGTTACAGCCAGATCTCAATGAATGAATATAGGCAAGGGGAAAAAATGGGACAACAGGCTTTGAAAATAGAATAATATGAATAAAGGCTGATACTGAGTCAAGGCACATTTGGGGAAATTCAAATTCAAGTTGTCTAGTTTAAAATTGTTTGTTTTTCATTGAGGGTATTCCAGACCTTGGCCCAAACTTCTTTCTGGACTTATCTCCTTATAAGTACCATTTGTGCTAACCAAATTGGCGTATGCTTTCTTGTCAGGCAAATGCCTTGATTGCCCTTTCTCCATGCCTTTGCTTTGCATTCCTTTTGGTAGGCTGGCTGTCTTAATTTTCTCTCTAACCTAAGTTCAGACTATCAGTCTCAGGTCCCACATCACTTCTGAAGATGGGTTTTATTTAGCAGATAGAGTGTTTGTTTTTAAATTAAATTTGAGTGCCTGAATGTGGGGCATACATGCTCTAGTTCACCAGAGTTCCCCTAATTTCTGTTGTCATATTCTTAAGTAGCTTTTCTTTTTTATTATTATTATTTAAAATTTTTTCAATTACAGTTGATGTATAATATTATATTAGTTTCAGGTGTGTAACATGATTAGACATTTACATAACTTATGAAATGATCACCCCAATAAGTCTAGTACCCATCTGACACCATACATAGCTATTACAATATTATTGGCTATATCCGCTATGCTGCACTTTTCATCCCCATGACTATTTTTATAACTAGCAATTTTTACAGTTTAGTTTCTTCACCTTTTTCACCCATCCCCCAACACACATCTGGCACCCATCAATTTGTTCTCTGTATGTATGAGTTTGTTTCTGTTTTGTTTTTAGATTCTACATATAAGTAAAAACATATGGTATTTTCTTTCTCTGTCTGACTCATTGTACTTAGCATAATATCCTTTAGGTCCACCCATGTTGCAAATGGCAAGATTTCACTCTCTTTTATGGCTGAATAATATTCTATTATACACACACACACACACGCACGCACACACACACACACATATATGTACCACTTCTTTTAATCCATTCATCTATTAATGGGCTATCTTGGCAAGCGTAAATAATGCAGCAGTAAACATCCGGGTGCATATATCTTTTCATATTAGTGTTTTGGATTTCTTCAGATAAATACCCAGAAGTGGAATTGTTGTGTCATATGGTAGTTCTATTTTTAATTTTTTGAGGAATCTCCATACTGTTTCCATAGTAACTGCACCAATTTACAGTTCTATGGAGAGTGCACCAGGGTTCCCTTTTCTCCACATCCTCGCCAACACTTGTTGTTATTGATTGATTGATGATAGCCATTCTGACAACTGTGAGGTGATAGCTCATTGTAATTTTCATTTGCATTTCCTTGATGATTAGTGATGTTAAGCATCTTGTCGTCTGTCTATTTGCCATCTATATGTCCTCTTTGGAGAAATGTCTATTCAGGTCCTCTGCCCATTTTTTAATTGGATTGCTTGTTTGTTTGGGGTTTTTTTTTTTGCTTTTTTTGGTGTAAAGTTGTATGATTTCTATATATATTTTGGATATAAAGTCCTTATCAGATATATCATTGGCTAATATTTTTTCCCATTCAGTAGCTCGTCTTTCAGTTTTGTTGCTGGTTTTCTTCACTGTACAAAAACTCTTTAGTTAGATATAGTGTCATTTGTTTACTGTTTTTTTCTTGACCAAGGTGACATATCCAAAAAAATATTACTAAGAGTGATGTTAGAGACTTCACTGCCTATGTTTTCTTCTAGGAGTTTTATGGTGTTGGGTCTTACATTTAAGTGTTTAATCCATTTTGAGTTTATTCTCATATTCTCGGTAGAAGAAAGTGATCCAATTTCATTTATTTACATGGATCTGTCCAGTTTTCCCAACATCATTTGTTGAAGACACTATCTTTACCACACTCCATATTCTTTCAAGTGGCTTTTCTTTTTAGTTCTTACCCAGGCCCTTGTCAACATTTGTATTCGTAATCCCTGTGAGCTCATTCGAATCCTACTGAATTTTTCTTCAGTGCTTTTCCAAGTCACTCTAGCTCATGGTAATTACTTCTATCTTTAAATTTTCTTTGTTCGCTTAATTTCTATTTTATGTTTGCAGTTGGAAATTATGTATGGCTTTAAAATATCTCTGGATGTCATGATTAAATTTGCTTCGATGTTTTACTAACACACACTGTGTCCTCAGCAAGCTGAAGAACCTAGAAGTGTTTTGTAAGCTCTCCATGCCCACAAAAATGCCTTATATTAAGCATGAGTGCAACAAATACTAGGTTGAATCATATGAAATTACTATTTTTGTTGGTCTAAATGGTTGAATATTAGCAACTTCAAACAGTTTACCATAATAAAAATCAAATTTGATATTTTAATTTGCAAACATAAAATTGCCTACAATGAATTTTTTCTGATTATGTGAATAAGTGTTCATTTAGCATCTTTCGTGTGGAAAAATTACAATAGCATTTAATAGAGCTTGACCGTTATATTTGTAATTTAGAATTTTAAAAAGTTATTTTAATATGAGCGTATGAACAATAACCATTATTAATCTACACGTAAAATAGGAAAAAAATTTTAAAGAAAAGGTATTACCTTAAGAGAATCACTTTATATATTTTACCTTTTCCCCCCCTGAAGAAATAAAGAGAGGTAAATAGCTATAGTTGCTTGAGTTGGTTAATGTGGAATCAGTTATCTGAACTTAAATTTTGATTCTGGGAAGGTCACTTCACCTTTTTAGCCTCAGTTTTCTGGTGTGTAAAATAGAAATAATGGTAATATCATTCTCACAGTCTTATTGGGAGGATTAAATAAGATAATACATATTAAGAGGGCCAAGGATGGTGCCTAGTACATACTGGACACTCATGTTGGTTTCCTTCCCTTTGATGTTGGGGCAAGGATGGTCTTAAAGAGAATGTGACAAATAAGGTTAATTTGTAATTATTAAGGGTATGTTTGCTTTATTCATATTTTACTCATTTGGGTCTGCCTAATAAATACCTCTGGCTTTGTGTTCAACACCTTTACCTCTTCATTCTACTGTTGCTCCTTTTGCTCCAGCCAACTCCAGGTCTTCTTTTAATCTCTACTTGAACTCTCATCTTTTTCATATTTACAAAGGCACATCTCATGGTACTCTGTGCTTCTTTCTCCTTTGTAGCAGTTATCACAGTTGCAATGAAAAAGCGATCATGTAGTTCAGTGTTTAATTTCTCCTCCTTCACTAGATTTAAAACTCCAATATGGTGAATATGTCAGTTTCATTTGCTGCCATCCCTACAAAACCAAGCATGGTACCTACCTGGTTCATAATAGTGTAGTGTTTAATAGTGTTTAATGAATATTTGCAGAATCAATGACTGGCTGACACATGCAATTAGTGAATATCTAGACCTAGAGTGGCGCACACACAATCAGGATAGATCAGAGTCTGTAAGGAGTTCACTTCAAGGTAATTTTCCAGCTGTAAGTAAACTGCCTTTAAAAGAGGGACTAGTGATTCCTATTTATGGAGCTGGTAGAAAGGAGAATCCTGGTTTTAGCCACACCAAGGATGTGGGCTCTTTATTTAGAATGGTCAGAGTTTAAAGATTTGCCAGTGACTAAAGTTGAGATTTGGAGAACTGGAAATATAAATGCTGATCAGATTACAAAAGCCAAGTTCCCTTGTTGACTCAGATGAGGAAAATTATTTAGTTGTTTCCCTTTTTTATATGTATAACAAACTCAACACAGGAGATTTATTCCTTCTCTCCCTCTCTCATCCCCCTCTCGTTTCCTTTCTTCCTTTAAATAAATGGGCTCCTTATAGTTTTACCTCCTGTCTTCTATGTGCCAGATTTATTTGTCTATCTTATCTCTCTCTCTCTCTCTCTCTCTCTCTCTCTCTCTCTCTCTCTCTCTTTCTCTGAGTATCTATCTTCCCATTCATCCATCTCAGGCATGGAGAATATAGACAAATGTATGTATGTGCATGTATATGTCTAACTGTATATGTGTTATTTCACCAATGCTGCTTTGTCTGAAATATTAAATATGTATTCTAGGTAGGTTGTTTTAATTTTACATGGAGATTAAATTATTTTGTTTTTATTATATAACATTCTGTGTTTTTTTAAGTTTTTTCTCCAAGAAGCTGTTGCTTTGCTATAATTCTTACAGCAGGATTTGATACTCTTTAGTGACCAAACCTATTCATATTAGTTGAGGTCCCCACAATTCTCATTTTGATTTCTCTGAAACACAGTAGACTGTGGATCCCTGGGCCCCAGACTGCAAATGTGCATTTCCTCAAATTCAAGTAATCTCTCCTGGGGTGCTGAAGCTACATTAGGAAAATTGAAGACAAATTTTTTTGTTCTTGTTGTTCTTGAGTTTTAAATGATTGAGGTCTAAAGCTGAAGTCTCCCTTCGTTGGTATAGATAGAGCCATTGCACAATTTAGAGGCTAATAAAATGTGTGTGCAGGCCCCAATATACTGTGTCAACTATACTTTAGGTTGAAATAGGTAGACCTGGCAGGTGCAGGGAGTAATTTCTATTTCCGTGTCAAATTACTTATATGTTGTTTAAGGTAGGGATTTTTCATGCTGTCATTGACTTTCCTGCATGCATCCCATATAATAAGGCCAAGGTAATACCGCAAATGCCATGTAGGTACTTTCAGGCTGTAGCTCAGAAATTTTCTGGGAAGGGATTTATGGCAAAATGTTTTCACTTTTTCATTTTTTAAGCCTTTTTCATAACCCGGACTTGATTTGATTCTCACAGACAAAGTAATTAATTAGCCAGATTTTGTACTGTTCCTGAAAAAAGTTGATGATTCTCTTTGACTTTTTTTAATTCCTCTAAACTTTGCATGCTTGAGCATGCTTCTGTGTGGTATTGTAAAAGTAAAACATATGGAAGGGTAAGCCTAAAGGCAAGATTTTTCCCACCTGGTTCTTCATGTAACTGGTGACTCTTCTTTTTTTGTCTGGCTGTGTAAGATGGGCGCTGCCAAAATCTTCCAGACAGTGGCACAGAAATCTCTGACTATAATGAGCCGTTGATTACTGTGGTTTCTTTGAAGACAGGAAAAGAATCCTTCCACTTCTTAGAACCAGAGCTGTCCAAAGAATAGTATTTGGCAATGGAAAAGTTATTAGAGAAGATAGATGAATATACGTGTGTGTGTGTGTGTGTGTGTGTGTGTGTGTTGGAAACATATTTACAATATGTAATTGAGTGGAAATGCATGTTACAACATAGTGTTTAAAGTGTGATTGTATTTTTATCCAGAGAGAGAAGTTATGTGTGTATGTATCTGTGTGTGCCTGTATCTATGTATCTTGCTGGGTATGCATTTTGGTGCTAATAGTGATTTATTTGTGGAGATGGTTTGTTTTTTGATGTTTTTGTAAAAATAAAAACAATATAAAAAAGTAGCTAATAATGCCATATAGTCTTTCTTGAGGGCTTACTATTTGTCAGGCATTATCTAAATTATTGCCTTACCTAATTTAAATAATGCCTTGTCTAAATTATTTCACATCTCCCATTATGTAATATTACATATATTTTAGTAAGAAACAAGTAATGTTTAATTAAAACAATAAAAAATTAATTTTAAAAAGAATGCCACTTTATTTCCCCCATTTTGTTACTACACTAAAAGTGAGGTGCACAGATACCAAATATTTAGTTTGAAAAACCGTGGAATTAACATTCTTTTTCATAAAGATTCAGTCTTCCTTTTCTATTTCCTTGTAGTTCAAGGAAACATTTTGTCGACTCGATTTATGAATGCAAAATACCATGGTTCTTGGTGAAAATAAAGATGTGGTGCTCAGGATTCTGTCACTTCTGATCATTTGGGGTCTGCAAAACTAGGTCCTTCCCTGAGTGACATCCCACAGATCATTCTCTGCTATCAAATTAAGGACCAGGCTGCAATATCTGATTTTATGTGACCACGAGGACTTAGAATTCAGAGACCTTCATGTTTGGCAATTGGCAGCTCTTCGGTATCTGATTGTTTCTAATTCACTGGTTCCTGAGGCTGCTTAGGAAGCTTCGTAACTGGCTTATTATCCATCCAGAATCAGGAAAACGTTGCCATCTTTACATATACAACTTGAATCTGATTTTCTCAAAAACTCATTATTTATCTATTTGCACTTGATCTCTTTTGCAAAAAAAAAAAAATTGATTCAACTTGGTTCACAGCCTCTGGAGTTCTCCAGGTAAAATTTGAAATTGACCCCAGGCTCAGATGTCAAGGAGAGCCTGAAGAGAGAGGCAGGCCACTCCAGATTGGTAGGTGGTAGTTTTAATAAGCAAGGGCACTTACTTATGAGGCTTGTCTTGGATGGCTGCAAAATGAGTAGATCTCTGCAGCCACCTGTCAGAATCTTAAGAGTTTACATACAGGACTGACTTTGGTTCAGCGATGTATACAGGTCAGATGACCTCAACAGCACCTTCCTCTCCCAAGGCTTTGTGTTTGAAACAGCTGCTCACATGGAAATAGTAGGTGGAATGTATATTCCAAGGACAGGGGAGGGGATGGGGCCTCCTATTGCCTAGGTTTAGCTCACAGGTCAACTGGCAGTCATGTTTTCTTGATGACCTCCTCCAACACAACTCATTCTGATACGTTAGATAACCTTAATGAGTACACAAATCATCAGTTGCGTATATGCTGTCTCTGGGAAAAGCCATATACAGGTACCTTTTCCAGTATTCTGATTGTTATTCAGCATCTGCTCTCAGTGCCTATGGAGGATGACATGCTCTTACTAGCAAAGTAAGTAAATGTTTGTACTTTATGTATATGTCTGTCAGTCAAACCATGCGATAAATTAAGACTCAAATTAATTATTTGTGGAACACTGTCATTTTATTTAGAAATTTTATAGTAAGTTCCCAGGTTTTTGAATATTTGTTAGTTAATGGTATAAACTAACATTGAGTCCTTACCCATGGCTTAAACTACAGGTTAAGTATACAATGAGTGTAGTATCAGATAATGAACAATACTATATAGAGTTAATTGCCTAGGGATTACCACTACTACCAGTAAGTATGAAAATTAGTCAAAGTTAGTTGTATACACATCCCCTAATATCCACTAACTACCAGAAATATCTGTACCACAATTTTGCACAGCTACACCAAAGCCAACATTTATAGCTTTATTGTCATTAATTCTGCTACCTCAACCACTCCAAAATGGATCCTCTTCCTGTATTCCCTGTTTCAGATAGTCCACCACTCTTTTTTCCCATTTCCCCAACCAACTCAGAAATCTCAGGGTCATTGTTCCATTCTTTCTCTTGTAACTTTAACATCCAACCAACCACCATTTCTGTTTATTGATTTTATGCCCCTACGTATTCTAAGAATTACTCAAAAATAACAGATAAACAGTGTAGTGACTGATGTGTTTATTGTAAATAAGAATTAGTCACTTAATTTGAGTAAGGAATAGTCCTGTGAGACTGGGATTGGCATGGATTGTGGCAAACTGGATAGTAGCTCTGTGCAAGTGCAGATTCTCCATTTTCAGATACTCCAGTGTTTTAAGAGAGCTGAAAATCTGAATATTTGTGTCAGCTCCTGATTTTTAATGTATGCTTCTAATTCTAATAAAGCACATGCTAGGCCAGTTAATAAGTTCTATCCATCCAATTGACCCTCTGGGTTGCCAGTGTTAGATCTGTGCACATAGATCATGTTGGAGACTGTGTTTCGTATGTTTAAATTTTCTTTTTTTCTTAGTTATTAAATTAATAACTTGTCTTTCAGAAAAATTGGTTTTATAGATTGATATTTTGAGATGACTGAAGAGACAAATGAGAAGGTAGTATTCTACCTCCTCATATTCTGGAACCATTCTCTGGGGTTTTCAGGACATACTTCTGCAGTCCAAATGTAGGGATCTCCATGTGCTGCTCACAACTTTTAGATGTTCTTTGTCTTTTTCATTATTGGGGAATGGGGGTATCTTAGGCTTCATTCCCAAAATGGAATGAGATGAAACTGTGTTCTCATTGAATTATCTCAGGAGACTCGACATTTTATATTTTTTTCGTTACACTTTGCCAAAAAGGGTTGACTTCAAAGTCCATTGCCGTGTTTCCCTGAAAATAATACCTAGCCAGACAATCAGCTCTAATGCATTTTTGGGGGCAAAAATTAATGTAAGGCCCAGTATTTATTATATAATATATATAACATGGTCTTATTTGTAGTAAAATAAGACTGGGTCTTATATTAATTATTGCTCCAAAAGACTCGTTAGAGCTGATTGTCTGGCTAAGTCTTATTTTGGGGGAAACATGGTATTTGAAAGCTTTATTACCTGAAAAATTAATGCCTATTAGGACTGTTGATTCTTCTTAAGTGACATTAGAAATAATCTTTTATTTTAGAATCTTGAGAGCTCCTGAATAGTTTTAGGGCTCACCTGGGATTCTACTAAAATAAATTATGTCTAATATTGTGTTTACTGCATAACATTTGATGACTGATGTAAATTGTTACATTTTAGGTACAAGATGCCAAGAGGTTTTGTTTTGTTTTTGTTTTTGTTTTTTATTTTCTTTCTGGCATTACCAGAAAGCCCTAAGACTGCTAAAGGCTAGGAAAATCATAGCTAAAATTTCAGTGGTATCTATGGGAGCATCAGGGAATAGAAAGGCTAGTGACTGGCAGTTCCTATGGCAACAACGGAATTTTCGGTCTAGAAAGATGTGTAGGTTACACCATCAAATGTGCCAAGATTGGTCTCCATGACGACAGCAATGTGAATGGGAAATGTATGTTCATGAGATTTTGTTTTAAAAGCCTATTGGGTTATTTTAGAAGAAAACCCTTGCCAAATCAATATTTTTTCTATTCTTTCATTTTTTAATACATAGTAAAAATAATGGATTCCATTTGTTCCAATATTTTTGAGAAAGTAACATCCTTAAATATTTGTACTACAAAAAAAGGTTATTGACTTAGAAGCAACTCCTCTGGCAGCATCCCTGAAATAACCCAAAGAATGCAGATGTTTCAAATGTATTTACTTTAAATTTAAATGTTTCTTTCAGGGAGCAATGCCCCCAAATGTGAAAGTAACTACAGAGTTATTTAAACTTTCTGACGTTTCTGAACATAAATCAACCACCAGCATGCATAATATGTTAAAGCTTTATTCCTGTTGCATCAGAAAGACAGGATTTATTACAGTAGTCATAGAATAGAAGAATGCTCAAAACTAATTACTAAAGTTCTTCCTGTGCTTCAATTTGTAACCACTTTTGGTGAATTTTCCTTATTGCTCTGTTTTGAAAATCTCTAATTTAATGTAAGCACTGGGGAAATGGTCCATGCCTTAGTGTGTGGTGTGCATAATTAAGGACGCATATCCAAAGTGCTAGGGAAGGATTGACTCAACCACAGAAATAAACACTGGCCTTCTGCCTGAGGTTTAAAACACTTAGAGAACACATTTTGTTTTCGTTTCATGGGCAGATGCTCGTGTAATCATTTTTTTGAGACCTGCTTGGTAAGATTGATTTGTTTGTGTTAGTGAGGAAATGTAAAATTTACAAAACTGTAAACAGGGTTTAGGAAAGGAGAAACAGGGATAGTGTCCTCGGGGCTGGTACTAGCTGAGAACAGTTATGCTAAATGAGACAAAAGGAAGGAAGGAATTCCAGAACCTGGAGAGAGACAGGATGTGGGAGAGAGAGACACCTGACAAGATGCACTGCCTTTTAGAGAGGGACACAGATAAGTGACTTGGAGCAGCTGAGGGAGTAAGTACCCCGACCACTCTCTCTACTTGCTCCTCCCTCTCCCTCTCCTGCTGGGCTCTCCCATTGGCTGAACCCAACAGAAGTCCGAGGACAAAAAAGCAAATAGGAAATATCCCTAATGATCAGTTTACCAGGGAACAAACCAGAGAGAAGAAGGGTGGAAAATGGATCTGGATGGCCAAACATGGGCTACGCAACACCACCAGAAATGACACACTTCAAAATGTCAAGAAGGAAAAGGTTTGATTTAAAAATATCACACACATATACATGTACATCTGTGTGTGTGTGTATTAATTTGGATTAATAGTGATGTAAATATTAATATAAAATGTCAGAGAGAATAGTATTTTTATGCTCTCCCAAGAAAGCAGAATTGAATATTAATGTGGATTATTGCCTAAAGTTTTTTAATTAATGAGTTCCACTTAATCATTATTGATAATCATTTATCCACAATTTCAAATACTTAATTGTGTTAAATTACATCCATACATCTATTTATCCAGTATCTGTCTATAGTATACAATATTTTGGGGGGCATATACAAAATAAACTAAATAATCCCCTTTCTAAAAATCAGTATCACAAACCTGAAAAGGATTATCAAACATTCTTTTAATGTTTATCCTCTGCCTTTAGACAAGGTATTATATAAAATATCTCAGTGAGGGTTTGAATATTAATGAGTACGTTCATTTCTAAGTAAAGATGAAAAAGGAAGTATAAAACATTGTTCTGTCCTTTAAAGAGCTAATCATTTGACAAAGAAGAGCCTATATCAAGAGACTAAAGGACATTAAAAGCAATATGTGACGAACTGCAAAAACGACTGTATATGAAGACCTGGCAATTAAGTTCGCGAACTCATCCCAGAAAAAGTGCCACATGCGTCAGTGCTGAATATCACTATGGTCACCTTCGAAGTATTCCCCTTGGGAAGCTATGCACCCATGCCAGCACCTAGTCCATCCTTCAAAGCACTTTTGGAACTCTTACTGGAATGGCTATCAGAGCTGTCATCGTATTACCCTTCATGTCCTGAATGTCATCAAAATGTCTTCCTTTCAATGTTTCCTTTATCTTCGGGTAAAGAAAGAAATCATTAGGGGCCAGATAAGGGGAGTAGGGAGGGTGTTCTAATGTAGTTATTTTTTTACTGGATAAAAACTCCGTCACAGACAGTGCCATGTGAGCTGGTGCATTGTCGTGATGCAAGAGCCATGAATTGTGTGCAAAAAGTTCAGGTCGTCTAACTTTTTCATGCAGCCTTTTCAGCACTTCCAAATAGTAAACTCGATTAACTGTTTGCCCAGTTGATACAAATTCATCGTGAATAATCCCTCTCATATCAAAAAAGGTTAGCAACAGCGTTGCAACAAGTTCGCAAACTTAATTGTCAGGTATTAAAGTTCTATAGCTGTTGCAATTTTTTCTTTCTTTAAAGAATGATATACAAATAAGAATTGAAATACCACTTATTTGGGGATTCAGCTGGTGCTTTTTCTGGTCTTACACAAGGCAAGCATTCTTTCATTTACTCTTATCACATATATGTGGACCTGGTTTGTTTTTTCTCTGATTGTTTAAATTCAGTTGTATGTACCACTGTACTTAGTGTCAAAAAATGATGAATTCAAATTTGGTTTTACCATTTTCTAGTAGTGTGATTTGATTTTAACATGTCAGTGCCTCAGGTTCCTTATCTGTAAAACATGAACTTAGAATAAAGTGATGAATGGAAAGGTTTTTCACATGCATGGCACACAGTCAATCCTATGAACGAAGCAGATCCTGTTCTATTTATCAGTTAAACAATCAGTTAGGTTCTTATGGAGGTTTAGAAAAGTAACTATTTCAAAAGATTTTTTAAAAATACATTTTCATTAAATTTATTGGGGTGACATTGGTTTAATGAACTAAAATTCTCGTTGATTTTTCTAGTCATGACTTCATTTCCTCCTACGTGAAGCAAGTAGTCCCTTTCAAGGACCCAGTTCCTTAACCAAGTCCTTAGATTGGCTCCGTGAGTTATCCATACATAGCTTCTTGTCTACTTGCACAAGGATTTCGTGTCCCAAGTCTATAGAAACTATGAATTGGTTCCTTGAATTCACCAACTAATGTGGCAATTGTATACATTACTGAGCAGTAGGAAAGATAGACATTTATTCATGTTCAAATTTGTTAGTGCTTGTGCCTAGTGGCACAAAAACACAGGTCTCAGCTTAGACTTTAGACCACAGGATACCAGCACTTCTCACACCAGCAGCAGCAGCAGTTCATTGAGTATTAACGCCATGTCAGACCCTGCACTGGGTGCTTTGCGGACGAGATTTCACTTAACTTGAGTAGGTGCCGGTAATTTGGAGGTATTATGATCCTCATTTTATGGATGAATAAACTGGAGTTTGGAGAAATTAAACCACTTGTACAAGGCCATACAAGTAAACAAGGCCATACATGGGATTCAAAATAAAGTTGAACACTTAAAGCCATATTCTTAACCAGTGCCACAGTTTCAAACACTTAATTGTGTTAAGTCACATGCTTGCATCTATTTATTCATCTATCCATTCATTCACTCAATTTTGGCATGTATCACAGTACACTGTGATTCTCCTCTTCTCTCCTCTCCTCTCTCCTCCCTTCCCCCCTCCCCTTCCCTCCCCTCCCCCTTCCCTCTCCTCCCCTCCCCTCCCCTCCCCTGTCTCTGTCAGCACTGTGAGATCAGGCCTAAGTGGAGATGAAGTGCTCAAAAACTTTACAGTCACTCAACATTTACTGGACCTTGGCCCTTCTCTAGTTGCCGGGATTGAATAAGAAGGATGAGGAACCCAGAAAGAATATTTAATAATCAATCCCCTTGTCTGAAAATTAAAGCCAAGACCAATATTAGAGAAAGCTGTGTGTCATAATGAATTGTGTGGGGTCTGAAATAGATGAGCCTGCATTCACATCTTAATTTGTTTGTTTATTGAGTGAATTGAACTTCTCTGAGCCTCAGTTTCCTTACCTGTAAGTTGTGGTTCATAGTAGCTATGTCATTATGTTGCTGTGAGCATTTGTTGTTGTGTTTTGCTGCCAAATATAAACATTCAATATGTTGTTGTTAGTAATAAGAATATTTTGGTGCCATCTGTTTTTCATTCAAGCTAGAGATATTTTTTCAGCTTCACACTTGACAGTTACCTAGAGTCCCATTTACTCAATATTTGAAAGTATTAAATGACACTCAGAGCCTTACATTAATCATTGAAATGACCAGGTTCTGACTTGACCATATGTAAAGGACCCTTATTTTCCCCTACTTTGTGATTTCCGGGGATGCACTCACTTGCTCTCTTCTATCTCTGTGGTTTTGATTATATTCATCCTAAGTCTGTGATGAATCCTCTTCTCTGTTCCCCCACCTGAATGTCACTAGTTCTTTAAGATTTAATTTCAATTTTGGTTCTTCCCAGAAGTCTTCCCTATCTAACATTTATTGATATCTGACTGTTCTAGGCTCTAGCACATAGTACAACATTATTTTATGCTGTCTGAGTTGTCTGGTATGATATATGGGTAAGGCTTAAGGGCAATGGTTATGTTTAATCTTTCTTAAGTGTAGTCATGATTGATCCTTATTTTAATGCAGGTACTGACCTGACTGTGCTTATCTCAACTTGTATGTATAATGTCCTTCCAGTGGATGTGAGAGAAGTTTCAGCTTTTCATTCTTTCATTCCCTACTCCCTACCACCTAAGGGCAAGCTACATAACTTTTTCTCTACAAAAGTTTTAAGCAATTCTGAGTCAGGATACTGAGTGCTTCAGGGGTCTTCTTGACCAAAGAACAGTGGATTGCCTTCTCCCTGTTAGGACCTCAGTTACTAAATAGGTTTTATTTATGATGCACTGAGTGAAAGACTTAGAAACTCAAGAGACAAAACTCAGAGAAAATGGACTTTTGTTAGTAGTCACTTTTATTTTGTGTGTTATATATTAAGTAATCAGATATTGGCCATACTGGTTTCTCAGCTCTCTGCTGATGAAGGTTCTTTCCCTGGGGAAGACCTATCTCCCTCAGGAGGGATGGATTAGACAAGTTGATCCATGATTCAGCCCTGTGAACCTGATTTGGTTACTACTTCTCCAAGGTCAAGATGACCTGCCTCCTTTCTTAGTCAATAAAATGATTGACAAAGATGAAATCAAGTTTCAACTTTTCCATTCTCAATTGTGGTGCTGAGAGTTGGGCTTCCTCTTCCCCTAATTGGCAATATTACAAAATCACAGACGTGTATAATTTCTCATAATACAGGCAAATATTTAAAGTGTTCACGGACCATCTCATTGTTTGTTTCTTCTTTATTTTGTGCCTTTTTCGTATTATCTTTTGGGACTAGAACATGCCATGACTTGCTGTATCAAGCTCAAAGTACATCAATGATATTTCATCAGCCTATCTGTTCTGAGCAGGAAGAATTTCCCCAGGAAAATAACCAAGAAGATCACTGCACATTGAGAAAAAAACTAGGGTTCCTTCTAATATTGAGAAAGGTAGACAGTAACATATTAAATCAAGACTTGTGTTTCTTGAATCTACATATTATGAGTATACGCTCTCAGAAAGACCTTGGAGGAAACTTCCTAGCCTCCCCCGGCCCTTATCTAAAATTAAATGAAATAGAACCAGAGATCAGAGAATGAACACATGGTGGTTGATAGTGGTTAAGAAAGAGAACTGAGAATTACTGGCATAATCTGTGGGAGTGAATAACATGCTGACCCTGTGGCTTCTCTTGACACATTTTACAAGACAAGTAAAGGAAGTCTAACTTTTTGAACTTCTTTCTTGCTAGATTATACAGTCTTTGAGGGCAAGGTATGTTTGATTTATTAATGTGTGCCCAAGCTTGTTATTTTCAATGACTACAGGCTGATCAAGTATTAATTTGAATGAAAAATAATTTTGTAATATGGGAAACAATTTTGTAGACAAATGATATCCAACTGTGCTTATGAGAATCATGTAGAAGGCTTTATAAAGTTGTGTCACTCAGGGCCCACATCAGAACAAGTAAGTGGGTAAAGCTATTTTAGATATTTTAAAGTCCTCCACAAGTGATCCCAATCCGTGGCCAGAATAAAGAGCCACTGCTCTGATAGTGATACCAAAATTTGTGTCTTACAATGACACATCAAAAGCAGACAATCAGAAACAACATCTGATATATCTTAACAATCAATAAATACTGAGAATCGGTAGGATTTTGGGTATTTCTAAAATTAGATAGATTAGGTTAATTTTATATTATATGTTTAGACTTTGGTGTATCTGGTGTAATACAACACATATTAATAATTTAAGTTGGAGAGGTATAACAGATACTATTAAAATTTTTTTAGTTATCTTTATTAACAGGATGATAACTGTAAAGATTTTGTGATTAGCGTGGCCTCTCTGTAATTAGTTGATTGGGATTCATAAAAAATTAGGTTGAACGATAAAGGGGAAAATGTTTCTTGCAAAATGTGCTAAGACATGTGGAAATAGAAGAATACGTGTGTGTACACGCGCTCACACAGGAGAGAGAGGGAGAGAGGGAATTTGTATGTGTTCTTGTTTTTCTTAACGGAAATTTCTCCAGAAAAACTTTTAATTGATGGGCTCCTTGGGTTCTCTATTTATATGATTTGAATTAATATATAGAATCAAAGTAAATATCCAAAAATTAAATCAGATATTGGTAAAATTAGCAAAGGGTTGGATACCAAATAGCTTTCTGATAAATAACTGTTGAATTAAAATTACACATTGGGTTGCTGCTTGAAATGGAAAGGAGTGGCCATATTCATACACTAATGGTGGTGTGTAAAGGATCATACACAAAGATTGCAAAACAAAACAGACCACATTGATATTATATTCTGGATATATTAAATTTCTAGAAAACAGTTATGATATTGCTATGTTATATAATAGTTGCAAGAAGTGTTGATTGAAAAGGAAAGAGAGGAATAAAGATTTAAAGAAACCTTCCATATCATGAATCATTTTTTAACTTTATACCGATTAACCCAATAGTTAGTAATTCTTGCAAATTCAGAAATATGTATAGAGTATTTAACTTAGGTAAACATGCTGATTAAAAAATTTAAATTGCTCTATTTTTATGATTAAAGATTTTTATAAATATTAAAACCCTTTGAACGACAATTTGATCTGCTATTTTTATAATACACATCATGATCTTTCTTCTTACGCCCTGAGTACTGTTCCCCAGAGTGGAAGACATAAAGATTGTGAACTGACCACTTTGTGTGGATGGAACCTAGGGGTTTTTGTTTTTTTCTTAGAACAGAATTCATATATACCAGTCCTTTGCTATGTTTATCAGTGAAAAATTACACTCCATTCAACCTAGTTCTTCATGTATGTTATAGTCAAATTACATTAGTGCATGCATTTATTTAGAATAACTACATTGAACAGGACTTACTGATCACAGTTCTTCATGTTCTACATAATTATTTATTTCAGGGAAATAACTTAAATAATTGAATTTTCCAGAAACAATAACAAATAAGTTCTGTGGGAAAAGCAGAAAAGAACACCTGTAGCCAGACAGTCATGCAACTCAGCAGCTTTCCTTTTTCTTCTGTCTGACTTCCTTTGTGTATGATCTTTCATAGTTGGCTATTGTGGGAAGATATGATAGCCAATGATAACTTTCTCTACTATACAATTACTGTTGGACACCTTGCAGATGGTAATTACAATGTCTAAAAGCATAATTTAAAGGTGTTCCTGTTACAAGAGTTTGTGAGAGAATTGAATGTAGATAAATGCCAGTTAGTTAATTGACCATGCTAAAGTATCCTGAAAGCAATGAAAATTAACGTATGTTTTCATAAACCTGAGCTACCATTATCTTGTTCTATGATTTAAAGTATCGTTCTAAATAATGCTCTTCAATATTTTATATCTGCATAAGACCTGTTTGAATAATGCAGATGTATTCTGTCATGCATCATAAAGATATGATTAAGCATTTGTATTTTCCTTATATTATAAATATGCCAATTATTGGAAGTTGAATAGATTATTTAAGTATTGTATAATAAGGAAACAGAAACATGGTCTTATTTCCAGTTAAGATAATTATAGTTATAAATTTTTCTGGTGTAATCTTGTACCTAAAATTTAAAAATATACAACACTGATTTTTGCTACTTAAAATTTGTGCTCTTTTAATATTTATATCTTCAAACTTATACAACATGGTGATTCTAAGTTTCTAAGAAGAAAAATATGAATCCAAATTATACCAAAAATATGCCAGTCATACCAAATTAAAATATGCCAATCATGCCAAATTAAAATATGCTAATTATACCAAATTAAATAAAAAAATATGAATATGAAACATTCTAAGAAGAAAAATATGAATTCAAAATATACCACTGACTGTTTCAGAGACAGTCACACATTATATATCATTTAATAATATGTAATGTTATAATGGTATCTACTGTAAAGGCTGGATTTGCTTAGGTCCTATCCAAGGGAATTTATTTTTTAATCAACAAACATAATTTGCTAAGAAGTTTTACATGGGTGGTATTTGAAGACATTTACTCAAAAGGGCATTGTTAAAGTTATATTCTAATATTTTGATATTTTGAATAGTGATGACATAGAAAATGTCAAAATGTGAAAATGTGAAAATGTAAGGGAGAACTAAGTTGGAGTCTTGTAGCCTCAGAACTTGGTATGGTGTCTGTGACTTATTAGGTATTCAGTAAGTGTTTCTTGATTGAATAGCTCTTCCATTTTGTCAGAACCAGGGAAATTATGGCAAAGGTCTCCAGTGCCTTGGAATGGATCTAAGTATAGGATTATCAAATGAGGAATATTACAGATTGTGCTACTGTGAACGTTTTTGCTAAATAGTTTTCTAAAGTTCACGGAGTGGTTGTATCAGCAGTGTGTGTAAGTTCTAGTTGCTCTACTTTCTTGTCAATACTTGATATTTTCAGCCTTTTCTACTTTAGTTATTCCATTGTGTATATAGTAGTATCTTATTGTGTCTTATTTTGTTTCACCCTAATACTTAATGTAATTAAGTCCCTTTTGAGATGTTTATTGACTATTTACATATCCTCTTTTTTGAAATACCCATTTCACATCTTTTTGTTTCCTTTTCTATAGGGTTGTCCTTTTAGTCTTGATTTATGAGTTATTTATATCTTTTAATCTTTTATCTTGATTTATGGATCACTTAGACATGTATTGAAAATATATTCTCCCACTCTGTAGCTTGCTTTTTAATTTTTTGAATAGCATCACTTGTCAATCTAAATGTCCATCAATAATAGAATGGATGAATAAAATGTCATATATTTATATAGTTGACTACAACATAGCAATGAGAAAAATGAACTACAGCTACATGAACAATATAAATGTGTCTCACAAACATAATGTTAAGCAAAAGATGCCATATATAAAATAGTACATATTATGTGAGTCAATTTATATAATATTCATAAAAATGGAAAAAGTAGTTGATGGGAGACTAGTAATATCCTATTTTTATATCTAGATATTTTTCACATGAATGTTGGTTACACTGGTGTGTGTACTTAGTAAAAAGACATCAAGTTGTAAAGATTTTTGTGCCTTTCTGTATATGTGTATACTTTTCTATATTTGTATGCCATATTTCAATAAACACTTTATATAATAAAGAAGTAAAATAACTGCCATTATAGAAGAATAATTCATCAAAGACACACTCTTTAACTGAAGATGAAAAGTAATGGTCATGGTGATTTATTATAGATCTCCCTCATGGTGAATTGGTTCTGGTCAAGGTCCATATCAATTTTTTCGCTGTTGAACACAATCAATTTAATGGGGCCAGTAATGATATTTTATATTAAACTCAAACTTGAGATTTGGTTTAAAGAATACTTAATACTCATACATTTTGAATAATGGATGATTAATCTCATTTTCACCTAATCTTGAAATTGGTGAATATTTGGAGCTCTGCTTAGGGTACTAATGAAATATAATTTATAGGAGACCAGAAAAGAACTTTTTCCTCAATGTTCTGAGGTTAGAAAAACATAGATAAAATTAATAGATGTGTAGTTTTAAACAGGCTGTTTAGATTTACTAATTAAATGAAACTTTTGACCCTGCCTAAAAAGACAAAAGTGATGAACGTTATGTTGAATGCTTTAGGAGCAATAATAACAGTAATTAGTGATTCATGATCTTATATTTCTACAAATCAAAGCATGGTTTAACAATTTTTAAGAGGCAGAAGTAATATGCCATTTTAACATTTATAAAGTAAGAAAAATCTTGTTATTAAAGACAACCCAAATTTTGACTCAAAATCTGATATCGTATATATTTTGACATAAGGCACACAATGTCTACAATCAAGATTAACCTTATTGTTAGGAAGAAAAAAAAATCGGAGAATTTCTGTAACAGGGTTAAGTAATAAGACTTTAAAAACAGGCATATGGATATTTCGGTAACAACTGCGAGGAGTGCATTTTCGCATTTCTGGTGAGGAATTTATGAATGTTCTTAAAGCAATACTTTCGGTGTATGAGATAATGAGTATGTATATGAGATTTTAAGTTACCATTTGATTAAATGAGATTCCTTTTTATTTTTAAAAAAATGATTGTTATTTGTACTATGATACCAAACTAAATCTGTCTTTAGAATTTCTGATAATTATGCCTTTTTCTCTTTCCTCAGGTTATAAATTTTAAGTGAAACTTTTTGTAACAAATTGTTAAAGGAATTTACTGATATGCCCAAGTGGGCTGCACTTGCAGGTCCGTTGTTTTTTTTTGGGGGGGGGAGGTGTGACTGTAGAGTGGGAAGGGGACAATTTCTGAAAAAATGGGAGATGCCATTAAAATAACAAAAAACTGCAGCAAAATAAAACACTGTAGTCTGGATTTAGCATGCATGAAGTGGAACATGACCTTATGACCCTCATACTGTGTTACTTTTTCCAAAACACTTTTTAAAAAAAAAATATGACTAGCATCTGTGACTTTATTTTGTTGTGTTATCGTGGGTTGGTTTCCTCATGGTGAAATGGCTTCAGTTAGTTGAATTTGTGAGTCTTAAAATTTATTTTTTCTCACACATTGATGTACAATATTATACTAAGTGAAATAAGTCAGGCAGGGAAGGACAAATACCATATGGTTTCACTTGTATGTGGAATCAAAAACAAAAAAAACAAAACAAAACATCCTTATAGGAACAGAGGCCAAAGGGATGGTTACCAAAAGGAAGCATCTGTAGGGGATGGGTGAAAAGGAGAAGGGGAATGTAGTCAATAATGCTGTGAAAATTTTACACAGTGACAGATGAGTACTAGAATTAGTAGGGTGATCACATTGTGAGGTATAAAAATGTTGAATCACTATATTGTACGCCTGAAACTAATATAACCAGTATAAAATGGTTAAACCAATTAGCAACTATACTTAAAAGAAATAAAGTGCACGGGGTCACGTGTATATATTATTTTGTGTCTCTTCTTGACGAGTACTTGCATATGCTTACTAAAGATGCAGACTGGGTCTGTGATATGAAACATACTCACTCTGCCCATTCTATTATAATCAATTACAACAGTATGTGGTTTGATTATTTTTGGAACTTAACATGTATGGAGAATTGTAGGAAATTTTATGGTTTGTGTCTCTGAACTTTATTGGAACAAGTCATGGCATAGGTAATGATAAACAAATTCATGCATTACTTCTGAATTACCCTGGAGTGGATGTAAAACTCTCACTACAAAATTTTTCTGCCTTCTTTTCTCTCCCTTCCTCCCCCAAACTCAATTTATAGACTTTCAGGGGCTCTGTATAGAGTAAAACCTGTCATTCTATTGCAAGTCCATTCATTCATTCATTCATTCATTCATTCAATGAACATTTTCAGAGTATATTACTATATGCCATTCCTTCTCCCGCCTGCTGGGCAAACACCATTGTACACAATAAGCAGGGTCCCTGTTCTCAGGGGACTTTCTGTCTATTGAGTGGTGCACCGCTTTACTCCTTTGGTACAAACAAACAAAATCCAATGGTGGAAATTCTTCCCCTACAGGTCTTGGGATAAAGTTTGCTTGTTATCACTAGGACTACCCTGGAAGTTCAGGCCTGGAATGTGGCCAGCTGAGTGAGGATTTTCTAATCACTCACTTTGTCAGGGTATCAGTAGCTCCCCTGAGCTACTGGATAAATTCTGCAGCTGTCAAATAAGTAATCAGAAGGTCCAAATCAGCTTCTACAATTGTACTCACAATCAGAGGAAATAGTGCTGTTGGGTGTCTCATCACATTTGACCAAAGAATTTATTTTAAGGTCATTGTGGCACATCTAAAATCTTGGTCGTCTCTTCAATGGTTGCAGATCTGTCCCTGGTTACTAGTCCATCTTCAGTTAGTGAGCCTAATGCACACGTGCGCGCACACACACACACACGTATACATATATATACACACACAGTCTTAGGAAGACACTGAGCTAGCAAATTGAAAGACCAGCTATTTAAGACATCCTAAGAGTAATTGAACATCTGCCCAAGTGTTGGGCAGACACTAACTGCATATATTTCCCTCAGAGGTGATAACTTCCCCATGGGTGTTCTGCCAGTAATTTAGCAACATGAAGAAAGTGCTAATTCCTCATGCCCTATATTCTTTTGTTTGTAGATCACTTTTGCCTTTATACTTTTTTTTAATGGTTTTGTTGAGCTTGGACCTGGACTAGATCCTTTTGGGTGGAAAAACAGGCAGGGGGAGAGTAGTGAAACTAACTAGAGTTCAGGTATTCGTTCTCCTATCATTATTCTTTTTGTGATACAAAAAAAAAATGCATCTCTACACGGCGTCATCCCTAATCAAAAGAGAATTAAAAAGAAGAAAACTTGACAAAATATTATATGTGTAAATTTGTCTTATACTGTGTGAACGTTAGACAGCTTGGTGCACTTCAGCAAACCTCCATTTTCTTATCTACAAAGCAGAGATGATGCTTTGTAGATAAGTTCATAAAGTTCTCCTGAGCATTAATGCCCTGATACTCAGCATCTATGACAGAGGCCGACACTCCAAGGGTCAGCTGTTATTAGGCAAGACTTTCCAAAATGCTTTTCTGTACATGGTCTCTTCTTATTGTTCAGGTACATCTTTTATGACTTGTGCTCTTAGCCTGGGGCAAAGAGCATTGCTAATATCACCAGATTTTTCAAACCATTGGTTTAAGGAAGAAAATTTGATTCTGAGATTGCATTGAATTTTTTCTTAGGATCATTTTGTTTTGTGTATTTCTTATTAGAACAAGACATTTTTAAAAAACTTAGAAATTTATCATTTTATTGATCATCTACAAGGTAATGCCTTTGTCTGCCTGGCACTTTCAAACAATTAAATAGTTTTATTTGCCTTATGAAAGTCTTCAACTTCTTTTAATTGGTGGAATCTCATCTATGAGAAATCCATCTGAATTTGTAATGACCTTTTACATTTCTGAATGTGCAGATTCACCACTGCCAAATTATTTTTATTAGAGAGTAACCTGTGTTGAAATTACTGAATTCATTTTTTTTTAAAGATTTTATTGGGGAAGGGGAACAGGACTTTATTGGGGAATAGCGTGTACTTCCAGGACTTTTTTCCAAGTCAAGTTGTTGTCCTTTCAGTCTTAGTTGTGGAGGGCACAGCTCAGCTCCAGGTCCAGTTGCCGTTGCTGGTTGCAGGGGATGCAGCCCACCATCCCTTGTGGGAGTCGAACCGGCAACCTTGTGGTTGAGAGCCCACACTCCAACCAACTGAGCCATCCGGGAGCACAGTGGCAACTGAATTCATTTTTGATAGACTTTTACATAATTAAAAAAACACCATATTTTAAACATCCCAAAATAGGAAGCTTTTCTCACAACCCACTGTTCTACGGAATAAATTATTAGTAGGAGAATGCTTTCTTGGGGAGTTACTATTTTAAGACAGCAAGTATATGTGCCTCCGAAAAATGCCAAGACAATTATAGTGGTTCTGTAAGATCAAGCCCTAAGCAGACTGGCCACATAGGTGGGCTTAGGTATGGAGACTCATATTTCCTTTTCTTCATGCCATACCACCTCAACTTCATGCTTGTCCCATGAGACCCCAGGCTGTCTGCCGGCTCCTAAGCACCTAACACGGCCCTTCCCTTCCTCAGCCAGTGTGTGTTCAAAGCCCCACACAACTCCCTGCTCCTCTCCCTGGAAAAAGTAAGAGGATAAAGCTGTCCTCTGTAAGGTGCTTGCGGGTGCTGTTGTATAGGTAATGACACTTTTGTATTTTAATAACTTGGGCCTTACGGATAGAAAAGAAATGAACTCACATTTTTGTAATATTTACCGTGTTTGAGTCCTTTGTAGGCATTACGTATTTACTGTACTAGGTCCCTTAGTTATAATATTTTTATGGTGACCAATCTTTGAAAAGCTCATTTAACATACTTCACCTCATTTTATTCATGTTTTAGCTCAATTATAACCTCAGAAAGGCCTTCCTATCTAACATGGCACCCATCTCCATCCCTCTTCATCCCCTTTTTCTATTTCATGTGGCTTCATATTTTTATGCATTGGCGTTATATCCAAGATCTAGCTAGATGTTTGTTTGTATTCTATCGTATCAACTAAAATGGTAGCCCTATGTTTTGTTTGCCACTATATTCCCCATAGTTAGGACAGTAGGTGCTACATATATATTTATTTGTTGAATGAAGTTGGGCATTACCTCATTTCCACAGTAAAGGAAACTGGGCTAGAAAAGTTAAGTAATGAGCACAGTCACAGAGATAGAAAGTGGTGAAAATGGGTCAGAGTTCAGGCTTGTTTGGCTCCAAATCCTTTTCTTTCATTACATCATACTGCAGCTTTCCCCATCCCCAGTATCACAAGGAGGGTTCCTGATTAATTAAATGGCAGATGACACAAGAGCTCTTCAAGAGAGTTTTTTGCTGAGTTACACTAATCAGAAACCCTAAAATCGTGTCTGACGCATTGCTATATATTCTCTCTGTGCAGCTTAATCCAATTGATGTTTATATTTGGGGAATTTCAATTATCCAAGATAAAATGATATCTTGAATGAAATCAAGTTAAAAGGAACATTATTATAGAATAAGAGAAATAATATGAAGATCAGTCCATTATGTCACCTAGTTATTGGAAAATAGTAAAAAAAAAAAAAAAAAAAAAGGAGAAATAATTCTTTAGTATGACCTTTATATGACGTCTGAGGTTGCTTAGAACAAAAATAAAACTTAACCAAAAAAACATGTTATTATGTGACTTAACATAAAACAATGTATTGTGATCCAGAAGGATGTTGGCCCATGCATTCCAGGTATCCATGGTCATGGAATGAAAGAGAGGTCTTTGTTCATTGTCTACAATGATATATTGTCTTCGTTGCCTATTGTCCAAAATGACCTTGAGAAATGAGGTCTGTTGCTCTTAAGTCCCTTGTTAGCTTATTCCCTTCTATATCTTTTCTTATTCTTTCTTTTTGCGTTTCTGGATTGGTGTCACTAATACCAGGCCTTTGTTTTTGTCTGAAGGTCTGCATTGTTAAAATAAGCAGTTCCTAGTGAGAAACAAGATTGTATCTTATTATGTTATTTCCTTTCAAAAAAATAAGACTTTTTCCCCCCAGGCGAATGCTTATGAACGTTCATATGATTATTCAGTTAAGACAAAATGTATTCCTGTGTCTGAGTGAATCTGTAGTGATTCAAAGTTTGTGGTTTACTTAGTTGTAGACTTCTCTGTTGTTACATTCAGTGCCCTGGGTCAGTAACTTCAGTCCTCTGGGGTGGTGAAAGATATTTTGTTTAATGAGACGTACTGCTCTCAAGACAGAGGTATAAATATTCTCTTTTTGTCTTATCCATGGGATTTTTGCTATCTCCCCTCTCCTAGGATTTGTGAAGATTTTAACATCACTCCCTGTCCCAGTTTAGCTCTGAACCTTACATTAAACTCTAAGAAGATTTATAATCCTTTATAGTCATTTGAAATAACAAGTTGAGTTCTGAGATAAGCAAACAAATTAGCCAAGCTTCATCTAAGGACTCTCCCTTTCTCCCTGACATGGTTGAAGGCAGATGTGTTAAGGTTATTTGACCACCAGACACATGTTAAGGTAATCTGCCCTCTCTAACCAATTAGTGGTTGAAAATGTTCAGGAGAATATCCCATTTAATTAGGCATAGACAAACAAAGACTGCATATGTCTCATATTATCTTTGAATGCTCAAGTTCCCTTAAATTGCTGAAGAATTAGTTTCCAGTACTGTTTTGGAATTGATATATGCTAATAATGGTGAACAGAAATATTAAAGAATATTTCTTCCCAGGAATGAATCTTCTCTTTGTACATGGGGGCCCAACACTTTTATCTATCTATCGTTCGATCAATCTATCTACCTACCTACCTACCTACCTATCATTTACGTATGTATGTATGTCATACTCCATATGCTTTGCTTCTTGTCATTCTCCTTTGCTTCACACAGAGAAGTCTCATCAACCTATTGTGAGAGCCCTAAATCTTTCCTTCGATTCTAATTTTTTTCCTGGTTGGCATTAATAAATAAACAGCTTTCAAAATCAAAATGAACTTAAATACCACAAGTTTAGCATATTATTTCATCCATTTGTTTTATAAATATTTTTGTTCACTTATTATGTGCTAGGTCTGCGGACACAATGGGGTTTAAGCCAAGTTCAGGATCTGTCCTCACAGAATTTACAGACCCTTGGGTGACAGGCTGCAGCAAGAACTTAAATCTAGTGTGATGTGTTTCGGAAGTGCACGGGAGCTATGGGAAAATGTGTCATGCGCCTCCTATTCAGAGAGCAGGAAAGAATTCTCAGAGGAAGTGTGGTGGAAGCTGAGATGTGATGGGTAAAAATGAGTTAGCTTAGAAAAAAGATTTTACAAAGCACATTTTTACTCTTTGTGCTTATGAGCTTCTAGTCTGACTAGGGCCAAATGTATTTTATGTAGATGACTAGGGCCAGAAGAAGAGCTGTTTCAAACAAACAAAAAAGAATCCCAGTTCATTGAGTTGAAAAAATAAATATATATTGTTAAACCATATAGGGCAGCATAGTGACATAAAAATGGGATGATGTTGGAATGATGGGAGTTTGGGTTCAAATCCCACCTCTGTTGTTTATTAATTGTGTGTCCCTGGATACATTACTAACCTATGCCAACCTTCAGTTTTCTCTTCTCGACCTAGGGTTTGTTTAGATTAAATGAGGTATAACATCAGTCTACAGTATCTTCTATCTAAGTGGTATAATTTTGTTACTGATTCAGGACTCTTGGACAGGATCGAAAAGCCATCTGTCACATGAAACTATTGCAATAGGGTGAGCAAGTTAGCCTACTGTAAGGCATTTGAATTGAGTGACAGATTTTGCCCCCCTATCCATGCCATGTTAGGTACCCTTTTCAGGGTCAAATGACCCCATTCCAGGGAAGATGGTGATGATCACTGCAATCTTCTTGTACTTGGTAGTAAATACAAATGGAGTTAGTTTTACAATCAAATTGAATTTTATATGTTCTTTGTGGACTCAGGAACCCATGCCAGCATTTTGGAGTATTCTGTTACTATGTGTTTCTCTGCCGTACACTTTGGGAGTTCTGTATTTTATTCGTTTAAATTAAAAAAAGGTGAATTTGATGGAACCAACTTCTCAACCCAGATTCTGTGGAAAGCATTTCCATGGCACATCACATTTAAGCAGGACGTGTGGGCATCTGCATGGATAGCAGTCACTCTAGAGGTTGGCGACTTAGATGTTGAAGTTACCCTGACTGTTCTACTTCTGGCTCTGCTACATATTACCTTGGACAAGTTCATATCACCAAGCCTCTGTCCCCATCTCTACTATAATAATCATAATAGTTATTACAATAATAAGAGCAACCTGGCAGTGATTTCAAGGGTCAATTAAGGCAATGAATATAAAACACATACTACATGCTCAGAATAGAGCAAGAATTCAATTAATGGTAACTATAATCTCTCAGTTTGGTTTGGAATATTTAAAAACATAACTCCAGGTCTATTGGCAGGTAGACTACTTATTGGTCTAGTATACGTAGGACATAAGACAAAGTTAGTAAGTCCATGCTCACATCAGGAAATGATGGTAGCATGGTGTTATTAAACTGGGAGTAATAGTGGGGAGCCTCTTATTTAGCTGGGTGTTTCTTGTAATATACTCTTAACTCTCCAAGAGTAATTTGTTGGGTTCCAGCAGAGACCACATGCAGAAATTTTGCCATGTGAAAATTTTATTAGAATGGTCCCTCACGAGTACTACAGGTAGTAAAATGAGTAAAATTAACATTTCTGATTTCTCAGTCTTAGCATTAGCAAGTCTTCTTGTTTTTAAAGTATTGCTCTGAAGCTGATTTTGCTTTTTCAGTTTGTTTGCTTGTGTTAAATGAAAAAATCACCATTTATATTCTTAAAATCCCAATGAAATGCCAGTATGATTTTCCAAACCCATGCCTACTAAGTAAGCTTAATTCCTAAAATGGTTATTATTTCTTTAATCTTCAGAAGTCCCGGACTAAATTTAATGCAGTCATTAACTAGAGCTGTAATCTATGTTCCCAAGTCACTTAGCTTTAGTTGGTACAGATACTGTTTAATTTGAAACTTTAGATCTAATTCATTATGTTAGCAGAACATGTATTTAATTACAGGTTATAAGAATTGTTATCTGTTATGTTCTGAAGATTTACCTGTAGTCATAGATACAGGCAGTAATATTGAATAGAAGGGATCATTCTGAATGGTGGTAGTTTGAAACTTTAATTTCAACTCCTATATTTTTCGACTGGGAGAGTACTGGCTACCCTTGCTGAAATTTGCTTTAACTAGATAAGGGTAACAGTGTCCTGTTCTTCAGGGCCAGCCACAAAGGGAAAAGTCAAATAGGCAGAATTTTTCTTTCCTAACGTCACAGCTTCAGATAGCACAACTCCTTTTGCTTTTCGGAAGAAAACCCTGAGGTGGGCATCTTTGACTTTCTAATCACTGGACCCTGCCCTCCCCAAGGGCAATATCCTTTGTTTTGTGCTGACCAAATGGTTACAGGGGCACCTCCTTCCAGGGGAATTAGTTTTATCATTACTTATTCCAAAAAGAGGAAATCATAAGAAACTTGCTCTGCAATGAGACATGTTCAGGTTATGTGAACAGACCTGGAGTGGGTGACTGGGAGATAGATCCTCCAGTCCCCCATATACGGTGCGTGTGGCCCTAACTGTGGGCATGATTAATGCTACAGAGAGCCCTAGCTGAGAGTCAGCAGCCCAAGGTCCCATCCCAGTGTGGCATTAAGGAAGGTGTGATGAACTTAAAGCAAATCACCCCCTTGCTGAGCCTTGGATTTCTTGCCTGAAAAACAAAAGGCTTCAACTCGAACATTCTGTGATTTTATAATCTCTTTCATCTCTTTTTTCACACTTCCGTCCATTAGCCTACGAGTAAAAAATGGTAGGGTTTTAGTTTTCAAATATAGTTGAAACTGATCAGGAAGAAATGACTAGTCCTCCCACTCTGTAATAAATCCATTTTATTTAGTGCCAGTTTTTTGGTGGAAGGTGTAATGTAGACTGAAAAATCGAGAAGAATTTTATACAGAATAATTCATAGACACTAGAAACAATGAAAGCCCATTTTAGATGCTAGAGGTTTCTCCACTGCTGTGGCTGTGCCGTGGGGACACCACCAATAAATATGCAGTGTGGTCAAAACAGTGAGTGTAGATACAAAGAGGAGAAAACTTGCTCTCCCAGCGAGCTTGCCATACTCGAACCTCTCATACATAAAATGCCTATAGCTACAGCACTGTCTAATCAACAATTTTAGTTATGGTCAGCTACAGGACTGCACGTGAACCAGTCCTGTCCATAAATATTTCCGCCTCAGGGAGGTAACATTTTTGGATAAATTTTTCTGGTCCCTTTTGTGTCATCTGTCCCATTTATTTTCCCAAAGATCTTTGATTGAGAGTTAAATTTATTATGGCCTCTCAGAACATCAGAGAAACATTTAGTGTCCTGAAGTGTTTATTAGGTTTTGGAAATTCAAAGCCCATTTCAAAGTTAGATGATAGTTAAGGTTTGTCAATGTCTAATTTAAAAAATTATTATGAACAAATTTCTACTGTAAACAAAAAATAATATAATGAACCCCCATATGTCTACCTTCTAGCTTCCACAATTTTCAATGTTTTGGCAATCTTTTTCTTGACTATTTTTCTGGAGTATTTTTCTGCAAACTCCACTGTTACAGTTAACAAAAATGATGATATTGTGTCAGCTATTAAATATGAGTGTTAAGAATATTAAATTTGGTCTCGAAGACCCTGTGTTGCAAAGGCTTCTGTGGAAGAATCCATCTGTAGAAAAATAGCCACGAAGAGTTCTAAAACGGGTTAAAAACAGTAAGACATTATAGGCATTTGTGTTGTGACTACAATCAAGGGTGATGCTAAATTAAATTTTTTAAATGGCATTCATAAGCTATCTTGACACTCTTGCTTGGAAATCATGATATACGACCTGTGTAACCTTTCTATTAGCCTGAGTCATTAAAATACCAATGTTTTTTGCTTAATTTGAAGCTCCAGGAACATCTTAAAATCCTGGGTGCAAATATGTGCCCAAGGAGCAAGTTATTAAGAAAACACAGAGAAATAATAAAAAATACTGGCATATTCATAACTATGAGAGTTTAACCATAATATTTGTCACTAGTAATTAAACTGAAAATTTAATACAGTATGTTTAAAATTATATTATGGAATAATAGGCATTTACTTAGACATATTTCATAATTTTCTGTCAACATTTCAAAGACCACCATTCAAGATTTCTTCATGGATACAACCATACATGACACAGTACAAAAACACATTTCCCCTTTTACCTTACTAAACATTACTTGATTGTCCACCAAATGGATTGTGTAAATTCTAAGAGATTCATTACCTTCCTTTCAAGCTCTAAGCCTCTTATTTATTCTACATTTTGATTTCCATCCTGTCGTTCTCACTGTTTGGATAGAACAGGATAATTGCTGTAATTAATCCTCCCCTGACTCCAATTCTTAGCACTTAGATAAACGACACTTATCCTTGGTTTCAGGGCTCCATGAGGCACCATATCATCAAAAGATGTATGACTGAATTCTTAAAACAAATGGTCAGTGGAGGTTTTGGAATTTATTTTGATGCATAAAAGTCATTATTTGGGGGACAATTTTAAGGGCAATTTGAAGCTGGCACATGTTTGGGAACTATAGGATATACCTGTTCATCTCTTTGGCAATAGCATCTATGTGTTGTAAGCCCTGATAATCCCAAACTTTTTTGCAATTTCCATAAAGCTTAATCTATAAATTGTTCTCATAATGACTTGTGCTGTATGTGTCTGTCTGAAGAAATCTTTTTGATTCTCAGGTCACCAATACATTCACCTACATTTTCTTGTAGTTTTTATTATTTTTTTTTCTCCTTCCACATTTATATCTTTGGTCTTTTTGCACTTACATTTTGAATATAATATATGGTGTCAGTCTAATTATGTTTTTCCATATATAGAGCTAATTTTCCCAACATTATTTACAAAATAATTTATTCTTTCCAGATTAACATATAGTAAGTTCCCATCTAAATGCTCCCATTTCTGTATTCTCTGTTATATCTCCTTGTTCTAGTCATTATTATTCCAGAACTGTGCTGTTGTAAACTCTATGGATTTGTTATATGATTTTACATATAATAAGAAACTTCTTCCTCTTTTGATCTTTTTTGAAAAATTTTACTATCTCTGCATTAAATAAATTTTGTTTTTTCATGGGGGGAAAATAATTTCTGGATCTGTCACTTTTATCTACCTCCCTATAATCAGATACTTGGTAAAAGAGGGGTCTCACATCTCAGCTTTAAAACTTCTGACTTCCCTCCCCTTTCACCTTGCCTTGTTTTCTTCTCTTTCTTGACCTTTTACCTGTACCCTATGTTTTATTCTTTCTTTTCTTTCTAGTACCTCCATATTTAGGGTTTGAAATTTGAAATATCCTGTAATTAGAGGGATTGTCAGTAGATTGTAAAGCATTTAGGCCCATGGTTCATTTAATCTGAAAAAGAGAACAGAAAGTTTGAGCAAATGGATATGCTTTGCAGCCCTAATTTTGGAGATTATATGCTTACCCACAACCACTAGGGTGGAATCCTTTAGTTGTTTTTGTAGTATTGGTGATAGGTTATTTTCATCCAGCTTTATATCTTACTTGGCCTTGCCTGACAAACACATGTACGCGTGCTTACACACACACACACACATTCTAAAAGCTGGTCTAAGGCTTAAGTCTGTGCTTTTGAAAGTTATGTAGAATTAAAATATCCATGTGGGGACTGAGTCCATAATTTTGGCCTCACTAAACTTACCAATGAGTGAATTGTTTACGGATAAAGCCAAGAGGATTAAGAGAAACAACAAACACTGTTGGGAATGATAATGTTTGATAACAAAGCAAACTGGCATTCTGATAATTACTGAACTCTCAGCTTACTTTGCCAAGAGTGAGATTTGAACCAGAGCTTATCTAATTTATTGAAGATAAAATATCTGTTATCTTCTAGTCAGTAATTAGGTTCTGCTGAGGAAGTATTATATGCTCCTAAAAAGAAGCATTTTACTTTCACTATATTGTTCACTTGTTTCTGCATTTTTTTCTGACTCCCCAAGACCCTTGTGGCATTAAGATCTGGGACAGAAATGTGGAGTGAGTAATCTAGCCCATTTTGACAAACTGAAATTTATGTGCAATATGGAGTATTGTCTTTCATATTGCTTTCGGAGTGCTTTTTGAATCACTTTCCTTTATCACAGATTCATGGGAAAAGCTTTAGAATTGAACAGGCTATTTGACTCTGGATGTCTCTGTATAATTATTTTAAAAAAAGATGTATTTCTTTCAAGGATAGCATATCACTTGAGTAGGAAGTGGTTAAGCTTGGTTTGAGCCTAGTTCCAGTGAGTGAGGGCATGATTTGTATTTCAGGGAAGGGCAGTTATTTTGCGTGTGTGACTTCACCACAGACAGTGTTCCCAATTCCAGCAAAACATCTGGCAAATACATGCTGTTGTTAATTAGAGACTAGACCAGACAATGTTGATGGATGCAAATTTATGCCAAAGTGAGGGGACAATATTGCAATCTTCGTATTTGATAGAATTGCTGTGAATTTCAGCACAATAAAACATGTTTGCTTATCCTTGTATTTGGAACTGCTGAGCTTCAGTTCACTGTCAAGTTAGACTCTCTCACTGGTTAGGCTAATGGCACTTTAAGAATGTGAACAGGCTTTTTAGGAAGTATTACCACTTTGGATTGAAGACAAATGACATGACATCGTATCTTTACATGTGCCATTTCCTTCTTTATGAATGACAGACTATACAGAACTGCTGCTGCAGCAAGAAAGAAAGCTTACAGTGTTTGAAATTGAAATTCAAAAGAAATTCAAAAGAAACCAATTTTTACTGAGCAGTATGTTTCTTTTTTAAAAAAACAATTCCCCCCCATAGCAAACCTAGCATTGTGATTAACCCTGAGTACAGTGGTTTGCTGGAGGGTGGGCTCTCTGTTCTTTTATATCCTACTATTCTTTTCCACTATTTTGATTTTCATGGGTGCCATCAAGCCATCAACCTCATGGTATCCCAGAAGCTGCTCTGGGAGAATTTTCTTGTCCCCATTTGGTCTACTCATGTCATGGTTTCTGCTCTTCACTAGTCTCTCTCCTTGGTGGTCAAGGCTGGGAAACAAAAGGGAGTAAGAAAGATTCACAATTAAATGTGTGTAATAAACAGAAAATGGTAGAAGTCTCTGGGTTTTGTGTTACTATGTCAGAAAGTTATATTGTTTATAATAACAATTGCTAACATTGAGAATTTACTATGTGCCAAACATTGACTCAAGTCGTTCCTGTGGATTATCTGACTTAATTCCCACAGCAACCCGATGAAATTATTATCTTCATTTTATAGTTGTGAAAACAGAAGACTTGCCAAACAAAGCAACATGCTTACATAGGTGGGAAGGAGCTGAAATTTGAATTCAAGCCCATCCTCCGAATCAGTTCCCTAGACTACATCCTAGAGTCTAGAGACATTGACCTCTGAGTTTCCTGGGTCACAGACCTCACACACAAAAAAAGTCCAGTTAAAAGTACTTGATAATCTGGGCCTCAGTCCCTGTAGCTGTTTCCATTGGCTGAATGGATAGTCACCTACTTGGCATGATTTCAAGTGTGGCAGAGAGACCCACCTGCTGGTTATTGCCTGAAATTTCATGATTAGGGATTTCTCCAGGAATGAGAGCACATTGAAGCTTAATCAGCCACTAGCTAGCAGATTTTGTTGTACCTGAGTGTGCCTTTTCTAAGTGCCATGATTTAGGTCATTTGGACTTCAATGTAAGATGCAATTGTCTATTGAAAATCGGATGTAAGATTTAAGTGTCTCTTAAAAATCTTAATTTTTCAGGGTATTCTGTCCTTTTATAGGATATAATAGTTATAGCCCCTGGAAAAATCAGGAGAAGCTGCATTATGCTATGGCAAAAATATCCTAAATATCAGTGGCTTGCAACAACAAAGGTGCTGTTCTAGCTCATGCCATGTGTCCATGTCCATTGTAGGTTGTTAGAGATAGAAGCCAGAGGAAAAGAGATTTTGGAGGGCGTCACCTTTGCCTGTAAGAAATACATGTACTCCCCTTGCAGCTTATTGGAGAAAAGTAGTCACATGACTAATAGCCACAGGGGGCTGTATTATTTTGCTAGGGCTGCAATAACGAATTACCACAAACTGCATGGCTTGAAACAACCAATTTATTCTCTCACAGAGCTGGGAGAAGTCTGAAATCCAGGAATAGACAGGATTGGTTCCTTTTGAAGGTCTGAGTGACAGTCTGTTCAATGCCTTTCTCCTAGCTTTTGGTGGTCACCAACAATCCTTGGCATTTTTTGGCTCTTGGAAACATAACTCCATTCTCTGCTGTTCACGTGGTCTTCTTCCCTATGTGGGTCTTTGTCTTTGCTTTCACATTTTCCTCTTTTTAAGGACACCAGTCATTGGATTAGTGCCCACCTTGATCTCATATGACCTTGTTTTAATTACATCTGCAAAGATCCCTTTTTCAAATAAAGTCACATTGATAGGTACTATGAATTAAGATTTGGACATATATTTTGGGACAAATTCAACCCACAACAGGGACCGTCAAGTATAATTGGGCCATGAAGTTGGAAAGCAACAGACATGAAAATAGTAGATGGCAAAGGGCCCAATGGCGACTACATTCCCCTTTCAAATTTGAAACTGAGACACTTCTTTTCAGAAGTTGCTAGGGGTTTAAGAAAGGTTAGCAGTACAAAACACTAAGCCAGACTTGTCTATGGATTGAAACTAAATAGTCTAACCTGCTAAGAATTGTTGAATGATGAGGAGATCCTATTGGGAAAGGGGCCACAAGGATATTTATAGACTCAGTAGTTTCAGGCCTCTGCATATCTACTTATTTGTCATCTCATGGAAGGCAGTGGTTCTGGGCTTTTGTGAGCCTTGGGATGGAAATACAAACCAAGTCCTTTTACCTAAGTCGAGCATTTTGTATAGGATGTGAGTAGTCTCTTAGTGGTGATTGTAACAAAAGATAATTTAGAAATGAGAACGATAAGACATTTTGGTACTAGGGCTGTCTCAAGTTTGAGGATTTACTACAAAGATGATAGTTTGATTAAAAACAAAGATTTTTGTGTAAATAGAAGAAAATATTCAGGACTAAATAAAAAGTTGACAAGCTGTATCTTTGGTTAATTATTATGCAATTATATTTTAAAATAAATATAATTGTTTTGTGTTTAAAGATGAATTATATTTGGGTAAAGAAGCTCTGGGAAATGCGTGATAAATGTCCATGGGATTAGGAAGCAGGGCTCGATCTGAAGCTTGTTTAAAGCGTCCGTGAGTCAAATCCATGAGTTTTGGGTCATGAGTCTACTGTAAAAGATGATGCTGAATCCATAAATCAGTGGTAGCAATTTCACAAGAATACCATGCACTTAAGTAGTATGTGAGTGGTGGGATGCAGCAAATATGCTTGGGATCTGCCAAGTGGCAACATAGAGTCATTGAAATGAGGGCATCTGAAACGCATTTTATCTAAGGCCATCTCTTATTACAGGATGAATCTTCTTAAGTCTGGACCCTCCTTTATTGCCATTGGCAACTTGATTTTGTATCTCCCCATTGCCATTTCCCACAGCTTTGGGGGCAGGTAGGGGTTGGCGGTGATGAGTCCTTTCATACATCAGAATGTCAAATGTCAGCAAGAAGTGACAAAGTATTTCAGGAGTAGAGAGGGTGGAGCTTGTGGAAATATCAGATATGGACTATAGCTATGGCAGATGGTGAGTGGACTAGATCTTAAGTTAGCAGTTATTTGAAATGAGAGGCCATGAGATGGAGTGGAAAGACTGGGAGACAGAAGAGCTCGGTTATAGGCCAGGGTTTCTCACTAACCATTTACAGGTTAGGCAATCATTCATCTGCTTTAAAATTGAGGGGCGTGGTAGAATAGAGTAAAGGGGGTCAAATATATAGTGACAGAAGGAGGTTTGACTTTGGGTGGTGACCACACAATGTATCATATAGACAATGTATGGTAGAATTGTATGCTTGAAACCTATGTAATTTTATTAACCAATGTCGTTGCGATACATTTAATAAAAAATTGAAACAGATATTTTCTAAGCACGTTTCCAGCTGGAAACTACTATGATTAAGGACATTTGCAACTTTATTTTCATCAGTAGATGTGGTCGATAATTCATGGAGGATAGGCAGTCCTCAAAATCGGAAGAATGCTTTATTTTATAAAAGTGTCAGATGCTTACAAAGGAGGGGTATCTCAGGTTGGGTATGAGAACTACATGCAGGGAACATAAAAAATAATAAATATTGAGTGTAATAATAAATACTTATCGACAGACACTGTTCTAAATGTTTTCTCTGCATGTGTTCTTCATACAGTTCTAGAGAAGGAAACAGAATCACAGAAGATTGAAGTAACTTGCCCAAAGTAGCACAACTAGTGGTAAGGTGGCCTGACTGTTGAGACTTTGCTCTTAACGCAACCCTTTCATCATAATGTTTGCCATGGATAAATACCTAGACATTAGGTGAGGAAAAAAGCCCGGGCTTCATACTGGCGATGCACCTAACTTAAATTTATGCATTTGTTTGTTTGCTCACCATGGATTTACTGTGAACTTACTGAGTGCCAGTCACTGTTCTTGATACTAAGCATATAATTATGATCAAGAGAAGCCCAATTCTTGCCTTCAAAGAGTTGCAATGTAGTAGAGAAGCAAGGGGATTTAGACAGCACTTATGCAATACAATGTGAGAAATGCTGATCTATGAGTAGAACCGGATACAGTTAACGTGTGTGTGTGTGTGTGTGTGTGTGTGTGTGTGTGTCATCCTAGAAGAAGAAACATTCAAGATATACCCTGAAGGATGAATACCAGGTACAGGGAGAAGGAAGTAGGTGAAAAATTAAGAATGTTTATAGCAGAGAGAACAAGTGTGAGAAATCTAGAGCGGCTTTTAAACTTCAGACTGGTACCGGCCTGGTTGCTTAAGCGTCGCTTGAGATTCTGATTTGGTAGGTGTGGATGGGATCTGGGCATTTATATTGTGAATGCAATTGTTTGAATGCCAGGTTGGTCTGTGAACTCTGAATTTAAGGTTGTCTTTATTCCAGGAGTCCCACATTCAGGCAGGGTGGTTCTGAGGCTTCACCTGGAAGTTTTGAGTCATTTTGGAAGGGGGCAGGAAAAGAACTTGATTAGATATGAATGATGACAACCTCCAAGGGAGCTTCCTGCTCTGGGTGGATTTGGGTGGTGTCTCAGCTAGTCAGGATAGACCTTCTGAGAACAGTCTGGGAGTGCCTTGGGCCAACCAGTAGGGCATAAGTTGGAGGAAATGCTGAAGTGACACAATAGGACCTACGTATTTCTTGTTTGAAAAACTATGTTTTGGGAAATTGGATTAATTCTCAAAGACTTGTGGCAGACTTACATCGTAGGGTGAATAATGTTCATTTAGGTATTCTCTTTCAAATGTGAACCATGTGGCAAGTATCTGTTAGTGCTGTGATAACATTTGTAGATATTTTGCATTAATTTCATAAGCCAAATGCTGTAATAGCAGCGTATCCCATTTTTATCAATAAGCTACCCGAAAGGAACATAAACAGGATCATTTTTTGATGGTCTCAGTGACATTGTGATGCTAGTCTTTCTAGGAAAAAAAAGTTCATTGTTTAATGAAAAAAAATATCTGAAGTTATACTGTATTTGAGTTACTTTCAGAGTACTCATGGGAGAAATTCTTAAGTCAGTTTTCTTTTAAAAATGTACTATCAAATATTTCTTTTGTATTTTGGAACTTTTCTAATATATAAAAGGGTAAAAAGGAATAATATAATGAGCATTTATATGTACACTATTCACTTGATAAAATCTTCCCTATTTCATTTCCTTTTCCTTTTTTTTAAATCACCCACCCCCTTCCCATTATACTTTTTATTGAACTTGGTTTCAGTTTCATTTGGTGTTCAATTTAAACAATGTTTTAAAATGTCCGAATTACTATATATTTTTAGGGTTATACAATTACATAGAAAATTAAAACATTTATGGCATTCAAAAATTTTTTCTATATGTACTATAAAAACATATAGTAATTTGAACATTTTAAATATTACTTAAATCATAATTTCCTGTATATAGCTTCCTGTACATATTTTTCCACAGCTTTTTTCCCTTAACATTATATTTTGAAGATCAATCTATGTTGAAATATATTACTACTTCATTCATTTTCATTGCTTTATAGTATTTCACCAAAAGATCATGATTTTTTAAGTTTCTTATTGACAGTCACTTAATTGGAAACAACCTAAATATCAAGTTCTTTGACTAATCATACATATAATTTAAATTACTCAATCTTTGCCATTTATTGCTGCCTTCTTTCTCATTTTCAATGATTATCTAAGGTAGACAATGATTATTTCAGAAAGAAGATTAAAGAAAAATAGACAACATTGCAGTAATAACTAAATTTGTTTTCTTGAATCCAATTATAGCTTGAGCACTGTGTGTCTAAGCTTACAATTAGGACTAATGATGGCTTTCTAAATGGAGAGTAGTCGTTTAGCCATAAGAAAGCTGGAGCAAAGGTTGTATCCCATAACCTAGTATTTTCTAGCTCCAGTGAGTTTATTAGAGGGGCCAAATATGTTGGTAGCTATCTACAGGAAAATCATTTTTTTTTTTTTATCAAATTCTTCATGATAGCTCAGCAGGCTCACCTTTAAAAGGATTACTTGCTGTAAGAAAAGGTCACTCAATTAGATATTGTCACACTCGTGGCCTTTTCAGTCTTGAAGTCTGTGTTTTAAAAAGTCCTTGTTTCTAACCATTTCTGATTTCCACAAAGTTTCAGAAATACCTATTTCATGAGCATGCAGGTTGATATCAATATGATTTAATCACCATGATGTGTATGGAATTATTATCCTGTCCCCCAAATATCTTTCACATCAGTTATCATTGAAGTTTCAAGTATTTTATTATAAACGTCTTTTGAACTTTTCAAGAAATGAGCAATCAACAACACGGTCTTTTAATATAAACTGCTAAAAATTAACTTTTAACTTAAGTTTTTTAGTCAATTTCTTTTAAATTTCATGCTAAACTGCAGGTAATGGGTATATAATTTGGTGGCAAAATATTAAGCTATTTGATGTAAGATTTATTACTTCTTTAATTTCAATTTCAAAGCTATAACCACAGCGTCCACTGAAAAGTTGTCATATTAATATCAACCATTCTCTCCCAAGCACAATAATAGTTATTTTCAATAATAGTAAGTTGTCTAGAAAATTGAACAGAACTTTGTAAAATCCATGAACGAAGACCCTCTATGACTAGACAGGAAATGCCTAGGCAGAAAACAAAGCAAAACGGCAACTCGTTGGGTAAAAAATGCAAATGCACAGGAGGGTATTCATGATGAGAAAGAGAATTCCAGAGAGAGTAGCAGGAATGGACACTCACAAAATGTCTACTATGTGTCAGGCATTTCTGAATTTGTTGTCATGGTTATCCTTCTCAGCAACATCATTCTTAGACTACCATAGAATTTATTGTCCAAATGGGGATAACTTTCAACCACTGAAATGTTAAACCAGGCATGATACTGGAACAAAAGGAATAAATTAGAACTATCATGGAAAGCAGAGCATGTTAGTCACTGCACATAGTATACCTTTCATTACAGGGAATCCTCCCTTTAGGGTTTGCTTTATAAGCCCTAAATAAATGGCAGAGTTTCTCTTATTAGAATTCACTCATGGTTTGTGCCACTTTTTTTTTTTTTTTTTTTTGCCACATTTTTTTTGCCAAGTGAAGGAGCAATGCTACATTCTAAATGTCCAGGTCCAGGAAACAGAAATAGAAAACAAATTTTGTATCTTGATCTCCTTTACTCCAGCAATAATCCTACTCTGTTCTGCTCCCTTCTGTACACAGTTGGTGGTTGTCTCTTTTTGTTTTCCTATTTCACCCAGACACCAAGATGGAGATGTCTTTGTCCACTCATCTTAATTTTTATGTTTTCTGTTATTACTTCATCTCAAGCCAAACCCTCTTTGTTGTTATCTCCTCTCTGCTTCCTCTGGCTCATGAACCATGGCTCTTCTTTTTCCCAGAAGGAACCTCTTTCTAATTAAAAAAGTGTATTTCTTTTTTTTTTTTTTAATGGGTTACAACAGCTAATAGTGACACTGGCTCCATTTACAAAGAGTTTGAACTCCCCGTAGGTAAGGATTGTAGCAATCAGTAATGGGTGTACCATGAAGCTAATGGAGCTTAATTAGGCTCTGTGCCTACTTTTGTACTTGTAATATAGGGACTATTAATATAGGTAATATGGGGACTGTACTTGTAATAATAGGGACTTATTCTTTCCTTAAAATAGTCCCTAAAAGTGTAGAAACAGGAGAAAAACTAAAACCTGGACCTGTTCTTGGTAAAACTTATAGATCAGGAGAGACAGATTAAGAGAATGTAAGTAAAAAAGGTAACAGGGAGAGGCCAATGTTTAAAATTTCTTTTCTAAATTGAGGTTTCATTTGCGTGCAATAAAATGCACAGATTTAAGTGTACAGTTTGATAACCTTTGAGAACTGCATGCACGTCTGTACCACCACCCCAATCAAGATAGCCAGCATTTCCATCCACCGGAAAGCTCTCCCTTCAGAAGTAACCGTTGTTCTAATATGTTTAAATTTGTTCTAATATGTTTACTTTAGACTTACCTCATCCTAAACTTCATATAAATGGAATCATACAGTATGTACTCCTTTGTGTCTATCTTCATGCAACCTGATGCTTTGGAGGTTCATCTCTTGTTTTATGTATCAATTCACTCCTTTTTATTGCTGAGTAGTATTACATCATGCGAACATATTACATAATTTGTATGTCCATTCACCTATTGATAGGCATTATTGTTTCTGATTTGGGGATATTTGAGTAAAACTGCTATGAATATTATTAAGCAACTCTTTTTATGATTTCATTATGAAGTCTTTTGATACATGAATGGGTAATTTTTTAAGGAAAATATGTTAAACACTTTTACAAAGTGGTTATACTACTAGATAAGAGTTACAGTTGTTTTGCACTCTTACCAACATTTTGTTTAGTTAGTCTTTTTAATGTGTGTCATTCTAGTGTGTGTGTGCAGTGCTATTTGCAGTTTCAATTTGCATTTCCCAGATGATTAATAATGTTAAGCGTCGTGTATATGGTTATTAAACATTCATGTAACTTCTTTTGTGTTGTAATTTGTCATTTTTAAATTTAGGTTTGTCTTCTTACTGAATTGTAGGAGCTCTTTATATATTCAGGTTACAAGTCATTTATCAGATATGTTTGTTGTGAATATTCTCTTCTAGTCTCTGTGACTTGCAGTTTTATTTTAACAGTGTTTTAGGATGAACAGTAGTTTTTAATTTTGATGCAATCCAGTTTACAATTTTTTTAAAGTTAGTGCTTTTGAAGTTGTATGTAAGAAACCTCTGACAACCCCACTTGTGTGAAGATAAGTGGTTTAAATGCCACATTTATCATATGTGTATGCTAAATTTCTGTAAGTTGTTAGACTTATTTCAGGGCTTTCTAGTCTATTCCAGTGTTTTGCCTGTTTGTTCATGCACCAGTATCCACAACAATTTATTTTTTAAATCTTTGTAGAATGTCTAAATAATATATAGAGCCAGAATTTTCTTATAGCTGTTCTTTATCACTGTTTTCCTAGTTATTCTTGCACATCTATTTTTCCATTTGAACTGTAATATCAACTTGTCTAGCTCCAGGAAAAAAAATGTTTTTGTGATCACATTAAATTTATATAAACTTCAAGAGAACTTAGATCTTGATGACAGTAAAACTGTAAAATCAATAAAAAGGGATATTTTCCATTAATACAAGTCTCCAGTGATATCTTTTATGAATGTTTTCATAATTTAAATATTTTTCTTTGATCTGGCTAAGTTTGTTTCTGAGTATTTATCTTTACTTGTGACTATTGGGAATTGAGTTTTCTCTTCAATTTTTCTTGGAACTTGTCAAATTCTTTTATCATTTAAGTCAGATTTATCATTGATTCTCTAGTTCCTTACTATAGTATCATGTTATCTGAAAATGAGGTAGCTTTATTTTGTCCTTTATGTGTAATTGCATCAGCTAGGTAATACCTCCAGTACAATGTTAAGTAGTCCTGGGGCCAGTGGATATTAGAGTTCTTGCCTTATTCTTGACCTTAGTGGAAATGTTTGTACTGGTTCCCTATCAAGTAAGATGTTGAATCTCAGACTGAGGTGTGTGTGTGTGTGTGGTGTAAGAAAGTATTCATTCATTCCCCTTTATCAAGGGTTTTATTAGAAATAGCTGCTGAGTTTTATCAGAGGCTTTTCACAATGAAATATTTTAAATATTGATTTTTTTCCTCAATTCTAGGATCCATTGGTTTCTTTTATAATGTCCCCTGAAATCTCCATCTCTTTATTTAGAAATTCATTTTTTTTTCTTATAGTTTGACATAAGTTCTATTTTTTTTAAATTTTTTTGTGCTAATTCCAAAATCTGTCTTATCAGTGGGTCAGTTTCTTTTGATTTTTCTCTTGACCGTAAATCATGTTTTTCTGGTAGTATACTGGATGTGATGTGTATGACACTCTGAGGAGACTTTGGATTCTATCATGTTTCTTTGAAGAGTGTTGAGTGTTGTTCTAGCAGTCTCTTAAATTACTGGCAGATCACCTTAATCTTCTGGAGTCCTCAGATTTTGATGGAGTGGCTCTATATCAAGTTTGCCCTTAATCTAAGGAACATCTGTTAGTCATGAAATGTGATTTCTACTCCTCTAGTAAACTGAGAGCTTCAGTGGAATGACTGAGGTATTTACCAAGCCCTTCTGACTTTGTGTAGTGGGCCGTTGATGAAATCTCTGGTCAGCCCTTTTATCTTCTTTATCTTGTTTTTCTCCTGGGATGTTTGGAGTCTTGCCTGAAACATATGCAGTTAGGAGCCATCTAAACATTTTGAGAGGAAATTTTATGCAGATTTGGGATTCCCTACTTTGTGGCTCCCTCCTTTCAGGGAGTTTTCTCCTGGATTTATAGTTTTTCTGCCAATCTCCGACTCAGACATCTGCCTCCTCAGTCTGTTAAGATGACCACTTTCTGCTTGAGTTCTATCTAGCCCTTGCTCTGGAAAGAATGGATGGTGCTCTCAGAGGAATAGCTTAAATGAGTACCTGTAGATTTCTTTAAGTGTTATTTCCTTCTTTCAAAGGATGGATTTGTTCCAGTTCTGTCTTACTTTTGGTCACTCTCCAATACCTCCAAACGCATTTAAAAGTATTTAGCATAGAATTAAAAAAAATTTTATTGGCAGGATACAATACAGTCTGATATAAACAACTGTGCCATGACTTGAATCCAGAAATCCAGAACCAAGAATAATCCCAGTGGAATTTGCTCCAAAGTGTGTGTTGTCCCATGTTACCACACTGCTCTACCTACTTGATTGGTGCTTCCTAGGTGGCAGAAATGAGTTTTCTGGTTATTTGTTAAAGCTGAATCGTCGGAAGATACCTGGTGGTCTTGGAGTATGGTGATAAGCTAAGAGTTTGACGCTTCTTAATGAATTGGTTGGTAGTTTAGAGGCACTACCACCTTGAATGTTTTCTGCTGGATTGATCATTCTCACTGATCCCATAATGACTGGCCTGACTTTGGTAAATGTGTCTGCTGCTTTTCTGCTGTTTATATACAGAATCTGAAGCCAAAGAGCACCATGTCTTCCCACTTCTAAGAGGGTTAAAGATACTTAGTATTAAAGTCCCAAACTAGTTTCTAAATGTTAGGTTCTAATAGATTCTACTTGATATTAAACCTTACCCAGATATTCGTCATGTTTATAAAATAAATCTGAAGATTTGGAAAACATACGGTAAATCCATAAGAGAAAAACTCATTTAGAAAAAGATTGCTTATTCTTTCAAATAATCTAGTTTATTGGTCCCAGGGGCATTATAAATTACTAATCTGTGAATTCTTTTTTATATTATTTCAAATGGAAAAATCTTGTATTTAATTTTGGTAATTGTCTTCAGAATTGTTTTATATCAGTGGTGTGGAGTTACTTTCATGTGCAGCTCCGGCAAGTTATAAAGTGTTTGCTATGAGTCATATAATGAGAAGATGATAAAGTTGTGTTCTATTTTAAGAGCATGCAGTGTATGAGAATTTACTAATTGTTAAGTTTAAGAGAGTCTACTCACTTTATGAAAAATTAATTAATTAATATTGGGTTTGTGTAAGTAGTGTTCTGATATCTTGAAATAAATGTAATCTAAAAGAGTTTGGTTAGCCAAACTTCTACCCAGAGTTTCAGGGAAGCACCTGGGTTTACTACAATCTGTAATAACCAATCTATGCTAAGTAGCAAATCTTGCAAAGAAAAGAGCTGACCCCCGATTCCCAGTGAGCCATGACCATATGTCTCATTTCTGCAAACTTTTTAATATACTTCCAGGTCATTAGAAGTGATTATAGTTGCTTTTACCCATAATTTTTGGTTATCCATCATCTCCTTCCTGACATTGCCTAGCTCATTGTGACAGTTAAAGATTCAGTGGTGATTGCATTTTGTAATGTGGGGCAAAACTCTATCACATTTATCATCAATAATTTATATATTTTTCAGTGATATTTTAAGGAACTCAATAATGATATGTATGTGTATTGATATTATATACCAATGTGTATAAACTAATAATGAATGAATAGAAAGAAATAGAATGAATGAAAGAATAGAATGAAAGAAATAGAAAGATTAGAATGGAAAGAAAAAGATGAACAGAAGAAAATAACATTAATTCATGTGTTAGTTGCTTAGGGCTTGAACCAGTGGCATTCATGTAGAAATATAAAAATAATATTGGTGATAGTTTAAGATAATTTGATTAGATATTCTTTAAGTTCTTTAATTAGAATTGGTAGCTGCATGGAAATGGCTATGGTGGCATGGTTCAAGGGGAGATGATTTGAGGAGAAAGATGATTGCTGAATAAGAAATAAGATAGCTAAGAGAAAACACAATTTGAGATAAAGAATTACAGTTTAAGGATGTGGCCAGGGATAGAAATGTGTATTTGGGATTCATTCTCAGAAGTGATAGATGAATCTTGAGAGTAAGATGGGATTAACCATCATCTGTAATAGAGCAGATGATCTTACGGTAATTCTGTGGCACAGATGTATACAAACATTTAGTCTTAAAATATTTTAGTATGATTTATATCCCTTAGTACATTTCTGTATTAGAAATTGGTGTCTTTTCTCTCGCTGTTAGCAACTCATGTATATTTACGATAGTATAGATTTTCAGATTTAAAAAGGAATAAATAATCCTTCGGGTTTACTTTGCTACTTGCTTATTACCATTCAGTAGAAACACACAAGCAAAATGTTAAGCAGATTTAATATTAGAGCTTTGACTGATTCAAGGTCTCTCCCTGGTGAATTGCTGTTAGTTATGATTTTTTCCCTCTGATTTTATTATTGATTGTCATACCTACTTGCAACAGAAACTTCTTTCCTTTCAATACACTATTTCTGTCATGTTATACTTTATAACTAGAAGAATAAATAGGTTTTGTTTTATTTTATTTTATTTTATGAGACTTTTCCCTCATTCCACATGGTTATCAATACACATTCACTTTTGGTCATTGTCATTGGCAGGCATTTCTCTTGTGAGTATATCAGTGAGAAACTGGAAGTCTGTAACCCCCTTTAGCCTTTAGATGTGGCTACATATTTATCTATTAAATAAATTGGTTTTCGGCTTTAAAAGTTAGGAGATTTCATACACATGAATCTGGGTTTCTAGATGCTTTGGGAAAAATGGAAACTCTGGTGACAGTCTGCATTAGCTATCTACTGCTTAAAATAACAGTCTTTGTTATCTCAATTTCTGTGGGTCATGAATCCAGATGCTTAGGGTCTCATACAAAACTGTACTCAAAGAATCTGCTAGGATTGCTGCCATTGTATCCTCCTAAGATTCGACTGGAAGAGGGTCATCTAAGCTCACCGCCAAGGTTGTCGGAAGGAGTCAGTTAAAGTCCTCTCTCTCAGTTCCTTTTCACTTGGGTCTCTCCATAGGGCAGCTCATCACATGCAATTTGCTTCCTTAGAAACAAACAAACAAACAAACAAACAAACAAGAGCCAGAGAATGGGTCAGCAGGATAGAAGTCACAATCTTCTGTAATGTAATCTTGGAAATGCCATTCCAACACCATTGTGTTTTTACTGTTGTTGTTGTTTTCTTTTTTCATTGGAAGCAAGTCACTAGGTCCAGCCCACAGGCAAGGCTAGTGGATTACCCAAGGGCTCGAATGCAGTAGGGAGCCATTTTAGACGTCATCTTTTCTTCCATGTCCCTGAGTCTTCGCAGCACAGCCATGTATTCGAGCTGAACGCTGACTGGCTCCCTGTGAGTAGGTCATGAACTCTGGTCCACAGCTGCCTTGTCCAGTCCCCTTAACCCGTTTATGTTCCCTGCTGGGATTCTACACGTAATTGAGTTGGTGATCTCTGTTTAATGTTATTGTCACTATCTTTTTTGAGCGCTGTTTGTTCTGCAGTTCAAATTCTTCCCTTCTCTTCCCTGGGGAGACAAAAGATTCACATGAAGTCCAAGTAGTACACTTGAAAAGGACCAGATTTAATATTGACTAGTTGGTTAACACTGACCACTTATTTTTTTGAAAGCTCTTTAGGAATACTCTAAATTTTGATCCAAACTTTATTAACGTAGATTTTTCAATTATTTAAAAACTGTTTAAGAAAACCTATGAGAAGGTGTTCCATAAAAGTTGTCACACTTAGAAACCAGCAAAGCTTCATTTGTGTTTTTCTGGGTAAATCTTTTACTTTGCACATGCACTTTAAATTCTTGTAAATGTGCTATTAATTAGAAGCTTGTGGGCATTGCACTGGTCTTTGAAAAATTCTGTAAAATTCTACATGAATGCTCAGTGGTATGGTGTAGTCATGTAGAATGGTATGAAGGAAGTTCTTCATGAAATTGTGCAACTAAAATGAAATGTATGAATAAATTGATAATGAAACAAATATAACACTGTAACTTTTATTTATAGCCCGATTTTACGTTTTTTGGTTCATCAAAACAGAATGTGTTCTCACTGACTGACTTTATAAGTAAATTTTTTGAAACAGGAAGTTATTTATGTTAATAAAATGCTATTTTTAGCTCAGTTGCAATATTGTGTAGGAATTCACTTGAGCAAAGGATTTCACTGCTAAAAACACATAAACAAATAACATTCAGAAATCTCTGATCTAGACTAATTTTCCTTTGGATTAAAGAGACTTTAGCAAGAGATATTTCCAGTAAAAGCTCTATTATTCCTAACCCAAATCACAAACAGCCAGTTAGAATAAAAGCTTGATTTTTCTAAAATTTGTAGCTACAAATAATACTTAAAATACTAACTGTGAAGTACCGCAAGACTCTGAAATATCTTTTCAATTGTCCAAGATTTGAATATACATACTGCATTTCCCTGAAAATAAGACCAGATCTTATACTAATTTTTGCTCCGAAAGATGCATTAGGGCTTATGTGCAGGGGATGTCATCCTGAAAAATCATGCTAGGGCTTATTTTCTGGTTAAGTCTTATTTTCGGGGAAACACGGTGGTATAGTGTTCATGTTGAAGAGGTTATCAGTTATCCAGATAAACTGATTATATCATTTGACTACTATGTTCAATTAAGCAGAATTTTCTATTCTCTTACCATACTATGTTACACTTTATTTTATAAATACTGTCTGTACAATAAGTCGTATAAAAATTTATTTACCATGATTATTTTTCATTATTTTTAGGATATAACTTAACTGATAAGAAATTTAAAAAGTATACTCAGTGTTTACTGGGGTCACCCTTGCTTGATATTTTTTCCCTCCATGTGCTACTCAGTAGAGAATTGTGGTAGCTATGTGCAGTAACACTGTTAGCAAATCAAATACCAGTCACATTTATCATAAGTCTACATTATAACCTAGATCACCTTCAAGAATGTTAATTACTTATGAGGTCCAGGGAACATAGAGAAGCACCATAACTCCAAATGGCAGTTTATAACAACCAGTCAGAGTGTAAACTCCTGGATCTGTAGCTGAGGAGTTTTCTGTAGGTGCAGAGATGCTGTGAAGAGCACCTGTGATTGGTTAGTCAACACTTTATCTAGAGACACAGTCCTGATGCCATCACGCTGGGTGAGTTCATAATGAGAGTGTTGTGTACTTCGAGAGAGAGAGTGTGAGTAGCTTGTTCTCTCACTCTGTGCATTTAGGAAGACCGTGGCTTGGAAGTCGTACCAGGGACACTAGCCTTGTCATCTGCTGGGTCACAGGAGGTTATGAGAGGGGACTCTGGTCCATACCCAGGGCTCAGAGCTACTAAGGATGAGAAGATATTTCTGGACTTGGGGAGGCTCCAGCGATCCTCTCTCTTGTCTTCATCTTCTTTGTCACAATAGTATTCTTGGGCAGCGTTGCAAACCAATTATGAACACTCAATGACAGTATGAACCATGGGAAAGGTTGCCTTTGTTGTAACTCATACTTGAGGAGAATCCATTTTATGGATTCTTGACTCATTCAGCCAACACTTATAATACACACACACTGAAACATGTAAGTTGTTGGGTGCTATGAATGTACAGATGAAAAAATACATATTTCCTGCCCTCCAAGAGCTTGCAGTCAGCTAAGGAAATAAATGTAATCCACAGAGTACCTGATAAGCACTGCTGATCTCCTGGCCACCTGGAGAGTATATTCATCTATAAAATGGAAATGTTGTATGACATGGTTTCTTGGGTGTTATCCAGGTCTGATGATCTATGACTCCTTCTGCTCTATTATCAATAAATGTCATGGTACTTAAGAATGTAGAGTATTTAGTTTGATGTAAGATAGCATCATTTTGTTGGTTCAGTCACTACACGAGCTCTTGCCCACAGTTACCAGACACTTGAGCAGCAGTCTTATGGTAAGTATGCCCAATGCCTGATTTTAAGGCTTTCGGACCTAAGACTTAAAGATATTTTTTGACATGGGCAGTATTATTGAACTGAAGGAAATATGTCATTCAGATACGATGCTATATATGTTCATCGTATGGCTGGAATCTGATCTTTAGGATTGTATTCTGCTATAGTGGAAATACCTTTGGAAACGATAATCCTAAGTTTTACCCAAGATTTCTACATACATGTAAAATCTCTAGGTGAATCCAGTTATGATTAGCAACTAAAAATCTGTTGTTATAAGCAGAATGAGAGTCCCAGTAGAAAATTATCATCAAATTATTATTCCCATTTAATAAAGTATGTGACAGAATCCACATCAGTGCGTGTGTGAGAGAGGGAGAGGGGAAAACAGGAGAGGGAAAAAGAGGCCGAGAGCGAAGGGGAAAGAGAGAGAATATGGCCAGCATCTGTCTATGACATCAAAGAAAGGGGAAGTTGCGTCTTTGACTTGATTATTGCCCTGATTCTTTTCCTCTGCCTATGCAATTCTTTATAAGAAATTTATTTACCTGTTGTGTGAAAAGCAGTACTTTAAAATGTGTCCTGTCCTTTCTCACTTGTGGGCAAAAGTGGATTTAAAGTTACATGATGATCCTTCAATTCTTAGTTTTATAACTTACCATCTCTAAACTTGACATTTTAGTCTCTGAGTCTCTAAACTTGACTCTAAACTTGACATTTTAGTCTCTGAGTCTCAATTTCCTCACCTATGAATTGGGGGAGCACTTTCCTTTTAAGATTGCTCTGAGGATTTCACAAGAGTGTATGTGAAAAAGGTCACAAATATGCTGGCAGCCTTCCAAGATGACATGATAAGGTAAACTGGTGTTTAAAGACATGCTAGCATCTTTTCTTGCTAACCACATTGTCTCTAAACGTAGAAATTTGCTGCTGTTCACGTTAGTCCTGTTTCTCAGTCATGTGGAAGTCTGTTTTCAAATTTTGTGTTAGAGCTTGCTTTTTGGTTTGAGTTACAAAAGTATATAATTTTGGATCACTTATTCAAGAGACCTATGATTTCCTTTTTATTTATATATTTTTCCGAATTGTTTTCTAATTATTGGTATTTTCTTAATTACATGTAACAACAATTCTATACAACCATAAATATCTGTCTATATATATAGAGAGCATAGAAGGTTATCCCTGTGAGTGCAAACTGACACTCACTCTATTTAAAGTATCAAATTAATGGATTCCAGAAGGAAGAGAAAATTCACAATTTTGTGCATGATGAAGAGCACTGAGAATAGAATCCAGAACATGATAATTCAAGTCAAGTCTCTAGCACTTTTTTTAGTGAAGAAAGTTTTGGTTGTGACAGAGCCCCTGCTAGCTTAAGCAAAGAGATTCATTGTAAGTCTCCAGTGGTCAATTTCATTGTCATCCAAGATCAGGAAGTAAAGTACAGCCACACCTTGTGGGGATCAGAATTGGAAAGCTGGGTTCAAGATCCCTTTGTTTCACTTTTCTAAGCTGCATGGTTCCTTTCATGTTATCCTCTCTTTGCTCTTAGTGTGTCAACTGCATTTTGTTTCCTTGTTTCTTTTGCTTGCTCATATTGGATATAGCTTAGCCAATGTTATTTCTTGGTCCCTCAGATTACAAAGTGTGGCTTTTCATTCCAATGCCTATATCAAGTAGACAACAGTCTCTTTGTATCTAGTTCAAATTCTCTGGACAATCTCATGGGTTGTTGGCTGCTTTGGGGTCAAATATCCATGCCTGATCCATTTAGTAGTTTTGGTTCAGAAGGGTACAGATAACACAGCATATCTAGTAAACCCTTACTAGTTTGGTAAGCTTGGCATAAATCAGATAAATCTTGCCATCTGAAAAAATGTAGATAACACTACTTCCTTCAATGTATAAGGTAAGAATTAAATAAAATAATGTATGTGATAATTGTTAGGTAAAATGTAAGAGTTCTATAGAAAGAAAGGATGACTCTTAGGGGTTGGGGTTACTGGGTAAATTGAAGCCTCTCACAGCTGGTGTTCCTGAGACTACAGCTGTGCCTCTTTAAATTCACTCCAACTCATTTTAAGGACTGTGGTCCCAATCGTGCTATAAGACATGAGAGCTAATGAAATGGTGTCTCTGAAGAATGAATGGAGACCACACTGTGTTCAAATTACTAGGATATCAAAACAGAACAAATTAGCTTGAAACCGTATAAGAGAAAAAGAGAGCTGTTTGTGTTCCCAAATGTTGAAATATTTAATATATCATCCAATATTGACATTTGGAATGTATCACCTTTTTATTACAAAGGGCAAAAACAAACAAACAAACAAAACAAAACAAAACAAAAAACCCTTTAGAAACATTGCAAAAAGATGAATGAAAGTGACTAATCTTTTTTGTCAGCGAGCATACTTTATTAGCTGAACTATTACCTTTAACTTGAACTAATCACTATTTTTTATCATATCAATGTACTTAATTTATGGTTTGCCTTAAACTACTTTTTTTTTTTAACGTTGGAAATGATGGGTTCTGGGGAAAATTGCTTAACTGTGAAATTCATCATTTTGAAAATGTAGTAGAACTTAGAGATCTGCTAAAAAATAAACAAAAATATGAGCTGTTTGATATGGTGCTTTTACATGAAATCCTTGGCAAAATGTTTATCTGGTGTAGTTTATTTTTTTAAATGGTCTCGAGTTATTGACCTCATAAAACATAATTGGAAAAAGCTAACTTGTTCTTTTGCCTTGCTTCCAAAACGTTGTTCATGAGACAGGGCTCAACATTTCCTTGTAACCACATTTCTCACCCAGAACATGCTGGTATAGTCTAACTCTCCTGTAACCTCAGGCAATATGACTGACTGAGATGTCATTTCTAGAATAAGATATCAAATTGGATAGCTAGTTATATATGAAGGTGCTTAATGAATTTTCATTTAAGAAAATTTACTGCAGTCTTACAAAAATATTTTGAATAACAATATTTTATTCCAACAACTGTTTTATCATCTTATTGTATGAATCATTTGAATGGTTTGTCCAGATGTGAATTATCTGCAAAATTCACAGGCCAACATTCATTTAACATACCAGTGAGGTGTCTCTTGACTTCTAAGATGGCTGTGGTCAAATAAATGACGGGTGATTTTTTTTTTATTGGGGAATATTGGGGAACAGTGTGTTTCTCCAGGGCCCATCAGCTCCAAGTCGTTGTCCTTCAGTCTAGTTGTGGAGGGCGCAGCTCAGCTCCAAGTCCAGTTGTTGTTTTCAATCTTAGTTGCAGGGGGCGCAGCCCACCATCCCATGTGGGAATTGAACTGGCAACCTTGTTGTTGAGAGCTCGTGCTCTAACCCACTAAGCCATCCGGCCTCCCCGACAGGTGATTTTAATCTAAAATATTTATGGAGTTAAAACGAGTGCTAAACATATAATGAATCTCAAATTAGATAAAACATTATGGCCTACCACTATTTCTCACCATCATCACAAAAAAATCCAAGCTGTCTATACAACCAAAAATTATTTGATAAAAACGTCCTTAAGTTAAACCTCTTGCCACAACCCATTGGCTACTTCATCTTCAAGTTTTTATTAAACATTTATGCAGTTTTCCTACTTCTGTTTATTTCCTACAAAGCTTATATGTACTTATCAATCTCTTTTTCCTCCATTTTTTTCCCTTCTGTGATATCTTCTGATTGCACACTTTTAAACTTTTTCTTGTACATTAGTTATATCCCCTTAATTAGATATAAGCATCTTGAGAGTAAGGACCATTCATACATCTCTGTATGTACTGAAAGTTGTTCATTAAACTCATGTGCATGTACTAGCTGCTCAATAAACATTTTCAGAATAAGTCAGAACTTTTCTCTTTATAGTTGATAGCCCCAGCTCAGACCCCTCAGCAATTCATAGGCACTTTAAATCTCATATCTAGTAGTTTGTATTTACCAGGATGTTCTCTTCATAGTAACTATTATCATTTAGTTGAAAGATGTCTGTAATACACTTTACATTTTATTAGCAAATGCATACAATTGTTAACTTGTGTTTCTTCTGTCTTGTGATATATTCTAAGAGTGGGAAGTCTCATAAATGAATGGCTCATATAAGGTGAAAGTGATATTTATGTATATTCATATTTTCGTGTTAATGATTTTTCTATCCGTATGAGTTCACTTAAGTAGGTTAAGCAGAGGAGAAAGATCTTTTGCTTTATAATAATCAATGTGATTATTCTAAATAATCAAATTGTAAAAACAGATTAGGGAAGCAAAGACTAGAGGTGTAGAGAGAACAGTTTCAAGGTGGTTGGTATAATCCAGGCAAGAGGTGATGATGTGGGGGTCTAGTTCAGAGGCATTGGGGTTGGAGAAAGATGGACAAATTCAAGAGCTATTTAGTAGGTAGAATAAAATTTCGGTTGAATTTCAAATGTGCAGAGGAGCAAGAGGAGGTGGTGTGTGTCTCGAAAGATCCCTGTGGCTACACTGCAAGGAATGAATAGAGGGTGCCTGAAGAGGGATGGGTTGAGTTGTTGGGGGATTATTGCAGTTGTCCTTGATGAAATTAGTGGAAATGGATAGAAGTGGACCGATTCAAGAAAGACAGTGTTTAGAGGGGAAAGACAGCAAGACCTGATGAAGAGTTAGATATGGGAAAGGTACAAGACAGAGGAAAGTGTTAAGGATGGTCCCTATGTGTAGGTAGCTGGGTGAATCATTCCCAGAGACAGGGAATCTTGTTTGAGAGGAAGATGAAAAGTTGGTTTTTGACATGTTGATTTTGAGATGGCTTTGGAACATTCAAAAGGAATTTTCGAGTAGGTGAGTAGATATGTACTTGTAGAGCTATGAGGGGAAGTCTCGGGTGGAGATATACTATTGTGAGTCATCATGTACAGGTGCCAATTAAAGGCATGGGAGTGGATGAGATTGTTAGAGAGAAAAAAAGCGGGCTGACTTTAGCACTCAGAAAAACTTCAGCATTTACCCACTGGGTCAAGGAAGTTAAACCTGAAAAGGAAATAGAGGGGAAGTTGTCAGGTTTGGATTGTACTGAGCAGAAGCAATGAAAGGACAAGTGATAAGGAGCATACTGGATATTGATAAAAGGGGGCCTTTTCCTCTCGTATCTGACCATCATTCGTATTTTCTAGTTTCCACACTAAGCTAGGTTGGTCTGATCCATTTGTGGAGACTCTTGAGAAGTAGAGAATTCTATTTCAAACAATTGTTCAGTGCTTAGACCATAGAAAATATACTTATGTTTAATTAATATTGCAAATATGCTTGAAACACCGGAATTGCAGGAAATAAAAATCTAGAACTAGCTTCACTTGATCCTGTTGCTCTTTTTTAATAAACTGTTAACATTTCAAGGAAGACAAATAGTATCTTCTGGGATTGCTGTGGCCCAGAAGACACCTCCTCCCTCCTTACTCAAATTCCTATCCTTTTTCGAACAGCTTTATTGGAAGTTGTGTTTTAGCTGTTCTTTGCTCATCTCTTCTAATTATAGTAGCGCAATCTATTAAAACAACAAAGTACAAAAACTATATAGTCTTCTCACACTGGGATTTTGTAATTCCTCTTTTTCAGCCATCGCAGGAACCAGCAGTGATGGCACAGGGGAGTTCGTATTCTTCCCCTCTCAAAACTTCCTTCCCATTTCATGCAGTAGTAACCGCTCTCTAAGGGCCATTTGCTTGTTGCCAAAGTAGTGGAATGTCTGAGGCTGAGGTTAACATTTTAAAATAGTGATAGTATATTAATTTAATAATAATGTTACCTTGCAAAGCGCATGTAGCATTTGGTAACTGTGAATCCCAGCTCATTAATTTGCCCACTGAGTGTTCATTATATGAACAACAAAAAATATTAAGGAATGTTACTCAGAAAAAAAAAGGAAAGGACTGTTGATATAAGCAACGAATAGATGAGCCCTTAAAATCATTATGCTGAATGAAAAATTGGCAAAGAAAGATCCATTATATGACTCTATGCAAAATTTTAGAAAATGCAAATTTATAGTGACAGAAAGCAGTTTAGTAGAAGCTGGGGTCTAAACATAGGGGACAGGCCTACGGTGGATTACCAAGGAACAGAAGGAAACTCTAGGACATAATGGAAATGCCCATTATTTTGATTGTGGTGATGGTTTCAAATGTCAAAACTAATCAAATTTTATACTTACATTCACACGTCCTTTAATTATATGCAGTAAGACAACATTACCAATGTGGAATCATGGAAGTCCTGTCTAATTTGTAACAAGTCAAAATTTTTGAATTTTAAAGAAAATATCATTTTAGTTGTCAAAAATAGTGATATATTAATGGGACATGATTATATTTGGAGTTAAGCCTTTATTTCATAATGTCTCATATTAAAAAAAACACTCTGATTTCCACTACTTTTTAATAACGTGGAATTCAATAATGATCAAATACATTTCTGAATTATCACAAAGTCTCTATTAACAGACATCACTTACAAACTTCATTTTTTCCTAATCTAGTTTATGTTGAAACCCAACAAAGCTTCATTTTTTCCTAATCTAGTTTATGTTGAAACCCAACATTCTGCCTGCAATTTTTATAGGCTATATTTAAAAGACACATTTTTATTTGTGTTTTAAACATCTGGTCATAAATGGGCAAAAATTTAATGAACATGATTAATGCTATTTTTGGTAACTTTTGAGTACTTTCTTAAAAATAAAAAGTTAGAAAAAAACGATTAGAAGAATAGCGGTTCAAAAATGTAAATAGAATTATGACAGGGTTTTTTTTGCTGTTCTATATTTGAATATATTTTCTTGACCCTACAGAAAACACAAAAATTGTTTTTGTCAATCACCGTTTTTTACTTAAGACAGTGTTATCATTCTGGCCAAAATATTTATGATGCTTTTCCACTAGAAAGAAATGGTTAATCTCTTTTTCATGCATTCATTTTTAAGCCTTTAATCGTGGCATTCACATATGTGCTGCAATGCAAATGTATGAATGACAGATCAGAATCACAGCCTGGTTGTAAGAATGCAGCGTTGAAGTCTTGTGGAGTAGAGAGCCACATAGAATGACAGGAACAAAAAAGGTGGCACAGGGATTATGGCTTCTGTATAACCTCCGTCTTCCATGCCTCAAAAAAGTGGGGATTCAACATGTGTAAATTGTCTTCATTGAAATGATATTCAGAAATATTCAGAAATGATATTGTAGAGTTGTGAATGACATCACTCACTTGAAAGCATAGTAGTCAGATGGTCCACAATATTTTTTTCTTGTATAGGTTTTCTCTTGTTGCTGTAACAAAACCTTACAACCTTAGTGGATTAAAATAACAAAAACTTATCTTAGGACTCTGTAGGTGAGAAATCTGAGGATCTCATTACACTAACATCAACATATCAGCAAGGCTAGATTCCCTTCTAGAGGCTCTTGGGAAAATCCATTTCCTTGCCCTCTCCAGCCCCTAGTGAGCTGCCCTGCATTCCTTGGCTCATCCCCTCTTTCCTCCATCTTCAAAGACAGCAAGGCTGCATCTCTCTATGACCTCACTCAGATTCTATCTCAGCTAGTAAGGTTCTTTTAAAGACTCACATGATCAGGTTGGGCCCACCTGCATTATTCAGGATGATCTCCCTTTCTTCAATGTCCCCAACCTTAATCGCATCTGCAAAGTCCCTCTTCCAATGTAAGATAACATAGTCACAGGTCCCAAGGATGAGGACATAGACATCTTTGGGGAATCATTATTCTGCCTACCATATGGGTGAACTACAAGAATAGTTAGGAATTAAAACAAGGGAAGGGGGCTATTGACTGCATGGGCATGCTTTAGAGACTGTCGGTGTGGTTTTCTACAGAAGAATCAACAAATGAAAAAGAAAATTATCAACAGAAAGAAAAGCAGGCATCAGGATAACACATTTTAGTTGCCAGTTGCCACACTTTGTACATTAAGAGTCATACTCTTTATTCATTCAGTATTTAAATAAGCTAATTGCACTAATAAGCCTGTTCTGTCATCTGTTTCTCAATCTGGATAACAGATACAATTCCATCATTTAGGTATTTCAAGTTCATAGCAAAAATTTATGAGAATTAGTTGACAACTATTAAAGTAAAATAGAACTAGGTTGATAACCTAGAGTTTCTTACTTAGGGTGTATTTGGGATCCATAGGAAACGACAAAAACTATAGATGAAATACACTAGAAACCAAATGTCTTTTCAGCAAGACGATTTTCACTTAAACAGGTAAAACTATGACGTGAATATCAACAGAAGGGCAATGTTTAGTTCTAGCTTTTAAATTAGCAAAACAAAAAAAATCCAATTTTTACAAAAGTTAGTTGATAAAGACAGATTATACTTTAAAAAACATTTTAAAGACATTACTGGATAATATCCTCTTTGTTTTAATTAATTAAATGACTAATTTCTTACAGAATCCTTTTCAGCTGTATTTTCTTACTTATTTTGATTTTAATAAATGAGCTGGATGAAATTAATATTCCAGTGAATCTGATAGGCAGCTGAAAGTATAACTGGATTTGATGGTCTTAAAATTAATTTGCTACAGGCTGTAAAATCAGTGGCAGACAAGTAAAGCAGAGATCCAGACAGAGTAGGAAGATAATTTTGCACGCCACGGGAAATTCCTCAGCTTCAAGTATACAGAAAGTTTGAAAAATTCCCTGCTCCCAACGCCAATCTTTATAAAAGCAATAACTGATTTTACGTACAATAAATAGCTGAATTGTGCAGTAGAACTATGTGGTCTATTCCTAAAAGTTAACCCGTATGTGATTGTCAATGAACACCTTATTTACTTGTTTAATTCTCTTACTCCAGTTCCTGCAGTGGGCAGGGCAACCTGCAAAGAATCTAAAGTCTCCTTGATCTCATTCTTCCTTAAGTCTCGAAGAGAAAAGGGAAGGATTGAGGGACATGGAGGTCATCTGGAGGCTGGAAATTAATGCTTAATAAACACCTACCATGTACCATGTACACTGCCTCATGCTTTACCCATGTGGCCACAACTGTCTGAGTTATTATCTAGGAGAGAAAATTGAGACTTGGAGTGGCCAAGAACTTTCTCAAACACACCCAAGCAGATAGTATGACTTGAACTCACATGGCCTTGACTCAAAAGTTTCGTTCTTCTCATTGCCTCCAGGCTGTTTCCCTGAACCTTGAGACCCGTTTTTCTGTCTCATCTCCTGAAACAGAAGTCACTATGTACCTAACAGAAAAATAAAATTAAAAAAAAAAGTCCCTCAAAACTTTTGACCCTGACAAGTATCAGGATTGCCCAAAGCATCCGGGACCCCTGAACCAGAAAAGCCTTCGAATCACAGAACCTTTCTTGTTCATCTAGATGTGTAACCCAAAGCCTTACTCCCAGGTTATGCATCTTCTCTGGAAACAGATGGACTATGAGGTCAGCTATGCTCTCTGTATGATGAGGGGCGTGGGTATAGTTCAGGTCTTCCAGCTTCTCAGCCCTCATGAGATTTTTCTGAAGACTCCTGCTTCCCTGTTTATTCCTCCCTTTTTTGTACTCATCAGGGATGAATGGGATAGAATGTGGGGCCAAAATAATTTTTCCTGATTTCAAAAACTTCTTCACTAATGTGGACTGTAGCTGAAAGTAGAGATCAAAGGAATTATCACACAGGGTCCTGAAAAGGGAAACAAAACCCTCTTATGTATTGAGGAGTAAGGAAGGTAGAATATTGAGGAATAAGGAAGAATATGTGGAAAATATGGTTGATAAAAATGATAAGATTTTTGTGATATTTGCTATGATGAAGAAGAATATAATTGTGTTCATGGTGTGTTTATCATAGGTATATTTGAATTAATGTTTAAGTATGTTATCACTTAGAAAGGCACCTGTAACGGGTCCTTAAAATGTAGGCAGGCTTTGCTGTGAAAAAGGTGTTCATTGCAACATCTCAATGCTTGGCAATAGGAAAATGATTCAACAAATTATTGTATCTCAGTGTGATGTCTTTAGTCTTTAACAGTGGTGTTTATACAGAATTTATAGTAATATTTTTTAAATAGTATGGAAAGTAAGGGATATGATATTTTCTTAATTTTGCAAATGCATAAAGATTCTAAACAAAATTGCTAAAATATTAACAGTGGTTGCCTGGGGACTTCTAGTTTATTGCTGATGTATTTTTTTTCTGCTTCATTTTGTTCTTCCAATATTTACAAACAGAAAAACAAATAAAGCTCCCATGATGAAAAAAAAAAAGCAAAAGATTTTATGGAAATTTTCCGGTGACCAGTCAGGAAACAAAAGACTGGCCAAATGGCACTTACATTGTTGCAACTTAATTGATTCGGTGATCCTTCTGTGATTAAAGCCAGTAGAAACCAGGCAGTGACTTAAATATCACATTATCTTAGCAACAGGAAAGAACAACTAGAAGTTACGCAACAAAAATCTCTCAACTGTGATACATCAAGAAAAGTCATGTCCAGAATCATATAAGACATATGTTTTAGACATTAAAATGTTATTTGTGGAAACAGTTATGCAAGTTAATTATATAATTTTGATGTGAAATATGAATAGTATCTTAATTAATGAAATTGCTATGTTCTGCTCTTTGTAATTTACTTTGATATAAAAGGACCTCTGTTCTACGTCATCAAGAAATACAGGAACCAGCTAATCAGGTATTAGTCCATCTTTTTGAAAGCTCTTAAAGTACTAGATTTGGGTATTCATATCAGTAAGCAATGAGTTAGATTATATAAATTTATAAAAATACTACTTTTTAAATTTTTAGTGTTTTATCTCTTTTAAATAGATATTTTGAGAGCAGCTTTAGGATCACAGCAAAATTGAACAGAAAGTGCATAGAGTCCCCATATTCCCAAACACCCCCTGCCCCCACACATGCACAGCCTCCCCCATTATCAACATCCCCCATCAGAATGGGACATTTATTACAATTAATGAATCTACATTGACACATCATTATCACCCAAATTTCATAGTTTATGTTTGACTTCACTCTTGGTGTTGTACATTCTATGAGTTTAGACAGATACATAATAATATTTATCTACCATTATTAATAGTATCATAGAGAATAGTTTTACTGCCTTAAAGATATCTGTGCTCTGCCTATTTATCTCTCCCCGCCCCCAAACCACTGATCTTTTTACTGTCTTCAGAGGTTTACCTTTTGCATAATGCTATATAGTTGAAATCATATGTAGCCTTTTCAGATTGGATACTTTCACTTAGTCATGTGCATTTAAGGTTCTTCCATGTCTGTTCATGGCTTGATAGCTCATTTCTTTTTAGTGCTGAGTAATCTTCCGTTGTCTGGATGTATCACAGTTTATTTGTTCATCTACTGAAAGACAGCTTGGTTGCTTCCAAGTTTTGGCAGTTATAAATAAAACTGCTACAGATATGCAAGTGCAGGTTTTTGTGTGGACATGTTTGTGTGGACACAACTCTTTGGGTGACTACCAAGGTGCATGATTGCTGGATTGTATGATAGGAGTATATTTGGTTTTATAAGAAACTGCCGAACTGTCTTCCAAAGTGGATGTACCATTTTGCATTCCCATCAACAGTGACTGAAAGTTCCTGTTGCCCCACACCCTCACTAACATTTGGATTTTGCCCATTCTAATACGTGTATATCTCATTGTTTTAATTTGCAATTCCCTATTGATTTATGATGTAGAACATCTTTTCATATACTTATTTGTCATTTATATATCTTCTTTGAAGTGTCTGTTCAGATTTTTGGCCCATTTATTAATTGGATTGTTTGTTTTCCTATTGTTGAGTTTTAAGAGGGTTTTTTTTCCATGTTTTTGGATAAGTTTTTTTATCATGTCTTTTGCAAATATTTTCTTTCAGTCTGTGACTTGTCTTCTCATTCTCTCAGCTGCGTCTTTCACATAACAGAAGTATTTGATTTTAATGAAGCCTAGTTTGTCAATTATTTCTTTTATGGATTGTGCCTTTGGTGTTACATCTAAAAGATCATTACCATACTCAGGGTCATCTAGTTATCTATGTTTTTTTCTAGCATTTTTATAATTTTTCACTTTACATTTAGGTTTATGGTCTATGTTGAGTTAAATTTTGTGAAAGGCATAAGGTCTGTATCTAGATTCATTTTATTGCATGCACATGTCCAGTTGTTCCAGCACCACTGATTGAAAAGACTATCTTTTCTCCATTGTATTGCCTTTTCTCCTTTGTCAATTATTAGTTGACTATATTTATGTGAGCCTGTTTCTGGGTTCTCTGTTCTGTTCCATTAATATATCTGTCTTTTCTTTGTCTTGACTAGATAATACTTTTAAAACTAATAGGAGGTAGAGTTAGTTCTACCTGAGTGTAGTACATATTTTATCCAAAATAATTATATTCTTGTAGAACATGAATTTCTGATGTTGAAATTAGTTCTAATGCCCCAGAGAGCTTAAATAATGTTTAAAAAATGAATTTAAAGAAAAATACACTTTCTCAGTTAAAATTTGATTCCACTATATCTATTTGTGTAAATTTTAAACTCTTCATTTATGAAAGAATAGACATGCTACTGCATTAGAATGATATAAGATTATATTTTCTTTCAAAAGAAATATAAAGTCAGTCTCCAAAAAAGTAGGTAAGGAATAAAGATGAAGAAAGAATTGCAACATCATGGTTTCTATTCACCATAATTCTCGAATAATCTTTCTAATAATTTTAGTGGGAAGTTCCATTCAAGAATAAAATTCAGTTGAGGAACAGATTGAGAGATTAACCAATAATCAAATTAGAAACTTCTCATTATTTCATCTCTTATTTGACTGGGTCTGTGGTACAGATAAGTACATCAAGTTGTTTAAGATTAAGCCTTCCTCGGTGCCTGGGTTTTAGTAAGGGGCATTATTCAGTATATTGTCCTACACTTGAAAACTCAGAGCATGTCTGTTCAGCTGGAGGTGATACAGCCTGAAAGATTGATTCATACTAGCCAAAGTCACAAGAGATTGATATATGTCTTAATGTTCACTCTCTAATTTACAGTGGGAGCTACATTCTTTACTATAACTAGATCAATTAACTGTACAAGATACTCCCTTTGGTCAGTACCAGACTTACTGGGGTGATCACTTTGTAAGTTACATAAATGTCTAATCACTATGTTGTAAACCTGAAACTAATATAATATTGTATTTCAATTGTCATTGAAAAAATTTAAAAAAAGATACTCCTTTGGGGAAGTAGATGCACTCAGGTGGCCAAATTATAGATCGGATACTTGCTTGGAGGCTATGAAATTAGAGCAATGGGAATTGAATATTAAAAGATATTTATTTCCAGCTGGGGGAGCCTGATACTTTACTCTTTGTCCCTCTAGGAATTTTTCTATTTTAATAACCCAAGATGTGGTCCAGATCACCCCTTATTTATTTATTTATTTATTTTTTACTCTACCACTCTTTTCTTTAGATTGTTTAAAGTTGCTGTAATATACTGTCATTCAATTATTCTTTATGAAATGTTGGTTTCTATTTCCAAGATTATGGTATATTTCAGATTTGTTTCATTTTAGAGTCAGCTTATTCTCCTGACTCTTAGTTTATTTTTGGAGGAAAATGTTTCTATCTGAAAATAATACTATAAGAGAGGTTACAAAGGATTGCAACTATTGTGGGTTGATTCTTATCTCATTTAATTTTAGAGATTGCTACACTTTGACTTAGGATTCTATCCTATTCTTTTGGTTTGCTCTTTTCTTTCCGTGGAACATATTGAATGATAGGCTAAGATCTGAATTTTAATTTTACATTTTATTTTGATGGTTTACAGATATCAATAGTTTAGCATTTTTACTATACACCTTTATATGTGTTACACTCTTTTCTTTTGTGAAAGATAAGTGCTTTCTAAAGCTTTGTTCTCCACAATATAAGGTTTTTCATAATTCTGTTTATGGGCTGAATGATAAAAATAGAAATCCTTCATTCAATTATGAATCCCATAAATCACATTTAGAAACTTTTTTTTTTTTTAAAAAGAAAAATAGCAGGCGTTGGGAATCTTTTGTGCTCTCATATTTGTCAATTCTGCTATGATGTTTTCATGGTATTTTAATGAATATGTGTGTGCATTTCAGTTGTAAATTAAAATGTCCGCATATAAGTTGTAGGAAATATGTCATTCTAAGAAAATGAAAACAATGAATTCAATATTCAAGTTGTGTTTTTTCCTGAAATGTTTATTCAATACAGCATGTTATTCATGTGAATATTATTTCAGAATTACACCAAAATTATAAGATAAAAAAGTAACTGAAGAACCAGCATTAGAAAAATGCCATGATGGTGGATCTTGCCAAGCATGTTTTATTTTTGAGTGATGTGTGGTTGTAGTGATGGCTGTGATCCCTTGCTTAAGTTTACTAAGTAAAATGATTGTGCCTTAACAGTCTGTACTGGGACATGTCCATTTTACGTGCATTAAAAATGAAACTATCACATCGCTATCTGTCTGGAAAAAATATGAGAAATGTTTATTTGTTACATTACTTTGCCTATTTGGATTAAGAATATCTATGAAAGAAATGGAAATTTTGCCATGAATACAACTCAAAAGTGGAATATTTATGAAACTTGAAGTCTAGGTGTCCAAAACATTGTAGCTGTAAGGAAATGGGCAATAGAAAAGATTGTTGTGAATTCTTTTGAAAAGGAATACATAATCTGGAAAAGCTACACTTTTTACAGCACATTTAAACATTAACAGTAAGTTTCTGGTGATTCTGTGTTTATATTTTTCACATTTAGTTTTGTGTGCTTTGGGTGACTCCTATGATGGCTTGAAACATGCAGCAGCATCTTCAAATAATGGCCAGATAAAGACAGGATCCTTCCCAATGAAAAGCTCTGATAGCAGGTTATAGTCGCAGTCAAGCTTAGGTTATGATATCTGTTGATGCAAGAACAATTTAGTCTGGTAGCCTTGAAGAGCAACTTTAAAGAAGGTGTACAATTTAATGCCAATTCAAGATCCCAATGTACGCATATTAGAATTGGCTTCATAATCTTATGCTTTAAAAGACGGGGAGCAGTTTTAACCAGAAGCACCATTGGTTAATATTTGTTTCTGCTGAAAGTTTATCTTGGTTTTCTGCTTCTGTGGTTTCACACTGTCTCAGCTTCAATTGCAACGCAGAGTAGTACTGTTTATGTCAAAGCCCCCCATTACTTTGTTTGCTGAAGTGTAAAATAATTTGCACTGTGAGCCCGAAAAAGTCTTTCTTAGTCTCCAACTGGCCTGAACAGAAAACGATTAGGTTCTTTAAGGGTGTTAAAATACTACCACTAGGATAGGCATTTTAATGAAGTGATAACTGATCATTAAATAGTTATGACAGCTATATTCTGCCTGAATTGCTAATAAGAACAGATAAATGTATTAATCACAAATTGATGTTTAAATTAGACAACCTTATTAATTTTCCCCTTAGTTCTGGATTCATGCTGAGAAAATCGCTAATAACACTCTACACTTAGTGACAATGTGTAAATGTAAGTGAAATAGTTTTTTTCAAGAGATAAATATTTCTCAGTTGTCATAAATACTTTCATATAAACTATAAGTATAATTTTTTTTAAGTATACATTTTTAAAATTGATTTCGGAGTGGCAGGGATGTTAGAATATGTTGAAACTCATTTAAAGCTTACACATTTAATTATTGATATATGAGTAAATACCTTAGATAGAAATATTTTCAAGGGGAAATCAAAAAGCATATAAAACATGAACCCTATAACATATTGCCTTTACTGAGAAAAGCCATGAATTTTTGGAAAAGAAAGGTAACTACTGAATAAACCTATTTATAATACACATATACTCTTCCCCCTATCCTCCAAAAAGGGGAAAGATGAATTACATAAGATAAATTATTTTAAATAAATGGTTGGCAGTTGAGGGGGGGGGAGAGCAAATTTAGTTAGATGCACATTTTACATATTTTACTACAATAATTTCCAAAGAATTAAATTACAATAAATAAATAAGAAAAAATAGAATACGAGTTCTTAGATGAAACAATAATCTAAATGTAAAAGTGCTAGAAGTCTAAAAGAAAAAAATCAACAAGTTTAATTATGTAAAAAAGTGTTTAAAAGGTAGGCACCCCACACAACCAAAGTAATTAGGTAATTAAATACAATGCTTAAAAACATTAAGAGCAAATATGTGTAATATTTCAAAAGACAATATATTAATGCCGTATCTATTACGTAGATATGTAATTTGGTACAAAAGCATTTGATTCAGCAGATAAAAAGCGAACAAACATAAAATTCACAAAAGGGGAGCAGTATTGGTAAATAAACATGAAAATAGAGAAAGATCAAAGCACCTGTTGTCCTAGGAAAAAATTAAGTGAAAGAACAAAGGAAAAAGAAATAAAAACTAAAAAGCAAGAAAGAAGAAACTCTCTTAATGAGGTTGCCAGGAAACCACTATGTCTAGGCGTACCTCAGAGATACTGCTGTTTCAGTTCCAGACCACTGCAATAAAGCGAGTATCTGTATTGCTAGAGTTAGTCCACATAAAACTAACTTCAGAGATTATTAATATCCACACAAGTGTCCATAGCCTTTGACCCAGTAATCCCACTGGCATTTCAGATTAATCCAAATCATGAGGCTTACAATTGCGTAAAATATTTAGCACAGCAGCATTTATTCTATGAAAAAATTAGAAGCAAACTAGTCAACATGTGAAGTGTTAGTTAAAGTATGTTTCGTAGTAATGTCAGATGAATATTTTACAGAAAGTAACAGTGATACAATCAGGAGAACATGGAAATATCCTTGAATAGAGACTTCAAGTTTTTTTTTTTTTAACTATTTATATTTGAAAAGAAATATACAGAAGACTTATAGATATATTAAGAGAGTGAATTTAAATATCTACTGTTTTTCAAATTTATTTGATTTTTTTAATATAAAAAAGGCAGTTAAAGTGATAAAGGAAAACTTTCTACATTGACTATGTCTGTCTCTTATTTATAAGAATATGAAAATGAGAGAAGGAAATGAAAGTATAAAATGCCCACAGGAATGTTCCTCCTTTGATTCAGGCAGGAATTCCCTGCCATGGGTGCCAGTTAAAAATGGAGGCTCTGGAGGCCATTCCAAGTCATTTGCTGTGTGGCTAGCAAGAACTCATATAAGAGAGGATAGATGGTCAGTTTATATTCCAGAAGAGAAGTCTGCAGGGAATTCCTGTTCAGTCCAGAGTTTAGACTCTGGGATTATGATTTGATCTTAGTAGCCAAAATGCTTTTTGGTTTTTTCCCCCACCTTCTAAACTATAACCAACCAAATAAGCTTATGGTAATAGTTATTAAGAAACAAAGCAAGAACATTTCCCCCCTTGCATTTCTGCTTGAGATACTATGTACTTAAAACAATATGTTTATGGATGACAGTCAAACATCCTTTTTATTATTAATGGTAACCATCAAACTCTACAAGGGGATTAAACTATCAACTTGAAATGCAGACTGGGAAATTGAGTGTAATGAGTCACCTTTCTTACAGCTACAGAAAATTGCAAAGAAACATCTTGATCAGGAATAAGGTATGACTACATAAAGAAATTACACCCCCCCACACACACACAAATAATTACGTATACATAGAAAATCAATCCTGGTTATAAGAAGATATAGCTGTAAAGAACAGGTGCCCTAAAGAAAGAGAAAAAGCAGGGCAACACTCCCTTTTTAAAACTTCTAAACCTAATCTGCGAGCTCACATTTTATATGCTTCTCACATAGAGTGATTCTGCAGAAAAATTCTTAACCCTGACTGCGTGTCAGCATCACCTTCGTGTGCTTAAAAATTCCTGACATCCAGGCCATGACACACAACAATTTAAATAGAATCTCTGGGGTATTTTTAAATCTCCCCAAGAGTTATCAATATGCAGCCAATGTTGAGAATCAGTGGTTTAAAACCGTTATTTCATAAAATAGAGGTTGCAGATAAGTACAGAGGTTGCAAAATGAAATGTCCTTATAGGCAGTGCAAGTGAGTGAAGCTGGCCTGGTTCCTTTCACGATAGTGTCTTCAGTAATATTCTTTCAAAGCACTTTGCTGACATATTAAATGTGTAGGAATAGTTTGTATTCCTACAAACATATGCTTTCCTGCATCTTTTTAAAAATGCATGGCCATTTGGGTCTATCTCTTGTTTGCCCAATTTTGATGGAGACTTGGCACATGATTTATTTCACTTTCTACATTACTACATATAAACGTAGCACTAGTGTGATTGATAATAAAGGACAATTAACATTTGTAGACTACACTAATGGCAGCTGCTCTTTATCATGCAGGAATACAGATTAAATCATTGCCATATTTTGGGATATTTCAGATGAAGAAGACAGATTCAGATTTGCATGTGAATTCACTCAGTATTTAAATATTGACAATCCAAATTAAAAAAATAAACAAAAATGTCATGGTACATTAACATTGCAAACAAAAAAACATTTTGTGGTCTTTTGTTGTTGTTGTTCGCAGACTAAATCTGGCTGGCAGGGTGGCATTTCATATTCTTTGGTGTAAAGGTAAATTTATTGAAGCCCCATAATCATTTAACCTTATTGACTCATTTGAGGAAGAATCAGTTATTGCTTGTAAAATAGGGTGGGGATTTAGATACAAAAGATGCCTGGTCTCAAAAATAAGGTCAAGGCTCTAGAATTAAAGCACATGGCCAGAGTTAGACTATTGGCCAAAGAGATTTGCTAATGAGTGACCCTATATAGTACATCAAGTCAACTGTTACCAGGGTCTGTGCAGGTGCCATAGTCCCTGGCAGCCGTTCATTAGTAGAGGAGATGAGAATAGTAGGAATACATGGATCATCAGTGGAGTCTGAGGCCTTGGAACAGATCTTTACATTGTTGATCAATACTTGGTTTGTTAGCTCCACGTTCTAAATAACTCAAGCTGCCATGTGACCTTTTCACCAGGTTGGTTCTCGGAGAGAATTTGCAGGAGAAAAATGTTCTCCTTTGGCTAACTAGACAAAAGATTGAATGCTATATTTATAGAACAGTGGTTCTCAAACTTCAGTACACACCGGGATCACTTGGAGAATTTGTAAAAACACAGATTGCTAAGCCCAACCTCAGAGCTTCCAGTCAGTAGGTGTGGAATGGGACCTGAGAATCTGCATTTGTAGTGAGTTCCCAGGTGATGCGGATTGCTGCTGGTTTGGGGACCACATTTTGGATTCTAAGGTCTTGGATATTTAATTCTCATTTTCCCCCTGACCTGTTTTTATATACCCTTTGTCTCTGAATTAGTGCAAAATGTGTTCTTTCAGTGTTTGTGAGAATGCTGCTTAGAATAAAATACAAATGCTGAATAAGAATTATAAGATACTGCTTCATAGAGCTAGCACTAATCTTTGGGTTCTATTAATTGGCAATTTTAGGAGCCACTTGAGATCCATTTCCTGTAAGTTTTCTTTTTTTCTTTTGTTTCCAGTAAGGTTTCCATGGTAATCAATGAAAGCTGTTTTTGCACTTCTAAATCCCCAGTGTGTTGGCAGGGATAATGACAGGTGAACCCTAGAACCCATACCTCAGATCATCCGAACACCTGGCTTCGATTGTCTGGTAGCAAGTTTGGTGTCTTTTTCTTCTCTTTATATATCTGATGTGATTTGCTAAGACAGTTGAATCATGAAGCACATCCTGGAAACTGGTTATGATTTCCTTGTTGTTATGATGTTAGTTGCTGGAGCTGCCATTTGTCAGGCCTGGGCCCAGTCACTGAACTCTCTGGAGGTCAGAGTTCCTGAAAGAGGGAAAGCACGAGTGCAGTCAATTCAGCCAGATTGTTTTGCTGTATTATTTTGGAGAGATGCTTATGTCTATTAGTGTCATTTGGAACACATTTTAAAAAAGAACAGGCCAGTGGTTCTCAACTCCGGTTGAGATATTATAAAAGTCTAGGTAACATTGGGACGGGAGGCAGACTGCCTGGTTTCCACCCCAGACTCATTAAATCTGATGCTCCAGGGGTAGAGCCTGGCATGATTTTGTAAAATCCCCCTAGATAGTGGTTTTCACATTTTGGCCAGCATCAGAATCACCTGGAAAGCTTGTTGGAGACTGCTGGGTCCCACCCCTAGAGTTTGTGATTAGGCTTGGGTTGAGAGGCGTAAGAATGTTCATTTCTAATCAGTTCCAAGTGATGGTGATATTGCTGGGTCTGGGACCAAACTTTGAAGACCACTACCCTTGCTGGTTGCACTGTGCAACTCCAGAGAGCATGGCTGCTGTGTGAAGAGGTTGCCTGTCCTCTGAGGTCAGCTGCTTTATGAACAACGGCTTTCCTAGCAGGCTAAATAATAACCCATAAATCCATTGTGAACCTTTCTTTACTCACTAAAGTATTTTTGGGCAGTTGTGCTTTTAGTTACATTGGAGCCCATTAAATTATATGGAAATTTAATTTTCTATAAACAAAACTGTAATATTTTTATCAAAATTTGTCACTTTAGCCACTTCTAGCTGCATCAATCAGCTTCAAAGAGCTCTGTCCTTGCTGTTATTTTTCAATATATTTGCCTGTAATTTTATTTCCCAGACCCTTAAATTGGAGAAAAATAGCAACTGCAGTATCAGAAGGCCGAAAATAAATTAGATCTATGTGGGTGGTTTTCTGCATTATACTCCCCGGTATGAAAAATTCAGTCATCATTTATGAATTTCGCCATTCCTGGTAAGGTTATTTTTACCAAAATGTTTAAAGACCATCCTCCAGCTCAGTGAATCTTAGCAGTTTTCAAATCTTCGTTATTGGCTTTCCTCTGATTCCACAGCATTCTGCATGTATTTTAATTATAATTGAACCTTTTAAAATGTCTGTGTATATTGGTTTTTCTCCCTGTACCAAACATCCATGCGTCTCTTGCTAGTGTAATAAGAACAGCAAGGCCTTTACAGACATATCTGTACAGAGTCTTATTACTAGCTGAGTAGGTTTGGGCAAATTTCTCTTCCATTTCACTTTTCTTATCTGTAAAATGGGAGAATCATCTCTGTCTCATTAGGATATTGCAAGGATCAAATGAGACAAGGAAGGCCAAGTCCCCAGAATTGTGTCTGCAAAAAAGGGCTCTATACATGGGAGCTGCTTTTTGTGGTGATGATGGTATCTAAGAAACTCCTGGAATCCTACATGTGGGGAGAGGACACCATGATCAAAACTAGAGCCCCACCCAAGCCACAGAACCAAACCAAACGAATCACATGTAACTCCGTTCTGTCTACACATGGATTCACTGCATGTCTACGTCATTTTTGTGCCTTATTCTGAAGTATTAAGTATGTGTCAAGAGAAAACATTGCAGGCCAGACTCCTGCTCTAAAAAATAACTTTTGCAAATATAATTGCTGTCTTAATTTTTAGTACCACATTTCATATTTATATGGTGGCATGATATGTCTACTAGGCACTATTTTCAGTGTGAAGTCTTGGGAATAATTCATGTAGGCTTAATTACAAATGGAATTTGGTGTAATGAAAGGATTGCCTTTACAATAAAATTTAAGTTGGATTTCTTTGAAGTTTGTAAATCTTCCTTCTGGTTATCATGTAACAGATGCCCTGTGAGACGATGCTTGTTTAGAACCTAAACCAGTCCTTGCAATGCAGACTTCTCATCTCACTGTACAAAAGGTGTTTTGGAACTTAACCCTCCTTTGTGAGAGGGGGGCTCACACAGCAGGCTACTGCAGTTTTTCAAGGCCAGCACTGGTTTGGAAGAAATAATGTCTATGTGAAAACCAAAACCAAAATCAAAATTACACCTGGAGAAAGCTAACTACTCTTACCTTGGTATGTCAATTTAACAAGGCTACAACATAACTGTATTGCTATATAATATCACTATAGAACTATGTAGTTGCATAGACAAATTATTTTAAGTGCATTAAGCTCAATTTGTTACATCCATTATGTGTGCAGTTTCTTCAAGTTAGGAAGTTTCTACACTGGCCCCCAAGATGTGTGTGTCTCAGTGTTCATAGACGTGTTGATCCATGTGCTTTTGTATAAGTCTGAGACCAGTTTTCTTTTGGGGGAGAGGGGTGGCTTTTATAATTCACAGAAGTAAACCTTGAATCATCATTGCAATAGAATGAGCATAAAGCCTAGTTTTCTCTAAGCACTACTGTGAAAAATCCATTCAAAATAATATAAAACTCTTTATATTCTACCTTTTCGCTTACTGTCCTGATAACAGAATTTTATTTGATGTATCTTTATATTTTGATAAAGTAATGAGACAAGCTAGGCTCTTAGATTTAATTTTGCTAACTCTAGATAAGGGCTGAGCTTCCTCCTTCCTATAGGGTTAACCATTCCTCCCCTCTCCCCCTCCACTAGCTCATCTCTTCTCAGTATTGACCTATCAACTTAAACACCAGTGATGTGCCAAGGAGTGCATGAGGTTATGACTGCCTGGGTGGGGACGGTCCCCACATCTTTCACCTGAGTCCACCTGAGTTCTTGTCAACTTCCGACTTCTCTATCTTGAGATTCTTATTGAGTATTTCTGCTTCCCTATTCTGCCAGTGTTCAAAAGGTAACCACTAGGAAACCACGGTCATCTATTAGACTTTTTCTCTATATCTGCAAGATGTGGCTACATTGAAATGTGACTTTGTTTTCTGTAAGTGAACTCAACTTGATGATGAGCTCCCATTTCTGTTTATGGTGGGGGAAAATAAATTTTGTCTGACTTTTTCTAAGTAATTTATTTTCTTCCTTGGTAACAATGTAGTCTTTATAGAAGACAAGGAGTCCAGATCATTTTTTTTTTCATAAATTTATTTATTTATTAGTTTCAGGTGTACAAAACAAGGTAATACTTAGACGTTCATCATCCATATCCCTCACACTGTGAACCCCCCTCCCCCCATCCACCATCCCTCCGACCCCACACCGAACCATCACATTATATATATAAAATTATAGTTGGCATTCATTAATGTCCAGCCTCTGGTGTCCAATGCCATGATCAGGTATCCACAGCATCCCTGAGGTGGTCTCCCAAACAGGACGCATGCCCATCGGATACCCAACAAAATCTCCACAACATTATAGAATACCTTCCCCAAATTAATTTTCAAAAACAAACAAACAAAAAAAACAAAAACAAACAAACAAAAAAAAAAACCCCGAGGCCATCTTGTGGTCACCAGCTGCCTCCAAATCCCTTCACCTTTCCCCTTATCCCCAACCCCCTCCCACACACCCATCTAACCACTCTCGGTTTTTTCTCCGCGTCCCCAAAACTGTCTCTGATTAGTTCATTCGCATAGTCTTTTCTTTAGATTCCATATATAAGTGAGATCATATGGTACTTGTCTTTCTCTTTCTGACTTATTTCACTTAACATAATGTTCTCTAGATCCATCCATGTTGCTGCAAATGATAAGATTTCTTTCTTCTTTATGGCTGCGTAATACTCCATTGTATAAATGTACCACAGCTTCTTAATCCAGTCATCTACCGATGGGCATTTCGGTTGTTTCCATATCTTGGCTATTGTGTAAAGTGCTGCAATAAACATAGGAGTGCATACAGATTTTTGAATTGGAGTTTTGGATTTCTCCGGGTAGATGCCTAGGACAGATCATTTTCTACCATCCCCGTTTTCTTTTCTTCTCTTGGGAAAGGGGGGGAGTTTACCTAAAACCATGGTGGTGTGGTGGGCTGGGATGGAGTGCTCAGGATACCCTCTGTACTCCCTCTGTCCACTGAGGGTGAGGTAACTAGATTTACTCACTTCTGAGCGTTGGTTAGCTGTCCCCTCGAGCCTGTGATAGCCTCAGGCCTCAAAGATCAGAAACTCAGCACACATCTACTTCAACTTCATGGTGCTCATGTGGTCTTTTCCTCTCAGGCCCCAAATAGGAGCCAGGGCACAAGCCTCTCTACGTCAGGTTCCCCTTCCATCTATCTGGAGTTGACACAATTTCCTTTTGGGCCCTTATCTTCACCCTCAGGCCTTTCTCAGTGGTGCAGGCAGTATCTTAATGCTAGACTTCTTCCTTTACCATCTCTTCCTTGTACCTTCATCTTCTAAGGATTCTTTTGTTTGTTTTTAGTGTTTCAACAACTGTTGACATTCAATATTATTTTATGTTAGTTTCAGGTATGCAGCATAATGATTAGCTATTTATATGATTTACAAAGTGATCCTCTGATTAGTCTAGCGCCCAGCAGGCACTATACATAGTTATTACAATATTATTGACTATATTCTTATAATGGCTTTCTAAGAAAAAAAATATGGTAAAAAATACCTTTATTCCATATTCTGCAGTTGCCCTTGATTATATCTGTGCCCAGGCTTCCAGCTTTGATTCACAGGAGCTTATAAATCCATCCTTTCGACAACATCTGGCTCTTACAAATAAAATCTTTGGGTCTCACAAGTGTTATCTCTGAAATGGATCTTAAGGGCTTATTTTGGAAATCAAAATAGAATATTATTTTATTTTTCTCTGCTAGATTCTGCCTTTTTCCTGAACCAATTAATACTGTAATTTCCAGGAGTACAGACTAAGAGTTAGCGAGAATTAAAGAAACAACATGAAATAATGATCCAGAATTATTTGTTATTACTACTTTACTACTTTACTTTAAATAAGCTTTGTGTTGCAGATCTTGCATATTGGTTTTGTCCAGCATTGTTCCAGAGAATATTTTGCTGTTTTTTTGACTTTCATATCAGTTAGATAGTCCTACTTATTCAAATAATCTGTTGGCCTTTCCATCATGAAACAGTAGGTAATAATAATGCATAAAATATTTACTAATATTTATTGGCAAATTTCTGATTCCAGACATACTAAAGAGTATCTGCAATGACCTTGGTTCTGTGTGATTTAAATAACTATAATTTATCTTTTAACTGTGTGTATTTTTAAAACTATGGTGACATAGGAAGCAATTTAAAAACCTATAGTGTAGGAGTTGATTTGTGACACTAAATTGTATATGTTTTTTGTTTTGTTTTATATAGGCATTTGAAGTTTGCTCTATTATTCCTAAAGCTATGACTATTATCTCTGATGTTTCAGGGTAAAGAGGGGCATAAACACAAAAGCTATTTCAATAAGCTTCTTTCAATGCATAATTGGTAGGGAGAATAATTGATCAGATTTTCTAACTATTGAGAAAACCTCTTGGGGGTAAATCCATGTTTCCACAGACACGTAAAGGGAATTAATATTTATGAAGCATCTATTGTATGCCAGGTACTACACTAATAGTTCATATGTATCTGATATTTTATTTAGTCTCTATTTGATAGGTAGTTCTTATAATAATGAAGCACTTTATAATGAAACAATTGGCATATAGTCAAACTGGAATGAAAAACTAGATCTCTCCTCTTCAACCTAATGCCAAAAACAGAAATCATCTTTGTATAATCTTTCTCTCCATCAGATGAGTAGCAGGTGACATTTGAATAAGGCAATATCTCTAAAAGATAGTTATTACAAAAGCAGTGAACCATATAACCAGATAGTGATTAAGAGCACATTTTTTATAACATTATGTTTTGCTATAAACTAAAAAAAAGTAATCTGACTCATCTTATATATTAACTCAGTATGTGACTTTGAAACTGGTTATAAATAAGTATTTTGAGAACAACTGAGCACAATACTTTGGCATATATTCAGTGAGTCTTGGGAGTTGGGCATAACAGTAATCAACATAGAAAACATCAGTTTCCTCTCCTGGAAATTATTTAAGAAATAGAGATACTTCCCTTCTTATGTTTTGTTCTATCCTGAAGTGAAAAATTACTTAGAGTACTATTCAGGACCCCACGCCTTCCTTGGGTGCCTCTGGGCAGAGTGCTACATCAGGTACTCAGAGGGCAAAAGTGATATACGACCTCTTACATTCAGTCAGATGTCAATCAACACTAAAAACGTTCTTGTTACATGTTGCCATGAGACAGTTCCTTGAGAGCAGGTTTGCTGTTTTACTATATTTCTTTTGTACTTCAAAATGTTGTATATGTAGGAAGTGCCTGTATATATTTATTTGATGGTGATGGAATAAAGGCGTGGTAAAATGGAGCCTCAGTCTAGTAGTGTGGAATCTAGTACAAATTAGCTATTGAATATGTATTCATTACATTGAATTGTATTTCAAGGTGCTACTTAAGGCTTGATTGAGGGTTCAGTCTGGTCTGGAGAACATGAGTCAGTAGCAGGTATCCTTCTAAGCTCTGAAATTCCGTGTATCTTTTGGAGGACCTCATTGGTTTTAGGTTCTTTTTTTCCATTTCATTGAAAAAGTTATCTTTGAACTATTGTACTGTATATCATCTAGAAATCAATTATGAAATTTGGAAAACACTATCAGGACATTTCTTGTTTTTAATTTTTTCTTTTAATTTTTCAAACACAGCTGACAGTCAATATTATATTAGTTTCAGGTATACAACATATTGGTTAGAGATTTATATACCTTACAAAGTGATCACCCCGATAAGTCTAGTATCCACCTGGCACCATGCATAATTATTACAGTATTATTCACTATGTTCCCTATGCTGTGCTTTACATTTCCATCACTATTTTGTAACCTCCAATCTGAATTTATAATCCTTCACCCTTTTCCTCCATCACCCCCCTCCCTAACCCCTCTCCCATCTGGCAACCACCAATTTGTTCTCTGTATCTATGAGTTTGTTTCTGTTCTTTAGACTCCACATGTAAGTGAAATCATATGGTTTTTGTCTTTTTCTGACTTATTTAACTTAGTATAATACCGTCTAAGTCCATTCATGTTGTTGCAAATGGTAAGATTTCATTCTTTTTTATGGTCAAGTAATATTGTGCCACATCTTCTTTTTCCAATTGTCTATCAATGGACTCTCAGGCTGCTTCCATATCATGACTATTGTATATGAAACGTCCTTCTTTGTTGTTATAGCATTCATTTTAAAGTCTGTTTTGTCTGATACAACTATTGTTATCCCAGCTTTTTTTTTTCATTTCTATTTGCGTAAAATATCTTTTTCCATCCCTTTCCCTTCAGTCTGTGTGTGTCTTTCAATCTGAAGTGGGTCTCTTAGAAGTAGCATATGTATGGGTCTTGTTTTCTTATCCATTCAGCCACGCTACGTCTTTTGTTTGGAGCATTTAATCCATTTATATTTAAAGTAACAATTGATAGGTATGTAGTTATTGCCATTTTATTATTCATATTTTTTATCTTTTTCCCCCTTCTTCTTTTTAAAGAAATCCCTTTAACATTTGTTGGTGTGGTGGTGATGAACTCCTTTTGCTTTTTCTTGTCTGGGAAGCTCTTTATGTCTCCTTGGATTTTAAATGGCATCCTTACTGGGTAAAGTAACCTTGGTTATCTTCTTGCTTTTCATTGCCTTGAATATTTTGTGCCAATCCCTTCTGTCCTGCAAAGTTTCTGTTGAGATCTTTGGACAATCTTATGGGAGCTCCCTTGTAGGTAACTGCTTTTCTCTTGCTGCTTTTAACTCTGCATAGTTGAAAAGAGTTAAATGTCATAAGTTGTGGTTAAGTGTGTGTCTTACACTTAAACCCTCACTCTACATTTTGACAAAATAGAATCCTCAAGAAGTTGCTAAGAAACTTTATGTAAGATAAGAAATGCATAGACTTCATAACTGAATGGAGAAAGAATCCAGTTAAATAACTTACTAGTCCATTAATGGAAGGCATCCCAGTTCTGGCATCCATGATAGTGCCATCAAAACCATCTCACAGCTTCCTGTGTTTGAAAGTGTGTTTTGACCACCTCTGAGAATATACTTAAATGAAATTTGTATAAAGTTATTTAAGTTACTGTTCCTTTGATTGCCTTATAATTAATAATATTTCACCACAAAGTAGTTTATTTTGTCTTTAAGAGCCATGAAATAAAGGACATTGCCAGGGTTGTCCTGCTCCAAGAAGAGACAGAGTTAGTTTTCAATTAGAAATTCCATTTCTTCTTTGTACGTGGGAAATAGTAGGTGGAGGCAGATGAGCCTAGCTAATTTTATTATACTTTGCTAGGAAGACCTCTATTATCAAATCCCTCACATGGAAATGTGTCCTTCTAATGGAGTCTTATCCCATTTTCCCTCTCCCTTGTATTGCAATCTGATAGATCTATTTACACTCAGAAAATCTTTGTCCTTTATCTAGAGTTTATTTCTTAATAGTTATATTTTGTCATAAATTTTCGTTTTATTTTTATATTCATAAATACATGCAAGACTGTTTTAGGGGAAGGTATGCAGTCTTAGTCAAATAACATATAGATGAGATGTGTTTGCCATCTCCAACAACTTTCTGGTTATAATTAGCTATTGAATATGTATATAAATGATCTTTGATTTTTTTTATGAGAAATGAGACACACATTTCACACTAAAACTAGTAGTTTGCATATTGGAATAGTTTCTCCATTACTCTAATTTCCCTCCCTCTCTTGTGAAAATAATGCATATTTCACAAGAATACAATGAAATAATCACAGCCCACATCCTCCTTTTATCCCTCCACCACTTACCCATATTTATACTCTGATAGTATATTTTTATGAGTGAGTTTTTTTTCTTATAATCTCATTTAAAGAGGCTGTTTTCATAGTTTTACAGTGGTTAAATGTCACCCAAAATTTACTCCTGGAATGTGGAAGCCATTTCTGAATTATATCCTTTATCTCTAGCTTTCTCACTTTCATCCTTTCTACAGCTAGCTTCCAGGGTAATCCTGTTAGAATGCACATCTGAATCCTGTCATTCTCCTGCTTCAGATCTTTCCATGATTCCTCATTGACTAGAGCTGTGGTTCTCAAACT